>NC_136409.1:67797500-68212500 GCF_051521515.1 Lactuca serriola | reverse complement strand
CGTCATTAATGTCAGCAACAACATTCTTTCAGAATGAATTCGCATCAAGGTTTTCACGTATGGATTTGTATTTTGTTTTTGTACCCACTCATTTATAATACAAAAAAAGTTGCATGGAATATGAAAAACGAGAGTGTATTCTACTAGAATACACTCTCATTCTTTTAGAATATACACTCATTCTTCTAGAATAAACTCTTATTCACCATGTTCTAGGCAACTTTGTTGTATTTTGAGTGAGTAGGTCATGAAACAAAATACAAACCCATACATGAAAAACTAGATGCGAATTCATTCTAAAAGAATATTATTCTGATATTATTGACGAATTTAAGTAGTTTCCATAAAAAATGAATTATAAATATTTATATAATTTAATATTTATATAATTATGGAAATCATTTATTATCCATCTTTATTTTATTAAATAATAATTTAAATTTTACAAAATTGTTATTGGTGTATTTTAACACACAATAGATGTAAGAAACATTTGAACCTAGCTCTCTCTCTCTCTCTCTCTCTCTATATATATATATATATATATATATATATATATGTATGTATATATAACTATATGAATAATTAATTTAAATATGTCCTTTTTGTATACGTTGTCAATTGTTTGTTTACTTTTCAGTTGTTTTCAATTATCTTAATCAAACATGGTTGGATAAATACAAAGAAATGTTTGTATCATTATGGACAAACACAGTTTTACACTTCGACGACCACACGAATAATAGAGTTGAAAGTCAACATGCGAAATTTAAAAATTACTTGGATTCAAATCACTCAAAGCTGCACATATTTTTTGATTATGTTAACAAGACAGTTGAATAATAATACACATCTATAAAAGGACGTCTTGAAAAAAAAGCAGAATTGAAGTAAAGCATTTCCACACCATAGAAATTTTCTTAAGCTTATTAAATAAAGTTTCACATCTTGGTTTAGAAAAAATGTTGCAAGAATTAGATTGCCCAATGTTCAAAATATAACTGAGACCAACTGTCGGTGTAAAACTACATGGTACATGTGGCTTGGCTTGTGCCAACGAAATTTTAGTTTATTACAATACAGGCCGACAAATACCTTTGGAGTCAATTGATTTTTTTTGGAGTAGACTTGATGTAGACAGAGTAGCGTCGGTCACTAAATATGATGAATCAATTGTTGATGGTGAAGCAAACCTTTTAAAGAAAAGATACATTATACAGTCAAATGATGTGAAGGCTAATTATCTGAGAAAAAAATGATGAATATATGGAAGGCATCACCTTCTATGGCTTCAGAGCCTACTTTTCATACGAATACCTGTGGACGTCCACATGTGAGTACAAAACAATCATAGTATCCACCAACTCAAGATCCTCATTTCGTATACACCAGATTATATAGGGTCTAACATGTTTGTTTTAAACCAACAACCAGAACCGGAGAGGCACAACACGTATTCGTTTGGAGAATCTTCAATGCTAAACCAACAAACAACCTATCAAAGATCCTACTTTGAACATGCATTTATGAATGAAATTGCATGTGAATTTCAACCATATGTGTCACACATACAAAACGTGGAAGGAGATGGACACTATGGATGTCGGGCAATAGTTGGTGCTCTTGGTTTTAGTGAAGACTATTGGTATCAACTTTGGACACACTTATAAGGAGAGTTATTGATGCACATTGATGATTACATAATGGTTTTTGAAAATGACAAAAATGCTATTAGTGAAGCGTTGATTTTCTATGAAACACACGCGATTCGAAAATATTGGATGATTATACCTGACACTTGTATTTTACTTGCTAATAAGTATGGTGTTATTGTTCTTCTTTTTAAGAAAAGACGAATCTTCAATGTCTTTCCCACTTTGGGTTTGTTCAGAAGATTTCCCAAATCATCCAATTATAAATATCGCCTTCTTTAACAGTTGTCGTTATATTAAGGTTGATTTACAGGAGAGTCATCCAATGACTACTGTTTCTTGGTTATGAAACATGCACAAATCAAAACGTTCTATTGGATGGCTCACGTTGTATCACGCTCGATTATCTGCTTATGTTTGACCATGTAGACAATTCAATAATCGTCGTACCGGAAGAGTTAACATATCAGATAATTAAAGAAATGTAAATTTTAATTTGTTTAATAATAACATTGTATGTTTATGTTGTATCACACGCGATTGTTATTATTATTATTGTTTTTATTTTTAAATTAATTAATTAATTAATAATAATAAAATAGTAATTATTTTAATTATAAAAGTAAATGTAAAAAACTAAAACAAAAGGAAAAAAAAGACAAAAAAGGGGGGGGGGGGTAGATGACAATATTTGGGGGTACAAAAAAAACCCTTTCTTATAGATATGGATAGATTACTTAATTATAGACAAAAAAATTCATAATCATTAGTGTTAGAGAGTATTTAGATTAATAAGTTGTTTGATAAAGTTTGAAAAGAAATACTTTATAACAAAAAAGTCATACATGATATGGATGAATGTAGGTGCTCTCTCTCTCTCTCTCTCCCTATATATATATATATATATATATATATATATATATATATATATATATATATATAGAGAGAGAGAGAGAGAGAGAGAGAGAGTCAAGATCAAACAAGAAGGAAAATTTTGGAAGGAAGGTAAGCAAATTTTTTATATACTTTATTAGTGACGAAACAAAATGAATCATTAGATTATTGACAGAAAAAACTTCTCAAAAAAACATCTACATGATTCATTTTCAAATAAATTAAGATAATATTCACTTTTATGAGAGTTTTAGTGAATAACAACAAAATCAATGTACAAATGAATCATCGAGTAGTGTCGGCCACTCAATATGATGAATCAATTGTTGATGGTGAAGCAAACCTTTTAAAGAAAAGATACATTAAATAGTCAAATGATGTGAAGGCTAATTATCTGAGAAAAAAATGATGAATATATGGAAGGCATCACCTTCTATGGCTTCAGAGCCTACTTTTCATACGAATACCCGTGGACGTCCACATGTGAGTACAAAACCATCACAATATCCACCAACTCAAGATCCTCATTTCGTATACACCAGATTATATAGGGTCTAACATGTTTGTTTTAAACCAACAACCAGAACCGGAGAGGCACAACACGTATTCATATTCGTTTGGAGAATCTTCAATCTTAAACCAAGAAACAACGTATCAAAGATCCTACTTTGAACGTGCACTTATGAATGAAATTCCATGTGAATTTCAACCATATGTGCCACACATACAAAACCTAGAAGGAGATAGACACTATGGATTTCGGGCAATAGTTGTTGCTCTTGGTTTTAGTGAAGACTATTGGTATCAAATTTGGACACACTTCTAAGGAGAGTTATTGATGCACATTGATGATTACATAGTGGTTTTTGAAAATGACAAAAATGCTATTAATGAAGCGTTGATTTTCTATGAAACACCCGAGTTTCAAAAATATTGGATGATTATACCTGACACTTGTATTTTAATTGCTAATAAGTATGGTGTTATTATTCTTCTTTTTAAGCAAAGACGAATCTTCAACGTCTTTCCCACATTGGGTTTGTTCACAAGACTTCGCAAATCATCCAATTATAAATATCCCCTTCTTTAACAGTTGTCGTTATATTAAGGTTGATTTACAGGAGAGTCATCCAATGACTACTGTTTCTTGGTTATTGTGACAACCCGAAGTTCGTTCCGTCATCATAGCCCGTTCCGTCATTAAAAATTCGTCGTTTTTGAATTGTTTCCGTTTCGTTTCTAAATTAAGTCATTAATTTTGAGTTTTCTATTATGACTTAATGGTTGTCCAAACACATTAGAAACTCAAGAAATCACCCCAATCTAGTAATTAGAAAAATTTTAGTTTTATTTCGTCGTTCGAGTCGAGGTATTGTTGGTTGGTGAATAACATGATCCAACTATTACTAGAGACTTGGAGATATCTCCGAAGTTAAATTGCTATAATCCAATGACTTGACTAGAGCATGTTCCAAATAGACTCTAACGAAAGTATGATAAGAGTATTCGACTAAGGAACAACACAGAAGTTAGCCGACTGTCAATATCTTTGATATTCATGACGTACAAGTTCGGAAAATGACCTTATCACAGAAGTTCCATGACTTCAGCTCGTGATTCAGCCAGTGCTTGCAGTAGGGTTTCATGGTCTCTCTCAGACCTCTCACAAGCATGCTCAAGGCGACTGGTGCGAAGCATATGCATTCCTCCATTTGTATCAACTTCTGCGACACGTTGTAGAGCTGTCCTGCCCTGAATTTCGTTTCGGGCAACTCTTCGGATTAGAATTGGCATGATCCTGTCTGCTGAGCCCCCATTGCTCAGGTCATAGAAGCTTCGGTCACCATTAAATGGCATGGGCTGATCTTGTCCTTGAGTCCATGTTTCCAAACATTCCACCCACTCAGGCGTCGGGTCATGAAAAGCCAGACGAGGGTTAGGAATTGGAAAGGGAGCTACCTGGGGTAGGTCCTCAACTTCGGGTTCGGAGATGGCATCGTCTGAAAGGTCTCCAACATGGTGATCATTCAGAGGGATTGGATGGTCATCATCTGGTTCTTCTCCAAACCATCCAGCAATCACTTCGTTTGGAAGGAACAAGTTGTCGTGGGGATGGAATCCAGCCATGTTATCTACGCGAGAATTTGGAGATATAAGAAATAGTTATATAGACGAATTGACTAAGATAATTACAGTAAGACCAAATACCCATATGGTATTTCTTTATGGTGGTGTTGGTAAGTTTTTAGACTTGTTGCCATATCACAACCATTCTTGGGCATATGCTAATCACTCCTCGGACCAGCATAGTTGATCAGGCTATGCCATTCCCAAGACTGACTATATATCCCCAGGCTTACTTGTGATATTCAACAATCGCAATACTTTTGTTCTTGTCATTGTGACACGGATTTTAGTATGAATGCAGGCACGTATACTTACTTAAATATTTTATTATTTAGAAGTATAACTCTTAGACAGAGTGTTTTTAATCCCGATGTATTTATAGTTAGTATATCTTTTATGGGTTGATATACTATATTCACTATAAACAATGCTCTGATACCAATCTGTCACACCCCAAAACCACGAACGACGGAAACGTTCAGGGGTGGAGGACGTCATGTACAGTATCACAACAGTGTAATATAATAAACAAGCAACAACATCATCCATTGCATTATAAGTAGAATTTCAATACATGTGTGTTCTTTCATAATGTACAACAAT
Source organism: Lactuca serriola (assembly GCF_051521515.1). NCBI lineage: Eukaryota > Viridiplantae > Streptophyta > Magnoliopsida > Asterales > Asteraceae > Lactuca > Lactuca serriola. The sequence goes on along the minus strand of NC_136409.1, from coordinate 68,207,224 downwards.
AAAATGAATAAACAAAATAAGGCGAGTCTTGTCTGTGCTCCATCTTCTCAAAAAAACCTGACCACCGCACCTGTCTAACTGATGACCTGAGAATACAAGTTATTTTGAAAGCGGGTATCAGCTTTAAAGCTGGTGAATTCATAAGAAAGTAAGTGTCGTTGTCTTGCCTATGAAAATCTGTTATGAAATTCATGTAAACCTTTAAATGAAAATGTTGAGGTAAGTATGAAATCCCTAGAAAAACCCATATTTTATATAAGTATGAAATTTAGTCCTTTACCAAGACCCGAATGTTTTGTAAGTAAAATGATAGTTTTCCTTTGGTTGATTAGTACTAAAGTACTTAGTCTAACTCATCGTTTATGTGAATATATCACAAAATAAAGTAAAATAGGAAAATGATATGACAGCCTTCTACTAAGACCCTAATGTTCTGTTATGACTAAGTAGTCTTCTACCAAGACTCGAATGTTCTGTTATGAATAAGTAGTCTTCTACCAAGACTCGAATGTTCTGTTATGACTAAGTAGTCTTCTACCAAGACTCGAATGTTCTGTTATGACTAGGTAGTCTTTTACCAAGACTCGAATGTTTTGTAAGTAATATGATAACTTTTCCTTTCTATTGACTAGTACTAGAGTACTTAGTCTAACTCATCGTTTATGTGAAAGTATCACAAAATAAAGTAAACTGGAGAATATAATCATGTAAGTGTTAGCCGGAGGTACTGGTGCTAACAATACATCGCGGTAAGCGAAATAAATAACCTAATGAACCTCCGAAGATGGTCCAATTGTCCTCTGTAGCAGCAGCAGGTTGGAGGAAGGGTTAGTCCCGCAAAGGTACGCCTAGTATAAGTAATAACCGTAGGCATCCGTAGATGTTCATCACCCACTGTTGCTTACAGATGAGTTCCGGAATGGTTAGTCCCGTACGTATATCCCGAGGTACTGTGGGATAGAGGCCCATCTAGGTATCCCGAGGTATTGTGGGATAGGGTCCTGTCTTCGATATCCCGAGGTACTGTGGGATATGCAGGAATATTTACACAGAAGGTACTAATAAATCATCCTCGTAGTTCTAAGTACAAGTATCCAGGTAAGTAAATACAGGATAATGCACCTAAGTAACAGTCGTCCTGTATGGTATTCATGTAAGTGTGCTCATGTAACAGGTAAGTATATGAAAACATATTCATGTATTAGGTAATCCTAAGTAAGTGTACTCATGTATCATGTAAGGTATTGGTATGGACTCATGAATGAACTGACTCTTGTGTGATTCCTTGTAATAGAAGCAATGTTTGATATCTTCTGACTATCCCTATGATAGCTAACTTGAAGGTAATTGGTTGTTTACGTAGGTTTATGCACTCTTGCTACCCAAGAGTATTGGAACCTAATGAAGGGTGAGAACTATAATCTCTACCATATATATTAACATATGCGCATAAGTATAGTTTGATTCAAGAAGGTAAAATAATGGTTTTGCAAGATATCTAGGAGTTTTGAACAATAATTTAGAGTGACTTGATGTCATTAAACATTTCAAAACTAATATTTTTGTTATCAAGGTATTTTAAGATAGAAAACCACTTCATGTGTCACCTTTTGAAATATGTGAAATCTACCGAGTGAAAACACAGTTACAAAATACATAAGATTGATTTAATAACATACTGTTCTCTACTTGTATTCCCCCCCCATTAAAGCATTTAAAATCATTTAAAACATTGATTAAGGGGTATGAACTCACCTATAGTTGGTGATTGGGATGAACGGGGCGGTATAGGATTGCTAGGTGTCAAGCGAGGACTTGTACACACACTACGATCCTAATGAACATATAATCACACATATATGCATTCAATTAGCCTTAAATCACTAATTGATAAAGTTAAGACATCCTACACATAATAAACACCTTATATAAGTGTTTTAAGCCCTAAGGATTGCATCTAAGCTATTGTGGGACATGGTACTTGTGTTTAGGGTTCCAAAGGACCCTATATGAGAGTTTACTCTCCATAAACCATCACACATGGAGTTTACGGTTGTAAACTCTTGAGTTTACGGCCGTAAACTCCCAACCATGGGGTATTTGTGTGTTTTGAAGTCCCAAATGCTTTCTAGAATTATTCTAACTTGGTGGTTCCATCCTTGAAGGGGTTTAAGGTCTAGAAATACTCCAATTAGGAGTTTACGGCCTCAAGGCCATTCCCCTTGGAGTTTACGGCCGTAAACTCCCTTGGGGTGTTGTTTTTGTTGTTTTCAAGCCTCTTGCTTTTGAAGGACATGTTCTAGACAATTTTTTAAGGCAAATGAGGACCCTAGGCACACTTTGGTGCCATTCTATTGAGTTTACGGCCCAAGAGCATTCTCTTGGCCGTAAACTCACTTTGATAAGTGATTTTGGTGAGTTTTGGTCCTTCATTTAAGTGGAACAATTTCTTGTAAAGGTCTAGGGCTTTAGGTGTCATGAAAACACCCCTTATGTCCATTTATATGGAGCTTACGGCCTAAGATACACTTGGGCCGTAAACTCACATTTGTTTGTGTCTTTTGATGTGTTTAAGGCCTTACACTAAATGAGAACTAGTCTAGATAAAAGCCTTAAAGTCTTAGAGTCCTTAAAACACCATTTTGAGTGCAAAAAGGGAGTTTATGGCCTATGAATCTCTTTGGCCGTGAACTCCCCAAACTTGGGTGATTTGTGGATGTTTTCTTGTTCCTAACATGCATACATAATAGTCTAAAGCTTTAGCATAAGACAAGGGTCGGTTTTGGCTTCGTTTCGGGAGTTTACCGCCCAAGAACACCTTGGGGAGTAAACTCCTAGATCTAATGATTTAGCCATCTAAATCATGTTATAAGCATCTAATAAGTATTCTAACACTACTAGAAAGAGTTATTCACGATTTGGGATAAAAAACCGAAGATCCGTCAGAGAGAAAATGGCTTTTCTCTAGTTGGAAATGTGAATAATGAATGAATTTGGTTCAGAAATCTATTTATAGTCCTGAAATATTTTGGCAGAAAATATTTTTATTCCTGAAATGATCTCTATTATAATAGAGTGTTGGAATAATAGTGTTGCACAAAACCCTAGTGCAACCACTCTCCTGATATCTCCTTAAGTGTAAATCCTGAAAACTACCAAACTTATACCCGAAGTCTGGAATTTCCCTGAAACTGTTCTAAGCTCTATTGTCTTGATATGGGTAGTTCAGAATGGAAATTTCGGGTTGTCACATCATCCCCCTGTTAAAGGGAATTTTGTCCCGAAATTAGAATTTAGATAAGGAAGTAGGTATAAATGATAGAGTCGTTATGTGAACTTCCTAATCGATTGGTTCTCGCACTCCTAAGTGAAATCAGGTTCTCGGTTGGTATCCCAACGAACCTTCACTAACGGGCGACGACGTTGCTTCGTCCGCTTGACCACTTGGTCGAGGGTTACTACGGTTCTAATACGAAGGTAAGGATGTCGTAACTCTCGATCTCGTCAAGAGGGATTACGAAAGTCGTACTGGAAGGATATTGTTTCAAGTTCAAGATGTGAAGGGGAAAATGTACGTTACTGAGTTCGCGGGGTAGGTCTAGTTTGTGAAATGCAGGACCGATTCTGGTAAGACTAAGGTTGGAGCTCTCAAGGGTGAGAAGCCTGGTCTTCTAATTATATGGTTGAGTAGTTCGTTGTGTTGTCCGGGTTGTTGTTGTATCTTCCGTAGGTGTTTAGACTGAAAGTGATATGGTTAAAAGAGTCAAACTGGGTTCTAAGTTTGTTCCTATGCCAATGTAATTATTCGTACTCCTGGATAGTCTCCGTCCTGAAGTTCATATTAGAATTCATACGTGATTCAACGATCACAATTTCGTGTATACGAGTCATATATAATTAAGACTGAAAAGGTAGTCGAATAACTGATTCTTCTTTAATCTCACATCCCATCGAGGGAAAAGAAGTTAAAGTGGAATCATCAATTCTAAACCTGTAGAACATTGATTACATATCACTCTCATGTATACATTCTTCAGTGATAGATCACTCGTATGAATCCTGGAATTGAACTTGACGTACTGCATGAGTAATAATGTGGGGGTTCCTTCGGAAAGGAAAAGAACTATATGGTACTCCTTGTATGAGTACTTCGGTGTTCTGATATAACGGCTTTGCTAACAGGCGATTTCTGAGAAAGAGATGTACTTATGAAGCTGGTATTTCGAAGATTAATTTACTGGAGTCGTATGATAAAGTCGGAAACATATGGAAACTAAAGACATTAGATTTGAACATAAGGCGTTACAGACAAAACACAACAGTGCAACCATTAACGGAGTTACTGCACTTAGGATTTATTACAAGGCTATTGCTGCGAAATAAAGTATACTACAAAAGACAAGTATACGCAGCACGAGAGTCCCTTAACGGACGGAATCTCGCAAAAGATTAGACTCTGGTTGCACTAGTTTTAAACATGTTTTTGTACGTACAAAATACTGACGATTTGGAGGGAACTTATTCTATATTAGGTTCCTTAACTGCCTTTTTGCATTCTGAGGTCAAACTCATCCGGATTTGCCGTTGTCCTTCTCCGATGGGCAGTCCCTCTTGAAGTGTCCCATGACGCCACATAGATGGCATATCTGAGAGGTTTGGACATTGGTGGTTGAAGAAATGTGTTGGATCTGGATCCTGCAGTGACTAGCAGTATGTCCATTCCTATTGCAGTGTGAGCACTGCATCTCCCTACATGGTCCATGGTGGTGATAATTGCATTTGATGCATTTTGGGAGTTTTCCAGCATAAAGTTTGGCTGGTTTGGGGACCATTGGGATGCCCGAAGGGATGGTAGTAGGAGGTACTGATGTCGTAGCTGTGAAGGTTGTTACTGGTGGTTGTCTCTTGTTTGCCCTTCGAAGCGACTTGTCCTTAGAGTTAGTCCAAGACTTTCGCTTGATACTTGGATTGGAATGATTGTTAACAATCCCGCTAACACCTGCGTCGTTAGCGTTCAGGTGGGTCAGAATAGCTGACACGGCAGCCGAGACTGCAACTTGAAAGGTAGCTGCATCAATCTGAAGAGTTGGTGTTTGGTTGATGGGCTGATCGTTCTTCTTGGGAGCCATGATTCTGTTACTGAAAGAAAATGAATTTGTCAGCGAAAATGATTGAATCTGAACGTAGTTCGATCGCTCATGAAAAGAATAGAAGTATGTTCTCTAAGGTTCGACCTACATCCCTATGATGCAGTCCTAGTATGGAATGGAAGTATGTTCAGGAAAGTTCGACCTACATCCCTATGATGCAGTCCTGGTAAAGATCGGAAGTAAGTTCCTTAAAATGGTCTCAAGATGTTTGTCGTTCGAGCCGAGGTATTGTTGGTTGGTGAATAACATGATCCAACTATTACCAGAGACTTGGAGATGTCTCCGAAGTTAAATTGCTATAGTCCAATGACTTGACTAGAGCATGTTCCAAATAGACTCTAACGAAAGTATGATAAGAGTATTCGACTAAGGAACAACACAGAAGTTAGCCGACTGTCAATATCTTTGATATTCATGACGTACAAGTTCGGGAAAATGACCTTATCAAAAGGTCTAACATCATATTCAGAGGAGATAGTTCTTGACAGCATATAGACCTAACTAGAGTACTTATAGTACAAGATAGTTTCATAGTAAATGCCACATCGGGCATAGACAGGAACACGATTCCTTTATAACAAGGAATATAAAGTAAAGTATCTACTACTAGCGACGGTCATCCCTCTGGTGAACTCTCAGTTCAGCTAGTTGGCGTTCTACATCAAGTAGGTGTCTTTCGTACACTCTCTGGCGTACCCGAAGTTCCATGACTTCAGCTCGTGATTCAGCCAGTGCTTGCAGTAGGGTTTCATGGTCTCTCTCAGACCTCTCACAAGCATGCTCAAGGCGACTGGTGCGAAGCATATGCATTCCTCCATTTGTATCAACTTCTGCGACACGTTGTAGAGCTGTCCTGCCCTGAATTTCGTTTCGGGCAACTCTTCGGATTAGAATTGGCATGATCCTGTCTGCTGAGCCCCCATTGCTCAGGTCATAGAAGCTTCGGTCACCATTAAATGGCATGGGCTGATCTTGTCCTTGAGTCCATGTTTCCAAACATTCCACCCACTCAGGCGTCGGGTCATGAAAAGCCAGACGAGGGTTAGGAATTGGAAAGGGAGCTACCTGGGGTAGGTCCTCAACTTCGGGTTCGGAGATGGCATCGTCTGAAAGGTCTCCAACATGGTGATCATTCAGAGGGATTGGATGGTCATCATCTGGTTCTTCTCCAAACCATCCAGCAATCACTTCGTTTGGAAGGAACAAGTTGTCGTGGGGATGGAATCCAGCCATGTTATCTACGCGAGAATTTGGAGATATAAGAAATAGTTATATAGACGAATTGACTAAGATAATTACAGTAAGACCAAATACCCATATGGTATTTCTTTATGGTGGTGTTGGTAAGTTTTTAGACTTGTTGCCATATCACAACCATTCTTGGGCATATGCTAATCACTCCTCGAACCAGCATAGTTGATCAGGCTATGCCATTCCCAAGACTGACTATATATCCCCAGGCTTACTTGTGATATTCAACAATCGCAATACTTTTGTTCTTGTCATTGTGACACGGATTTTAGTATGAATGCAGGCACGTATACTTACTTAAATATTTTATTATTTAGAAGTATAACTCTTAGACAGAGTGTTTTTAATCCTGATGTATTTATAGTTAGTATATCTTTTATGGGTTGATATACTATATTCACTATAAACAATGCTCTGATACCAATCTGTCACACCCCAAAACCACGAACGATGGAAACGTTCAGGGGTGGAGGACGTCATGTACAGTATCACAACAGTGTAATATAATAAACAAGCAACAACATCATCCATTGCATTATAAGTAGAATTTCAATACATGTGTGTTCTTTCATAATGTACAACAATAAAATGAATAAACAAAATAAGGCGAGTCTTGTCTGTGCTCCATCTTCTCAAAAAAACCTGACCACCGCACCTGTCTAACTGATGACCTGAGAATACAAGTTATTTTGAAAGCGGGTATCAGCTTTAAAGCTGGTGAATTCATAAGAAAGTAAGTGTCGTTGTCTTGCCTATGAAAATCTGTTATGAAATTCATGTAAACCTTTAAATGAAAATGTTGAGGTAAGTATGAAATCCCTAGAAAACCCCATATTTTCTATAAGTATGAAATTTAGTCCTTTACCAAGACCCGAATGTTTTGTAAGTAAAATGATAGTTTTCCTTTGGTTGATTAGTACTAAAGTACTTAGTCTAACTCATCGTTTATGTGAATATATCACAAAATAAAGTAAAATAGGAAAATGATATGACAGTCTTCTACTAAGACCCTAATGTTCTGTTATGACTAAGTAGTCTTCTACCAAGACTCGAATGTTCTGTTATGAATAAGTAGTCTTCTACCAAGACCGAATGTTCTGTTATGACTAAGTAGTCTTCTACCAAGACTCGAATGTTCTGTTATGACTAGGTAGTCTTTTACCAAGACTCGAATGTTTTGTAAGTAATATGATAACTTTTCCTTTCTATTGACTAGTACTAGAGTACTTAGTCTAACTCATCGTTTATGTGAAAGTATCACAAAATAAAGTAAACTGGAGAATATAATCATGTAAGTGTTAGCCGGAGGTACTGGTGCTAACAATACATCACAGTAAGCGAAATAAATAACCTAATGAACCTCCGAAGATGGTCCAATTGTCCTCTGTAGCAGCAGCAGGTTGGAGGAAGGGTTAGTCCCGCAAAGGTACGCCTAGTATAAGTAATAACCGTAGGCATCCGTAGATGTTCATCACCCACTGTTGCTTACAGATGAGTTCCGGAATGGTTAGTCCCGTACGTATATCCCGAGGTACTGTGGGATAGAGGCCCATCTAGGTATCCCGAGGTATTGTGGGATAGGGTCCTGTCTTCGATATCCCGAGGTACTGTGGGATATGCAGGAAGATTTACACAGAAGGTACTAATAAATCATCCTCGTAGTTCTAAGTACAAGTATCCAGGTAAGTAAATACAGGATAATGCACCTAAGTAACAGTCGTCCTGTATGGTATTCATGTAAGTGTGCTCATGTAACAGGTAAGTATATGAAAACATATTCATGTATCAGGTAATCCTAAGTAAGTGTACTCATGTATCATGTAAGGTATTGGTATGGACTCATGAATGAACTGACTCTTGTGTGATTCCTTGTAATAGAAGCAATGTTTGATATCTTCTGACTATCCCTATGATAGCTAACTTGAAGGTAATTGGTTGTTTACGTAGGTTTATGCACTCTTGCTACCCAAGAGTATTGGAACCTAATGAAGGGTGAGAACTATAATCTCTACCATATATATTAACATATACGCATAAGTATAGTTTGATTCAAGAAGGTAAAATAATGGTTTTGCAAGATATCTAGGAGTTTTGAACAATAATTTAGAGTGACTTGATGTCATTAAACATTTCAAAACTAATATTTTTGTTATCAAGGTATTTTAAGATAGAAAACCACTTCATGTGTCACCTTTTGAAATATGTGAAATCTACCGAGTGAAAACACAGTTACAAAATACATAAGATTGATTTAATAACATACTGTTCTCTACTTGTATTCCCCCCATTAAAGCATTTAAAATCATTTAAAACATTGATTAAGGGGTATGAACTCACCTGTAGTTGGTGATTGGGATGAACGGGGCGGTATAGGATTGCTAGGTGTCAAGCGAGGACTTGTACACACACTACGATCCTAATGAACATATAATCACACATATATGCATTCAATTAGCCTTAAATCACTAATTGATAAAGTTAAGACATCCTACACATAATAAACACTTTATATAAGTGTTTTAAGCCCTAAGGATTGCATCTAAGCTATTGTGGGACAAGGTACTTGTGTTTAGGGTTCCAAAGGACCCTATATGAGAGTTTACTCTCCATAAACCATCACACATGGAGTTTACGGTTGTAAACTCTTGAGTTTACGGCCGTAAACTCCCAACCATGGGGTATTTGTGTGTTTTGAAGTCCCAAATGCTTTCTAGAATTATTCTAACTTGGTGGTTCCATCCTTGAAGGGGTTTAAGGTCTAGAAATACTCCAATTAGGAGTTTACGGCCTCAAGGCCATTCCCCTTGGAGTTTACGACCGTAAACTCCCTTGGGGTGTTGTTTTTGTTGTTTTCAAGCCTCTTGCTTTTGAAGGACATGTTCTAGACAATTTTTTAAGGCAAATGAGGACCCTAGGCACACTTTGGTGCCATTCTATTGAGTTTACGGCCCAAGAGCATTCTCTTGGCCGTAAACTCACTTTGATAAGTGATTTTGGTGAGTTTTGGTCCTTCATTTAAGTGGAACAATTTCTTGTAAAGGTCTAGGGCTTTAGGTGTCATGAAAACACCCCTTATGTCCATTTATATGGAGCTTACGGCCTAAGATACACTTGGGCCGTAAACTCACATTTGTTTGTGTCTTTTGATGTGTTTAAGGCCTTACACTAAATGAGAACTAGTCTAGATAAAAGCCTTAAAGTCTTAGAGTCCTTAAAACACCATTTTGAGTGCAAAAAGGGAGTTTATGGCCTATGAATCTCTTTGGCCGTGAACTCCCCAAACTTGGGTGATTTGTGGATGTTTTCTTGTTCCTAACATGCATACATAATAGTCTAAAGCTTTAGCATAAGACAAGGGTCGGTTTTGGCTTCGTTTCGGGAGTTTACCGCCCAAGAACACCTTGGGGAGTAAACTCCTAGATCTAATGATTTAGCCATCTAAATCATGTTATAAGCATCTAATAAGTATTCTAACACTACTAGAAAGAGTTATTCACGATTTGGGATAAAAAACCGAAGATCCGTCAGAGAGAAAATGGCTTTTCTCTAGTTGGAAATGTGAATAATGAATGAATTTGGTTCAGAAATCTATTTATAGTCCTGAAATATTTTGGCAGAAAATATTTTTATTCCTGAAATGATCTCTATTATAATAGAGTGTTGGAATAATAGTGTTGCACAAAACCCTAGTGCGACCACTCTCCTGATATCTCCTTAAGTGTAAATCCTGAAAACTACCAAACTTATACCCGAAGTCTGGAATTTCCCTGAAACTGTTCTAAGCTCTATTGTCTTGATATGGGTAGTTCAGAATGGAAATTTCGGGTTGTCACACACAACACGTATTCATATTCGTTTGGAGAATCTTCAACCTTAAACCAAGAAACAACGTATCAAAGATCCTACTTTGAACGTGCACTTATGAATGAAATTCCATGTGAATTTCAACCATATGTGTCACACATACAAAACGTGGAAGGAGATAGACACTATGGATTTCGGGCAATAGTTGTTGCTCTTGGTTTTAGTGAAGACTATTGGTATCAAATTTGGACACACTTATAAGGAGAGTTATTGATGCACATTGATGATTACATAGTGGTTTTTGAAAATGACAAAAATGCTATTAATGAAGCGTTGATTTTCTATGAAACACCCGCGATTCGAAAATATTGGATGACTATACCTGACACTTGTATTTTAATTGCTAATAAATATGGTGTTATTATTCCTCTTTTTAAGCAAAGACGAATCTTCAACGTCTTTCCCACTTTGGGTTTGTTCACAAGATTTCCCAAATCATCCAATTATAAATATCCCCTTCTTTAACAGTTGTCGTTATATTAAGGTTGATTTACAGGAGAGTCATCCAATGACTACTGTTTCTTGGTTATTGTGACAACCCGAAGTTCGTTCCATCATCGTAGCCCGTTCCGTCATTAAAAATTCGTCGTTTTTGAATTGTTTCCATTTCGTTTCTAAATTAAGTCATTAATTTTGAGTTTGCTATTACGACTTAATGGTTGTCCAAACACATTAGAAACTCAAGAAATCACCCCAATCTAGTAATTAGAAAAATTTTAGTTTTATTCCGTCGGGTTATAAACAATTAAATCGGGTACGACCAAAAGCCCCGTCTAACATCAGTATCGGGTAGAATTCCACTGTTTCCCAAACTTCATTCTTATTTAAAGTCCAAAAGACTTCCATTTGAAGCTGTTTCACCCTCTCTTTACTCTCTCTCTCTCTCTCTAACTCATTTCTTGGCCAATATCATCCAAATTCAAGCTCCAAATCATCAAGGTAACTATCCTAGCTCCTAGTATAACATCTTTAGCCTTCAATTTCATGTTCAAATCATGGAATAGGACCATAAACATTTGTTTACAGCCCTAGAACAACCTTAGGTTGTGAAAACATGCAAATGGGGTTTTTGAGCCTTAAAACCCTTCCAAACCACCTTTAGAGCTTAGATATGGCTTAAGGACTTATTGGAATGAACTTGGAACACCTTGAACTCTTCATTTAGGGATTAAATATGATTTTACTGCCCAAGAACATGCTTGGGCCGTAAACACCCTTTCATGGGTAGTAAACTCCTTTTTAGGTGTTAAGATGCCCCTTAAACACCTTATAAGCCTTAGAATAAAGTCTAGAGGCAACCACAATCAAGTTAAAGGCCTTAAACATGCTAAAAACCTCTCCCTTAGGAGTTCACGGCCGTAAACCCCCCAAGAATGGGTTCCTGGGCCATAAAACCCGATAAATGGGTCAAATGGTGCCTTAACTTCATCCTATGACTTGCACAATTAGCTAGAAACTCTTGTGATTGACCTAGGACCACCAAAGCACACTTTGAATGGGCACATAAGAGTTTACAGCCGTAAACACCTATTTTACTGCCATAAACTCCTCAAATGGTCCTTAGAATGTCCAAATTACTTTCCAATGCCCTAGAACCAAAACTAGCATCACCCATCAAATGTTATAAGGCCATTTAGCACCCTAGAACACCCCACCCTGAGTTTACGGCCATAAAATCATGGGGAGATGGTCTTTAGAGCCGTGAACTCTCTTGGGAGTTTACTCTTGAAGAGTAAACTCCATATCCAAGCCATATACGTCCATAGATGTCACCTGAGTCACTCCAAACACTTGTAATGAAGTGTTTTCGCGACTAGAAGTGTATATCCTCAACTAATTAGTAGTTGAAAGCCTAATTAGATACAAATGTGTATCTTTTCATATTACATAGGAACCTCACACGTTTTCAAGCCTCGATCCAACGTTTAGCATCCAAACAGACACATTCCTCGTCTGGTGAGTTCATACCCCTACGTTTTTCCATGTTTTCAATGTTTTCAGGGGGGAATACAAGCAAAAGTACAAGGAAATCTTGTACTCAAACTTATGATTTCATTTGATCTATTTCATATTTCATATGCTTTTAACACGAAAAACTGTATTAACCAATCATTCAACTTGCAGAGTAAACCGTCATGTTATTTGTGAGACTCGTTTTAAAATGTTATATTTTATATTTCAAAAATGTATTTCCACATCATTACTGTTAAAAGTATGAACTTTAGAACTTTAAGACATCCTTAATAACACTCCCATAGATACGAGAGTGAAGGACTAATAACATTAAACATAGAACTTTACCACTCCCCCTAGTTACGAGAGTGGTGGAATAGTAACATTAAAATTCATTATACCTAAGATTTGAGGTATGTCCTTGATAATAATCCCCCTAGATACGAGAGTAAAGGACCAAAAACGTTAATCATAGAACTTTTGATATGTCCTTGGTACGCTCCCACTAGTTACGAGAGCGAAGGACTAATAGATTAGAATGTTCTGTTTTATTATTTTAATTTCATTAATCTTAAGATTGGAGTTACGTCCTTGGTAACACTCCCCCTAGTTATGAGAGTGTAGGATTACCCCTGTAACCAGAATCTCCTGGGGGGAGAATGTGACTTGAGTGTATAGATCTATACGAGATTGACTACCCGCACCTGGCTGCTAGCTACAACCGAACCGAAAGGTTCAAGGGTGACAAAAGTCATAAAAAGATATTGGCCCCGTTCCGAGCCTTATCTAGTCTGTAGTATGGTTTTGGAACTCGCAATCAAGATTATGAAAACTTTATACTTATTTATTAGTTTTATATATGTGTTAAAACTAATGTACTTTTAAGGGTTACCAGACTTTCAGGAAACCTCACGTATACACTTTAAGTATGGTAGATACTTTTACATTACTTTCAGATTCGATAACCAATCACAAACTTTTTAAGGAAAATAAGGGTTTTTCCCGGGATAACTGAACTTGTTCTTAACCAGGTTGTGTAATAATCAGATAACAAACTTTTCTTAACCAAACTGTGTAACAAACGGATAACTAAACTTTACTTTTAAGAATGGGATTTTCTTGGATTCATTACTTTTTCTGAAAACCGAAAGGAAACTTGTTCATTTTCAGAAAACAAAACCGCTTATGAACTCACCAGCTTTATGCTGATTTTCAACTGCTTGTATTCTCAGGTCCGCATTAGACAGGTACCGCGATCTTTTGGGAGAAGAAGGAGCGTAGAAGTCACGTCTTTACTTTGCTCATATGACATATATGTATAACACTTGTAACTCTTTACTTTCAAACAAAATTTAATGAATCTATGTAATGTAATGTTTTGTGTTTACTTCGCTTACTATGTACATGTGTTGTGATACTTAACATGAAGTCACCTCCGCTCCGGAACGTTTCCGCCCTGGGTTTCGGAGTGTGACACTTATGGAACATGCACAAATCAACACATTCTACTGGATGGCTAACGTTGTATCACGCTCGATTATCTACTTGTGTTTGACCATATAGACAATTCAATAATCGTCGTACCGGAAGAGTTAACGTATCAAATAATTAAAGAAATGTAAATTTTAATTTGTTTAATAATAACATTGTATGTTTATGTTGTATCACACTCGATTGTTATTATTATTATTGTTATTATTTTTAAATTAATTAATTAATTAATAATAACAAAATAGTATTATTTTAATTATCAAAAATAAATGTAAAAAACTAAAACAAAAGAAAAAAAGAGATAAAAAAATAAGAAAAGACAAAGGGGGGGGGGATACATAAAAAAACCATTTCTTATAGATATGGATAGATTAGTTAATTATAGACAAAAAAATTCATAATCATTAGTGTTAGAGATTGTTTAAATTAATAAGTTGTTTGATAAAGTTTGTGGAAAGAAATACTTTATAACAAAAAAGTTATACATGATATGGATGAATGTAGGTGCTCTCTCTATCTCTCTCTCCCTATATGTATATATATATATATATATATATATATATATATATATATATATATATATATATATAGGGAGACCATGTCCTGTTGAATTTCAGGTTGGAGACCATGTCCTGTTGAAAGTCTCGCCCTGGAAAGGCACTGTACGCTTTGGTAAGCGTGGGAAACTCAATCCGAGGTACATTGGACCTTTCGAGATCCTCGCCAGGGTCGGTCTGGTAGCTTATAAGCTTCGTTTACCCAACGAGCTCAGTAACATCCATAACGTCTTCCATGTTTCGAACCTCAAGAAGTGCCTATCCGATGAAACTCTTGCGATTCCTCTGGATGAAATCGAGATCAACGAGAACCTGAATTTCGTAGAAGAACCAATCGAAATCTTGGATCGAGAGATCAAGCGTACGAAGCATAGTCGCATCCCGATAGTGAAGTTTCGCTGGAATGCCAAGCGGGGACCGGAATTCACTTGGGAGCGCGAAGACTCAATGATGCAGAAGTACCCAGATCTCTTTCCAAGTCCATGATTTGTATCTAATTCTGAATGTCGGGACGAAATTCCCTCTAACGGGGGGGATAATGTAACAACCCAAAACTTTTCTCCAATGTAATCGGTCCGCGGATGGACTTTAAATATCGAATTCTTCATCCTTTTATCAATATTGAGGTTCTATTTGTGTGTTCTAGACTTAATTCAATCGAAATATGAGTCCTAGAAAGGGTAGAGGGTGCAATTCATCATGAAATCGAATCAAACACACCAAAAGAGGTGTGTGCGGCCACACTTTAGTGTGTACGGCCACACACCCATGTGTGCGGCCGCACACCCAACCTCACACTCTCCAACCTCACACTCAAACATATATATATGGGTGGATACCTTCTTCATTCATCCATTTGAATGATCCTTACTCTCTCTACCTTCTTTCTCTAAAATCTTCATCCAAGAACACTTTGAAGGCTTCATGTTGTGACCTAGTTCATCTTTAAGCTTGTTAGTGGTAAACACTTGAATCCTTGACCTTAAAACTCATTATATTCGTCATGTTCATGGTCCCTTGAAGGTGTACGGCCGCACACCTTCATGAGATGGGCCGCACACATTCAAATCTTCATAATATGAAGAGCAAACTTTCATAAGGACTCATAAGAGGGGTGTACGGCTGCACACTCCCATGTACGGCCGCACACTCCCATGTACGGCCACACACACTTGTGTGTAGCCTCACACTCCCTTCTGGCCGCACACCCCAACTGCACACTCACTTCCTAGGCCATACACTCACTCAAATGCTCTCAATTGGCCCTAAACTTGCATGAATCATTAGTTATGGATCATGAGGCACTTGTACTTAGAAATTCCAATCCTTAAGGATGTTTTCCATCATGTTTAAACATGAAACACTTTAGTTCTAACTCCATTATGTGACATCACATGATTAATAGGGACCATTGGCATTCAGGGCATCCGTTGACACTCGAACCCTTCGATAAGCGGTGAGTTCATACCCCTACTCTTTTTCACTGATTTTCACTGTTTTCAGGGGGGGAACACAAGTAAAGTACAAGGGTTTCTTGTACTCAAAACTTATTTCGTGTGTGTGTTTCACAATCCATATGCTGTTAATACTGATATACACAACTAATATCCATTAGAACATGCAGATCACGTAAACATTAATTTGTGAAATGGGATTTATAAACTGTTATGTTATAAATATTTCACAAAGGGTTTTCCATATTTTATCAGTTAAAAGCATAACATTAGAACATTTGGACATATAACTTGTACATTGTTTGTCCTCCGTAACACTCCATAGAGATACGCGAGTGGAGGATCTTCCTATTATCACTAGTAAATTTGTTATTCCTTTATGATTGGAGACACGTCCTCGGAAAACACTCCACAGAGATACACGAGTGGAGGACTACACCCATAACCAGAATCTCTGGTATTTAGAGAGCGTGACTTGAGTGTATAGATCTATACGAGGCTGACTACCCCACACCTGGCTGCTAGCTACAGCCGAACCAAAAAGGTTCAAGGGTGACGAAAGTCATAAGAATGTGGACCACTTATTTCCACGAATTTTAGTCTATAGTATGGTTATGGAACTCGCAACTAGGATAACAGAGATTTACTTATAGTAATAATAAACCACTTTACACACCTTACAGATAACCAAGTTTTGGTTTACATCTTTTACATCTTTTACAATGGTAACCAACATCCAAGAAGGCATGGGGCTTTCCTGGGGAACCTATACATAACTAGGAATGTGTAACAAAACAGATAACATTACATTTTTTTACAATTGATAACATACAATCAGGAAAGTATGGGACTTTCCTGGAAATACATTGTTACTCAAACGGAAGAGTATAACGAATTGGGTAATCAAACTATACATTTTTCAGACGAGTAAACATGTTTTTCAGTGTACAAACTTACTATACTTTGCATTTGTGAAATAACAACCAACTTTTAAGAAAATATGGGATTTTCTTGGCGTGTGTTACATTTTCAGCAACAGAAAGGAATCGTGAATATTTTTATAAAACAAAACTACTTATGAACTCACCAGCGTTATGCTGATTTTCAAACCGCTTGTGTTCTCAGGTCATCGTTAGTACAGGTACCCGAAGATTCACTCGATCCAGGATGTAGTGCGTACAAGACCAGTTCATTTTTGTTTATACCTATATTATATATCACAACTATATAAATTGTATCTTTTGAACAAGTTGTAAAATTCTTAATATGTAATGTAATGTTTGTTTCACTTTACTTACTATGTACATTGGATTTGATACATAACGTAGAGTCAACGCCGGAAATATTTTCGCCTTCGGTTTTCGGGGTGTGGCAGATTGGTATCAGATCCCTTGTTTATAGTGAATAAAGTATACCAAACCTTACATGGTATAAAACTATAAACACTAAAGGGCCTAAGTGCTCTGAAATAAAAGTATCTTCAAACTATAAGTATTTTTAAAAGTATATAAGTATACCAAGCCGTCGAGATCCGTAACTAGGTAGAACAAAACATAAGTAAATGGGTGTTGTGTACTGCGGTTAAACCTGGGCAGTTATGTAGTCGTATCTAGGATCAATATAGCCTGGCCAACTATATTCATTCGAGACACGGCCAACATGTGCTTGGGAGTGACTGTGGTATGCGGCATGCCTAAAACTTACCCTAATACCACAAACATCGAACCAATGTCATAGCGAATCACGAAATGCTATGGGAGTATTTCTGGAACCAATCCTTCGTAGAAATCCTCGTGCATGCGTTGATCCTTAATCATTCCATTAGCGATAAATTATCTTCTTTGATAACTCTCTCCTGTTTATTTGCTTATCGCTTACTCGGAATATTGGTATATCTGTGATATCTCTTGATTCGATTCAGAGGACTTACCATCCTCTCTCTTTCTTGATCTTATTAGATCAAGATGCCTCCTAGAAGAAGATCCAGCTCCAACAACCCTCCGCCACCTCCTCCTGAAATTGATCCTGTGTTATTCCAGTCAGCTGTTACCACCGCGGTGGCAGCTGCCATATCCCGATTAAACACTGGCGGTTCCGGTGGTTCAGGAGGTAGCAATCAAGAAAGCAACCAGGAACACCGTAAGGAGGGTTGCTACAAAGACTTCATGAATGCGAAGCCTTCTTTCTTCAATAGCACTGGTGGTGTCATCTCTTTGTCCTGATGGTTCGAGAGAACCGAATCCATTTTCGAAATCTGTGCTTGTGCTGAATCCGATAAGGTCAAGTTCGCAGCCTGTACATTCCTTGATAAAGCATTGACTTGGTGGAACGGCCGAGTCAAATCTTTGACCCTGCCCGTAGCCAATGCCATGAGCTGGGAAGCCATGAAAGAACTCCTCCTTGCCGAATATTACCCCGTGGTGAAATGCAGAAGCTAGAGCACGAGCTCTGGAACCTGAAGATGAAAGGTTCCGACATTGCTGCATATGCTTCCCGATTCGATGATCTCGCACTTCTATGCCCTGGTCTGGTCACTCCTGAAAGCAAAAAGATCGAGCGATTTATTTGGGGGCTAACCAATCCAACAAAGGGTCATGTATTAGCTGCTCGCCCGGACACATATGATAGTGCTAAGACTTTAGCCCAAGCCATAATCGACCATAGTGATGATGTCGAGGAAGCCACCACTGCCCCCGAGTCGACTAAAAGCAGTGGTGAGAAAAGAAAATTCTGGAAGAAGAAGAAGGGTCAATCTTCACAAGGCTCCTCCAAAAGACAACAAACAGTAGCAGTCAATGCTGCTACTACCCCTGTTGCTGCTGCTTCTATTGTAGGATCCACAGCTCCAACTCCTACCAGCCGATATGTTGGTAATCTCCCTCTCTGTGAAAAGTGCAAGTATCACCACAACCCTGGTCCCTGTCGAGAACTTTCCTGTACCAATTGTGGTAAGAAGGGGCACACAGTTCGATTCTGCAAAGCTCCGGCCCAATCGGCCAATCAATCCTCTGGAACAGGCGTCGGTCAAGCCTGTTACAATTATGGTGAAGCTAGGCATTTTAAAAGAAACTGCCCCAAAAAGTCTACTGCTGATAACACCGGAAGGGTCCTCGCTATGGGACGGGAGGAAGCGGTCGCCGATCCCACTGTTGTCTCGGGTACGTTCCTTCTCGACAACTCATATGCTAGCATTCTTTTCGATTCGGGTGCTGAAAGAAGTTTTATTAGTCATGCATTCAAACATAACCTAAAACATGATTCCCAACCTCTAACCGAAACATTTACCGTCGAGATGGCGAACGGTGAGAAAGAAAGCGCGAGTGAGGCATTCGTAGGTTGTACCCTTACCCTGAACGACCATTCGTTTCCTATCGATCTTATGCCGGTATCCATAAAAAGCTTTGATGTCATCATTGGCATGGATTGGTTGAGTCCCAATCATGCGGATATCGTTTGTTTTGAAAAAGCCATCCGTTTCAACCTTCCTTCGGGTCAAACTCTAATAATCTATGGTGATAAACTCAGTTCCAACCTCCGTATCATTTCTTGCATCAAATCTCAGAAACTCCTGCGAAAGGAGTGTATTGCATTCTTGGCCCATGTAATCAATGAGAAGAAGGAAGTTAAAGACCTCGCGAGCATCCCCAAAGTCTGTAACTTTCCTAATGTGTTTCCCGAAGAGCTTCCAGGAATCCCTCCCGAGCGTCAGGTCGAGTTCCGTATTGACCTAATTCCTGGAGCTACTCCCGTAGCGAAGTCTCCGTATCGCTTAGCTCCAGCAGAGATGCAGGAGTTATCCAGTCAACTCAACGAGTTGCTTAAGAAAGGATTCATTAGACCGAGTTCCTCACCCTGGGGAGCTCCGGTTTTGTTTGTCAAGAAGAAAGATGGATCCTTTTGGATGTGTATCGATTATCGCGAGCTAAATAAGTTGATTGTTAAAAACCGATATCCTCTTTCGCGAATAGACGACCTCTTCGATCAACTCCGGGGAGCTAGTTGCTTCTCCAAGATAGACCTTCGATCAGGGTACCATCAACTACGAGTTCATGAAAGTGATGTGTCCAAAACAGCTTTCAGGACTCGATATGGACATTACGAGTTCGTAGTGATGCCCTTTGGTCTAACCAACGCACCGGCAGTGTTCATGGACCTGATGAACTGGGTGTGTCGTCCTTATCTGGATAAGTTGTCATTGCGTTCATTGATGATATACTCGTCTACTCCAGAAGTGAAGAAGACCACAAACAACACTTGAGGCTAGTGCTGGAAACTCTGCGATCCGAGAAGTTGTACGCGAAGTTTTCCAAACGCAAATTCTGGATTCAGAAGTTAACTTTCCTCGGTCATGTGGTAAGCGAGGAGGGTATTCATGTAGATCCTTGCAAGATAAAGGCGATAGAGAATTGGTCAGCACCAAAGACACCCACAGAAATCCGACAATTCTTGGGTCTAGCTGGCTACTATCGAAGATTCATTCAAAACTTTTCTAGAATCGCCAAACCTCTAACCACTCTAACACAGAAAGGTGTACTCTTTTGTTGGAGTGATAAACAAGAAACTGCATTCCAGACACTGAAGAGAGCCTTGTGCAGCACGCCTGTTCTGTCCCTACCCGAGGGAACAGAGGACTTCGTTGTCTACTGCGATGCGTCTACTCAAGGCTTAGGCTGTGTGCTTATGCAAAGAGGAAAGGTGATTGCTTATGCCTCTAGACAACTGAAAGCACACGAGGTCAACTATACCACACATGACTTGGAATTAGGTGCTGTAGTCTTTGCGTTGAAAATTTGGAGACATTACCTCTATGGAACCAAGTGCACGATTTACACTGACCACAAGAGCCTGCAACACATCTTTGACCAGAAAGACTTGAACATGAGACAAAGGCGATGGGTAGAGCTACTCAGTGATTATGAGTGTGAAATTCGTTACCATCCCGGCAAGGCCAATGTGGTAGCATATGCCCTTAGCCGAAAGGAGAGTGCAAGCCGCAAAGTGAAGAACCAGACGATGACTATCGATTCCAAACTACCCATGCAAATCCGAGAAGTCCAGTTAGAAGCCCCCAAACCCGAGAACGTGTCGACCGAAGCTTTAAGAGGTATGGAAAAGAAACTTGAGACCAGAGGTGACGGAATCCACTATTTTATGGATCGGATCTGGATTCCCATGTCCGGAGGATTCAGAGAGATAGTCATGGACGAAGCACACAGAACTAAATACTCTGTTCACCCGGGTTCTGACAAGATGTACATAGATCTCAAGAAACAATATTGGTGGCCAAATATGAAGGCTGAGATAGCTACGTTTGTGGGCAAGTGTCTGACTTGCGCCAAGGTAAAAGTTGAGCACCAGAAACCCTCGGGTCTGCTCCAGCAACCCGAGATACCTGAATGGAAATGGGAGATGATCACCATGGATTTCATCACCAAACTACCCAAGTGCTCGAGTGGGTACGATACCATTTGGGTGATTGTCGATCGTTTGACAAAGTCAGCTCACTTCGATCCAATCAAAGAATCATATAAGATGGAAAGACTCGCGCGGATTTATATCCAGGAGGTAGTCCGACTGCACGGTGTACCTGCGTCCATTATCTCTGATCGAGATAGCAGGTTTACCTCCTGATTTTGGCAGTCTCTCCAGAAAGCTCTTGGAACCAAACTAGATATGAGCACGGCGTATCATCCTCAGACAGATGGACAGAGTGAGAGAACAATCCAAACTTTGGAAGACATGCTTAGGGCATGTGTCATTGACTTTGGAAAGTCGTGGGACGCATATCTACCTTTGATCAAATTCTCGTACAACAACAGTTATCACACCAGCATTAGGGCTGCCCCGTTCGAAGCCCTATACTGTCGTAAGTGCAGATCCCCTCTGTGCTAGGCCGAGGTGGGGGATACACAGCTAGCCAAGAGTCGAGTCCCCGACATTGCTCTCACTGGTCCTGAGATCATCCGTGAAACCACCGAGAAGATCATCCAAATACGAGAACGACTGAAATCTTCACGTGATCGCCAAAAGAGTTACGCTAATAACCATCGGAAACCACTGGAATTTTAGGTTGGAGACCGTGTCCTGTTGAAAGTCTCGCCCTGGAAAGGCACTGTACGCTTTGGTAAGCGTGGGAAACTCAATCCGAGGTACATTGCACCTTTCGAGATCCTCGCCAGGGTCGGTCTGGTAGCTTATAAGCTTCGTTTACCCAACGAGCTCAGTAACATCCATCCCGTCTTCCATGTTTCGAACCTCAAGAAGTGCCTATCCGATGAAACTCTTGCGATTCCTCTGGATGAAATCGAGATCAACGAGAACCTGAATTTCGTAGAAGAACCAATCGAAATCTTGGAACGAGAGATCAAGCGTACGAAGCAAAGTCGCATCCCGATAGTGAAGGTTCGCTGGAATGCCAAGCGGGGACCGGAATTCACTTGGGAGCGCGAAGACTCAATGAAGCAGAAGTACCTAGATCTCTTTCCAAGTCCATGATTTGTATCTAATTCTGAATTTCGGGATGAAATTCCCTCTAACGGGGGGATAATGTAACAACCCGAAACTTTTCTCCAATGTAATCGGTCCGCGGATGGACTTTAAATATCAAATTCTTCATCCTTTTGTCAATCTTGAGGTTCTATTTGTGTGTTCTAGACTTAATTCAATCGAAATATGAGTCTTAGAAAAGGGTAGAGGGTGAAATTCATCATGAAATCGAATCAAACACACCAAAAGAGGTGTGTGCGGCCACACTTTAGTGTGTACGGCCACACACCCATGTGTGCGGCCGCACACCCAACCTCACACTCTCCAACCTCACACTCAAACATATATATGGGTGGATACCTTCTTCATTCATCCATTTGAATGATCCTTACTCTCTCTCTACCTTCTTTCTCTAAAATCTTCATCCAAGAACACTTTGAAGGCTTCATGTTGTGACCTAGTTCATCTTTAAGCTTGTTAGTGGTAAATACTTGAATCTTTGACCTTAAAACTCATCATATTCGTCATGTTCATGGCCCCTTGAAGGTGTACGGCCGCACACCTTCATGAGATGGGCCGCACACATTTAAATCTTCATAATATGAAGAGCAAACTTTCATAAGGACTCACAAGAGGGGTGTACGGCTGCACACTCCCATGTACGGCCGCACACTCCCATGTACGGCCACACACACTTGTGTGTAGCCTCACACTCCCTTCTGACCGCACACCCCAGCCGCACTTGTACTTAGAAATTCCAATCCTTAAGGATGTTTTCCATCATGTTTAAACATGAAACACTTTAGTTCTAACTGCATTATGTGACATGACATGATTAATAGGGACCATTGGCATTCAGGGCATCCGTTGACACTCGAACCCTTCGATAAGCGGTGAGTTCATACCCCTACTCTTTTTCACTGATTTTCACTGTTTTCAGGGGGGGAACACAAGTAAAGTACAAGGGTTTCTTGTACTCAAAACTTATTTCGTGTGTGTGTTTCACAATCCATATGCTTTTAATATTGATATACACAACTAATATCCATTAGAACATGCAGATCACGTAAACAATTATTTGTGAAATGGAATTTATAAACTGTTATGTTATAAATATTTCACAAAGGGTTTTCCATATTTTATCAGTTAAAAGCATAACATTAGAACATTTGGACATATAACTTGTACATTGTTTGTCCTCGGTAACACTCCACAGAGATACGCGAGTGGAGGATCTTCCTATTATCACTAGTAAATTTGTTATTCCTTTATGATTGGAGACACGTCCTCGGCAAACACTCCATAGAGATACATGAGTGGAGGACTACACCCATAACCAAAATCTCTGGTATTTAGAGAGCGTGACTTGAGTGTATAGATCTATACGGGGCTGACTATTCCACACCTGGCTGCTAGCTACAGCCGAACCAAAAAGGTTCAAGGGTGACGAAAGTCATAAGAATGTGGACCACTTATTTCCACGAATTTTATTCTATAGTATGGTTATGGAACTCGCAACTAGGATAACAGAGATTTACTTATAGTAATAATAAACCACTTTACACACCTTACAGATAACCAAGTTTTGGTTTAGATCTTTTACATCTTTTACAATGGTAACCAACATCCAAGAAGGCATGGGGCTTTCCTGGGGAACCTATACATAACTAGGAATGTGTAACAAAATAGATAACATTACATTTTTTTACAATTGATAACATACAATCAGGAAAGTATGGGACTTTCCTGGAAATACATTGTTACTCAAACGGAACAGTATAACGAACTGGGTAATCAAACTATACGTTTTTCAGACGAGTAAACGTGTTTTTCAGTGTACAAACTTACTATACTTTGCATTTGTGAAATAACAACCAACTTTTAAGAAAATATGGGATTTTCTTAGCGTGTGTTACATTTTCAGCAACAGAAAGGAATCGTGAATATTTTTATAAAACAAAACTACTTATGAACTCACCAGCGTTATGATGATTTTCAAACCGCTTGTGTTCTCAGGTCATCGTTAGTACAGGTACCCGAAGATTCACTCGCTCCAGGATGGAGTGTGTACAAGACCAGTTCATTTTTGTTTATACCTATATTATATATCACAACTATATAAACTGTATCTTTTGAACAAGTTGTAAAATTCTTAATATGTAATGTAATGTTTGTTTCACTTTACTTACTATGTACATTGGATTTGATACACAACGTGGAGTCAACCCCGGAAATATTTCCACCTTCGGTTTTCGGGGTGTGACAATATAGGGCTAGGTTCATGTGTTTCTTAGATTTATTATGTGCTAGATTGCTCCAATACAAATTTAACGAAATTAAATAAAGAGAGATATTAAATGATTTTTATAATTTTATGTATATTAATGATATCGATAATTATAATTCTCTTTTTATAGAAATTAATTAAGTTTGTCATTAATGTCAGCAATAACATTTTTTTAGAATCAATTCGCATCTAGTTTTTCATGTGTGTGTTAATGTTTTGTTTATTAAGTCAGTCACTTATAACACAACAAAGTTTCATGGAATTTAAAGAACAAGAGTGTATTATATTAGAATACACTCTTATTCATGTGTGTGTTCATGTTTTGTTTATTGAGTCACTCAATTATAACACAACAAAGTTGCATAGAATTTGAAGAACAACAATGTATTATATTAGAATACACTCATATTCTGTTAGAATATATACTCTCATTCTTCTAGAATAAACTCTCATTCTACAAGAATACACTCTGCTCCTTTATGTTCTAGGCAACTTTGTTCTATTTTGATTGAGTGATTCACTAAACAAAATACGAATCCATACATGAAAACCTTGATGCGAATTCATTATGAAATAATAGTATTGATGATATTAATGAGGAATTTAATTAATTTCTATAATAAAAGAAATTATAATTATGGATATCATTTAATATACACATAATTATGGAAATAATTTAATATCTATCTTTTTTTACTTAATAATAATTTTATTTTAACTAAATTCTTTTGATGCATTCTAACACATAATAGATGTGAGAAATATTTGAACCTAGCTCTCTCTCTCTCTCTCTCTCTCTATATATATATATATATATATATATATATATATATATATATATAGGGCTAGGTTATTTTGTTTCTTACATTTATTGTGAGCTAGGATGCACCAATAGAAAGTTAATAAAATTTAATAATTATTTAATTAAATAAAGATGGATATTAAATGATTTCTATAATTCTATGTATGTTAAATGATATATTAAATGATATCCACAATTATAATTCTCATTTTTATGGAAACTACTTAAATTCGTCGTTAATGTCAGCAACAACATTCTTTCAGAATGAATTCTTATCTAGGTTTTCATGTATGGATTCGTATTTTGTTTATGTACCCACTCATTTATAATACAACAAAAGTTGCATGGAATATGAAAAATGAGAGTGTATGTTACTAGAATACACTCTCATTCATTTACAATATACACTCATTATTCTAGATTAAACTCTTATTCTCCATGTTCTAGGCAACTTTGTTGTATTTTGAGTGAGTCGGTCATGGAACAAAATACAAACCCATACATGAAAAACTAGATGTGAATTCATTCTAAAAGAATATTACTGCTGATATTAATAACGAATTTAAGTAGTTTCCGTAAAAAATGAATTATAATTATGGATATAATTTAATATTCATATAGTTATGGAAATCATTTATTATCTATCTTTATTTTATTAAATAATAATTTAAATTTTACAAAATTGTTATTGGTGTATTTTAGCACACAATAGATGTAAAAAACATTTGAACCTAGCTCTCTCTCTCTCTCTCTATATATATATATATATATACATATATATATATATATACATATATATATATATATATATATATATATATATATATATATATATATATATATATATATCACGATGACATGTACAAATTGGTTATAATAAAATCCAATGTAGCCCTTTCCTTGAAAATAGAGAAGAGTAAATTAAATGAATGGTCCCCATGGTTTAGTGTGATTTGCTTGTTTGGTCCCTAACTTATTTTTAACTTGAAAGGCTCCTAATATTTGTTTTTGTTATGCGTTTGGTCTCAGTGATATATAAAAAGATTATTTTGGCCTTTATTTTTTTAATTTATTTAAATAAACACACCCTAACCCCACCCCCTCACCTTACCTTACCTACCTTACTATTTTTTCCTATTTAAATAATAGTCTTTTAGGTAAGATGGAGACCAAGTGCGTAACAAAAACAAACAGTAGGGACCAAGCGTGTAACAAAAACAAACAATAAGAGCCTTTTTAGTTAAAAAAATAAGTTATAGACCAAACGTGCAAATATCCCAAACCATAGGGACCATTCGTGTAGTTTACTTAATAGAGAAATACCAAAATGGCCTCCAATACATACCATTTAGACATCGTTGCAATTATGCGACAATTGCTACCTTGCCAACACCATTTTCATAAAAGTAACCTCTGTAGTGATATAAACTTAAACAAATTTGCTATATTTTAATTTTATGTAAAATTTGCTAATTTAGCCCAATTTGCTAACTATTTTTGTAAAAATAGCCATTTTTTTTGCAAGATAGCCACTAAAATTGCAGATGGCTAAATTCCATACCCTATTTCAAAATTCCATCTGCTATTTGGAGACGATTATAAACATGCTATTTTTTGAAATCCACTCCACCAAATCACAGATGGGTTTTGTTCCGTCTACGATTTGCTCTCTTCCCGCATCTGCGATTTTACTTTTTTTTAAATGCTTTGGTTTGACAAAGAATTTGGCAAGGTTGACTAAGGAATTTGAAATAGTTGACTATGAATTCGTACAAATATGTATATTTTATAGAAAAAGACACAAAAAGTGATTAGCTTATTAGTTATTTCTTTAGAAATCTTGTTTTGGTTCTCTGTACTAAAATGAGTTAATATTTTGTTTGCGTTGTAATGAACGGGACGTGGGAGTTAACGGAGAGAAATTTGGAATATGTATGTTCAATAATGTATCTCATATTGTAACATATTTAATTATTTAAATATTAATGTCTAATAATACCTTTTTTTTGAAATATCTCGTATTCACGTATAATATATGTTCAAAATGATAAATTGAATAGAAAAAGTTTTATAAGATATTTTTAATAAATGAATATATATTAATTAGATATCGAAAAAAACATTAAAGAAAGTATTTAATGGTTGGTTTTACAACAAATATTATATTGTTTTCATCTTCATACGTGTGTGAATCAATCTTAAATATGTTCCATAAATCAGCTTGAATTCACAATGTACTGAATAATCACGTAGTTATGCATTCGTTTGAGTAAAAATTTGTAGTTATACACAAGAGATACGGTTGAGGTATTGAAAAAAAAAGGTTGTAAGATAATAATTTACAATGGGTAAAACTAAAAAGAAAAACAGTTTTTAATCAAACAATTAGTATACCTCAACCCTAAGAAATTCAACATAAAACTTAATTTAAAATAAAGTTTTCATATTATTATTTTCTCTAAAATTTGAAATAATTCTAATGTTTAAAGGTTTTGAGAGAGTTTTTTCAAGTTGGAAGATGAAAAAGTTTTCAATTGGTTTTAGGAAAGGTGCAACCTTTGTACATATAGCCAAGGTTGTACAACTCGTTACTCGGTACCTGTTCGGCCGACTATGGAGTAGCGAGTACCCAAAAGTACTCGGGAGTACTCTAAGAGTAGTTAGATTCGGTAAATAATGTAGAAATATTTTTAGGGAAATCGTATACGTCAAAATTATAAGTTAAAATCATAAGTTGATTGAAATATATAACAAAATTAGATACATGTGAATACACAAAAGGTGAAAAACACATAATCGTCTCACTTTGTGAATAATTACGAAAACTTTAAGATATATATGTAGTAATAATCACATGTGTGTGTTAAATAATAAATCATTAAGTCTATTATATATATTAATCACCAAGTTGACCAATTTTTACAAAACAGCTCACTGTGAGGTTGATTGGAGAGTACTCGAGATTTTCTAACTCGCCTTGGTAAGGGGCCGAGTAGTGAGTACTCGGAGGAGTAATCAGCCAACTCGGCGATTTTTACAACATTTAATATAGCACATTTAGCCCTCTAGCGCCTATGGCATTCGACTGCGACTATAAAACTTTCCTTACTCATCGTAGAGACTTAGCCATTTCTGATCCTAACAATCCCCCTTCAAAAATTGCTTCCTGAGAGAATCGAACCCAAGATCCTAGATCTGATACCACTTATTGGACCTCAGACGCTACCAACTCTCCCCAAACCAATTAGTTTTAGGAAATGCATAACCTTTGTACATATAGCACATTCAACCGTCTACCCTATGTCATTCGACTGCGACTAGGAAACCTTCCTTAGTCATCGTGGAGACTGAGCCAGACCCCAACAAAAAGTGAGGGTTTTTAAAAAAATGTTATTTATACTTGTCTTTCTTAATTTCACAGATGGACTAGGTCAAATACAAAATGGAAGTCCATCTACAATTGTACAAGTCTTTTATGCACATGCTATACATTAGAGACTTGTATGCTCGCTTATGGACTTCCACTTTCATAGATGGCCTTAATGACCAACGATTTTAGTGGCTATTTTATGTAATTCTCTTTTGACTATTTAGAGAAAAGTAATTAGTAATTTTGGTTATATTTGCAACTTTCTGTACTTTTTTAGTTCAACCCAACTTAGAAGATAAACACATTAGGTTAGCGAACTTTTATTTAAGAATGAGTAAATTACATGAATGGTCCCTATAGTTTAGGGTAATTTGCGCATTTGGTCCCTAACATATCTTTTTTAACTCGGAAGGTCCCTATTGGTTGTCTTTGTTACGCACTTGGTCCCTGTCTTACCTAAAAAGACATTTTTCCCATGATTTTTAATTTATTTAAATAAACGCACCCATACCCACCCCCTCATCTTACCTTACCTACCCTACTATTTTTACAAAGAAACACAGACCCCAGACAGTATCAAATGAACGATACAGCTAGCAAGGTCTAAAAGAAATGGTAATCCTAAGTGGGTTGTTTCAAGAATACCGTGCTAATTCTCGTTACCTTAAGGCCATGAATTATAAAGTAAACATGGAGATACTCGTAACCATGTTGATTGACACTGGAGTACTTGACGCCCTGCAAGTGTCGGAATAAATGTGAAAATTTTCACCCCTTCGCTTGGTAGGTCGGGGACTGTAGCTAGCAGTCAGGGTGTGGGAGTGTCAGTCCCGTATAGATCTATACACACAATGCCAGCTCTCCCTCCAGGAGACTCTGGTTACCAACTTGATGATGGGGAGATCTGTGTCTTGAAGATACATCTTGTATTTTGAATTCTATTGTAAGTACTGGAATAACGATATAGACTCACGAATGAACTGACTCCTTTGGAATTCTATGAACTAGAAAGAGTGATTAGAATCTCCTAACTATTCCTATAATAGTTACTAGTGTCTCTGATCTATGAATGATGAATGGAAGGATGCCCTTGCTACCCAAGGGGAAATGAACTGGTCGATGTAAACCTTTATGTCCGTATATGTATACATGATATATAACTAATGTTTAAACGACCTTCGGATAGATAACCAATACCCACCAGACCACATCCAAATGAGGAAAACGAAATAAGGCGAACTAGCCTTCCTAAGTATTTTAAACATTATTTATATAACTATACAAGTACATGCATGCATTTAACGAAGTAGAAGCATAGAAGGAAACTTTGATGAAACCTTTGGAATAACTTTCATACATAAGAAATTTACGACTTGATGTCATTTTGTAAAACAGTTCTGAAAATCTTTGGAATCCTTTGAAAAACGTTTCATAAACAGCTTTGAAATTGATTTGTATAAAACGGTTTAAGTGAAGAAAACTTTTGATAAGAAATTACAACTAGATGTCTCTTAAGTAAACAAACTTTGAAAACTTTGGATAACCTTTAATGATATAAAAAGGGATATTCATACTTTAACAAGATTCGAAAACGAGATTGGAAAATCTTAAGCTAGATAAAACAATATAAAATGCATAAATCCATTTTGCTATACGGTTATCAATCACATGTGATTTATATAATAACTGTATAGATCAACTTGTATTCCCCCCCCTATAAAAGCAGTTAAAATCATAAAAAGGTTCATTCACGGCTATGAACTCACCTGTCGTGGGCGATTCGGATGAATGGACGGTATAGGATGCTAAGTGTCAAGTGATGACTTGACCACACACGCGAATCCTATTTAACATGTAATGATACATTTAAGTATCCAATTAGTCATTTAATAACTAATTAAGCAAGTAATGATGTCCTACTACATAAAAACACTTTGCTACAAGTGCTAGGAGTACCAAGGGTTGCATATAAGGTGCGTATGGACTCACATTGGAATTTACTCTTCAAATGATGGCCCTTATGGGTGTTTACGGTTTCAAGACCACTTTACCCATGAGTTTACGGTCGTAAACTCATGGTAGTGGTGTCATGGGATGTTTAAAGGTCTTATCTCACTCATAGAATCATGCTAGAGTCGAATCAAGGGCTAAGGAAGTTATTGGCGCTCAAAATGGACACACTAGGGAGTTTATGGTCCTTGGACCACTCCCTTGGGAGTTTACGGCCGTGAACACATGAGTTTATAGTTCTAAACTCATATTAGTCCATTCCTTTTGTGCTTTGGTGATTCTAGGCTATGTAGGCAAGGTTCTAGTCACTTATATGAGCATAGGAAGTTGTTAAAGGCACTTAAACACCTTGGAAATGTGTTTACGGTTTTGGTAGACCTTCCTAAACCATAAACTAAAGTGTTGCTCAGTTGGGCATGTTTTGGTGCATCATATGAAGGAATACAAGGCTCTAGGCACTCATGGAAGTCTTTGGAGGTGTTTGAGGGGTAATTTAACACCCAAAAAGGTGTTTATGGTCCTTGAAGATGGGTTTATGGTCCAAGAATGTTCTTGGACTGTAAACTCATGTTTACTCCCCATATGTTAAGATTTTGGTGTTCTAAGTTCTTTCATGTAAGCCCCTAAGTCATAACTAAGCTCCATAAGTGGTTTGGAGGGGTTTTTGGGCATCAAAACCCCATTTATGGGTGTTTACGGTCCAAGAATGTTCTTGGGCCGTAAACAAATGATTTTGCCACTTTTGGATGTCTTAAACACGAATTTTCATGTTAAATGAGCTAAACAACAAGTTAGGCTAGATCACTTACTTGTTTGGGGCTTGAAAGAGGCAATTTTTGACCAAACCCGATTTATAGAGAGAGAAAGTGTCTAAGGTGTGAAAAAGGTTGGGATGAAACCCACTCAACCCTTATACAGGGTTGAGTTTACAGCCTGGGTGGGGGTCCACCTAACACCAATCGCAAACGGGGTTTTTCGCGTCTTCCGTTAAACACGACAACTTTTAAATTTTACCTCCTTATTTCTGGTTTGCATGATGGATATTATTTAAAATATTCCAACGGGTTTAAATCCGGTCAAAAATATTTTCGGTATAAGTTTGGCTATTTTTGACGTGTTTAATTACGACATTAAACCTAAAGGAAATTTTGGGTTGTCACATCATCCCCCCGTTAGAGGGAATTTCGTCCCGAAATTAGAGTTTAGGCAAAGAAGTAGGCATGAATGATTGAGTAATGAGATGAGGGTACTTCCTATTTGAATGTTCCTCGCACTCCCAAGTGAACTCCGGTCTTCGCTTGGCGTTCCAGTGAACCTTCACTAGTGGGATGCGGGTTCGTTACGCTCGCTTGATTCCTCATTTCGCAGTTTCCTACGGGTTTTTCTACGAAGTTAGGGTTCCCAATGATTGCTATTAAGATGAGTGGGTTTATACGAGTCACGTCGGACACACTTTGTCCATGCTGGAGACGCGAATAGACTGTTGTGGAACTTATGGAATCGCAAAAGTAGTCGTGGTCTGACAAGGGTTGGACCAATTCTTATAAAGAATCTCGGATGGTCCTAAGCTCTCGGAAAGATAGAGCTTTTCGGTTCACAGAACATAATGTACTTCTATGGTGGGATCATCACTGGCGTGATCGCCATTTTGAAGTTCCAAACGTTCTCTCATATCGGGGGTGTAGTTCTTCGGGTTGGTTCTTAGAAGGATCGGGTTATCCTTGGATCCGTGTTTCCTGTTGATTGGGTTTTAGAGGTTTTCTGGACCTTCGGATGAATTGGATGTCTACTGGTATCTATTTGTTGCAGGGTGTCTATCTTAATCTTGTGCAAAAATGGACCTACACTTCTGATTCCTGAGACGTTTTTAACGGAAACACTTAGGGTCGGTGTGTCACACCCCGAAAACCGAAGGCGGAAACATTTCCGGGGTTGACTCCACGTTGAGTATCAAATCCAATGCACATAGTAAGTAAAGTAAAACAAACATTACATTACATATAGAAAAGTTTACATTTGTTTCAAAAGTAAGTTGTACAGTGGTGATACATAGTCTATATAAACAAAACGAGACAAGTCTTCTGTGCACACCGTCTTCGAACAAAAGGATCTTCGGGTACCTGCCTAACGCTGACCTAAGAATACAAGCGGTTTGAAAATCAGCATAACGCTGGTGAGTTCATAAGCGGTTTTCTTTTGTGAAAAATGTGCAAGTTTCCTTTCTGTTTCTGAAAATGTTACACACACCAAGAAAATCCCATATTTTCTTAAAAGGTTAGATATTGATTCCCGAAAACGTAATGTAAAGATGTACACTGAAAACATGTTTACCCTTATTAATGTAAGTTATCTGGTTTGTTACTCTTTTCTGGTTATGTACAAATGTTCCCAGGAAAATCCCATATTTTACTGAATGTTGGTTACCAAATGTGAAAGATGTATTCTGAAAACCTGGTTATCTTGTGAAATGTAATACTTTTAACACGTATATAAAACTAATATTTACAAAGTAAATTGATTACTTTATTCATTATTACTATTAAGTAAATTTTTGTTATCCTAATTGTGAGTTCCATAACCATACAATAGACTAGATATGACAATAAGTAGTCCACATCACCTTATGACTTTCGTCACCCTTGAACCATTTCGGTTCGGCTGTAGCTAGCAGCCAGGTGTGGGGTAGTCAGCCCTGTATAGCTCTATACACTCAAGTCACACTCCCTATCTAAGAGATTCTGGTTACGGTTGCGGTCCTCCACTCGCGTATCTGTGTGGAGTGTTCGCCGAGGACGTGTCTCCAATTATATAGGACTAATAAATTTACTAGTAATAATACGATAATACTCCACTCGCGTATCTCTGTGGAGTGTTACCGAGGACAAAACAATGTATAAAGTTTTATGTTCAAAGGTTCTAATGTTATGCCTTTTAACTGATAAAAATGTGGAAACCATTTGTGAAATAATAAACATAGCAGCTTATAACTAATTTCACAAATAATGTATATGATTACCCTGCAAGTTTCAAACGGTTATTGGTTGTGATTATCAGTGTTAAAAGCATATAAGTTTTGAAACATACACATGTAAAACAAGTTTTAAGTACAAGTAATCTCTTGTACTTTGCTTGTATTCCCCCCCCCCTGAAAACATTGAAGAACCATTGAAAAAGGGTAGGGGTATGAACTCACCAGACGAGAAGGCGTGACTGTTTCGGACACTAAACATTGGTTCAAGGCTTGAATACACGTGAGGTTCCTATGTAATATGAAATAATACCCAAATATTTCTAATTAGATTTAAAAATACTAATTACATGGGATACTACACTCCAATGAACTAAAACACTTCGAAACAAGTGTTTGGAGTGACCCAGGTGATATCTACAGACGTGTAATGATGCGAGGGACTTGGGAAATGAGTTTACACTTTAAGTGTAAACTCCTTAGGGAGTTTTCGGCCTCATACAATATAAACACATGAGTTCACGGCCGTGAACTCATGTTTGGGTATTTTCGAGTGCTAAATGGCTTGATTACTCATGGGAAATGATGGAATGGATTTTTCTAAAGCCTTAGAATGGATTGAATGTGCTTATATATTATTTATGGGAGTTCACAGCAGTAAACATGGAGTTTACAGCCGTAAACTCCCCCCAAGCTCAATCCATAATTATTTTGTGAGGCTAGGACAATCACATGTGATTCTAACTAATTTTCCAAGCCTTGGTACGAGTTTTGGGCATCATTTGACACCTATAGAGGAGTTTACGACCCTGAGACTTGTCCTTGGGGTGTCATGGCCATAAACTCTCATTTGGAGGGTGTTTGATATGCTTAAAGTCCCCAAACAATTTTTACTAGCCTTGGTATGAATTTAGGGCACCTTTTAACATGTTTTTATGAGTTCACGGCCCTGGAACTATTTCTTGGGAAGCTTTGGCCGTAAACTCCTAAATGGAGGGTGTTTGACATGTTTAAGGTCCCCGAACTATTTTAAGATGATTCTAGCATATTCCTTGGGGTGGAGATATATGGCTTTTAAACATGTTTAAATGAGTTTACTCCCCATGTTTGAGGGGTTTACGGCCCAAGCATATTCCTTGGATGTAAACTCTTATTTGCTCCTCAAAATTCATGTTTAGGGTGTTCTAAGTCCGGATTTGTAAGCCATAAGGTCGTATCTGAGTCCCAATGTTAGTTTGGAGGGGTTAAATTGCTTAAAACCCAAATTTTTAGGTGTTTACGGCCCAAGCATGCTCCTTGGCCGTAAACACATGTTCCAGGTCCAAATTAATAGATTAAACACGAATTTGAAGGTCTAAGAGGTTAAACAACAAGTTGGGGATGCTACCTCAAAGATTTGGAGCCTTAATTCAATGTTTTGGACCTTGAATCTTTGGTTGAGGAGAGAGGTTAGAGAGAGAGAGAGTAGTGAGATGAAGCAAAAGCTTCAAATGGAAGCTTAGAACACTTTACATAGTGTTTGGGATTTGGACACGGTGGAATTCTACCCGATACCGGCTTTAGACGGGGCTTTTGGTCGCACCCGACCAAGTTTCCGTAACCCGATATGGCTGATTCTATAAATGTACCGATTACTAATACGGGGTGTTAGAATGAGTTCTAAATGCACTAGGACACCCATTAAGTCATTTTAGATAATCTCTAATTAACAACTTAATTTAATGACGAAATCGGAAATAAATTTGGAAACGACGATTGGTTAATTGAAATGGATTACAAAAAGGGTTACAAGTAATGGTACGAAATTTCAGGTTGTTACATTATCCCCCCGTTAGAGGGAATTTCGTCCCGAAATTCAAAATTAAGATACAAGTCAAGATACAAATCATGGATCTGGAAAGAGATGCAGATACTTCTGTTTCATCGAGTCTTCACACTCCCAAGTGAGCTCTGGTCCCCGCTTGGCATTCCAGCGAACCTTCACTAACGGGATGCGGCTTTGGTTTGTACGTTTGACTTCTCGATCAATGATTTTGATCGGCTCCTCAATGAAGTTGAGGTTTTCATTGATCTAGATCTCTTCTAAGGGAATCACTAGGGCTTCATCGGATAGGCACTTCTTGAGATTTGAAATATGGAATACGGGATGGATGTTACTGAGCTCATGGGGTAAACGAAGTTTATAGGCTACCGGACCGATCCTGGCGAGGATCTCGAAGGGTCCAATGTACCTCGGATTAAGTTTACCACACTTTCCAAACCGTATTGTGCCTTTCTAGGGCGAGACTTTCAATAGGACACGGTCTCCGAACTGGAATTCCAGAGGTTTCCGACGGTTGTCAGCGTAACTCTTTTGGCGATCTCGTGAAGCTTTCAATCGTTCCCGGATTTGGATGATCTTCTCAGTGGTTTCGCGTATGACTTCAGGACCAGTGAGAGTACTGTCGGGGACTCGACTCTTGGCTAGCTGCGTATCCCCCCACCTCAGCCCAGCACAGAGGGGATCTGCACTTACGACCGTAGAGGGCTTCAAATGGGGCAGCCCTGCTGCTGGTGTGGTAACTGTTGTTGTACGAGAACTCGATCAAAGGTAAATGTGTGTCCCACGACTTTACAAAGTCAATGACACATGCCCTAAGCATGTCCTCCAGGGTTTGGATTTTTCTCTCACTTTGTCCATCGGTCTGAGGATGATACGCCGTGCTCATGTCTAGTTTGGTTCTGAGAGCCTTCTGGAGGGACTGCTAGAATTTGGAGGTAAACCTGCTATCTCGATCAGAGATAATGGACGCAGGTACACCATGCAGTCGAACTACCTCTTGGATGTAAATTCGCATGAGTCTTTCCATCTTAAATGATTCTTTGATCGGAATGAAGTGAGCGGACTTTGTCAAACGATCGAAAATTACCCAAATGGTGTCGTACGCACTCGGACACTTGAGTAACTTGGTGATGAAATCCATGGTAATCATCTCCCATTTCCATTCGGGTATCTCAGGCTGTTGGAGCAGACCTAAGGGTTTCTGGTACTCAACTTTCACCTTGGCGCAAGTCAGACACTTGCCCATGAACGTAGCTATCTCAGCTTTCATGTTTGGTCACCAATATTGTTTCTTGAGATCCAGGTACATCTTGTCCGAGCCCGGGTGAACAGAGTATATGGGCTTGTGTGCTTCCTCCATGACAATCTCTCTGAATCCTCCGGACTTTGGAATCCAGATTCGATCCATGAGACAGTAGACTCCGTCACCTCTGATCTCAAGTTTCTTATCCATTCCCCTCTAGGCTTCGATCGACACGTTCTCGGCTTTGAGTGCTTCTAACAGGGCTTCTCGGATTTGCATGGATAAGTTGGAGTGAATTTTCATCGTCTGGTTCTTCACTTTTCGGCTTGTACTCTCCTTTCGGCTAAGGACATCTGCTACCACATTGGCCTTGCCGGGATGGTAACGGATTTCACACTCATAATCGCTGAGAAGTTCTACCCATCGCTGTTGTCTCATGTTCAAGTCTTTCTGATCAAAGATGTGTTGCTGGCTCTTATGGTCAGTGAAGATCGTACACTTGGTTCCGTAGAGGTAATGTCTCCAAATCTTCAGTGCAAAGACTACGGCTCCTAATTCCAAGTCATGTGTGGTATAGTTGACCTCGTGTGCTTTCAACTGTCTAGAGGCATAAGCAATTACTTTTCCTCTTTGCATAAGCACACAGCCTAAGCCTTGATTAGACGCATCGCAGTAGACAACGAAGTCTTCTGTCCCTTCGGGTAGGGACAGAACAGGCGCGCTGCACAAGGCTTTCTTCAACGTCTGGAATGCGGTTTCTTGCTTATCACTCCAATAAAAGGGTACACCTTTCTGTGTTAGAGTGGTTAAAGGTTTGGCGATTCTGGAAAAGTTCTGGATGAATCTCCGATAATAGCTGGCGAGACCTAAGAATTGCCGGATTTCTGTGGGTGTCTTCGGTGCTGGCCAATTTTCTATCGCTTTAATCTTGGAAGGATCTACATGAATACCCTCCTTGCTTACCACGTGACCGAGGAAAGTTACCTTCCGAATCCAAAACTCACACTTGGAAAATTTTGCGTACAACTTCTTGGATCTAAGGGTTCCCAACACTAGCCTCAAGTGTTGTTTGTGATCTTCTTCGCTTCGGGAATAGACAAGTATGTCATCAATGAATACAATGACGAACTTATCCAGATAAGGATAACACACCCAGTTCATCAGGTCCATGAACACCGCCGGTGCGTTGGTTAGATCGAAGGGCATTACTACGAACTCGTAGTGTCCATACCGAGTCCTGAAAGCTGTTTTGGAAACATCACTCTCATGAACTCGTAGCTGATGGTACCCTGACCGAAGGTCTATCTTGGAGAAGTAACTGGCTCCCTGGAGTTGATCGAAGAGGTCATCTATTCGCGGAAGAGGATATCGGTTTTTGACGGTCAACTTATTCAGCTCACGGTAGTCGGTACACATCCGAACGGATCCATCTTTCTTCTTAACGAACAATACCGGAGCTCCCCACGGCGAGGAACTCGGTCTAATGAATCCTTTACCGAGCAACTCATTGAGTTGGCTGGATAACTCCTGCATTTCT
Source organism: Lactuca serriola (assembly GCF_051521515.1). Taxonomy (NCBI): domain Eukaryota; kingdom Viridiplantae; phylum Streptophyta; class Magnoliopsida; order Asterales; family Asteraceae; genus Lactuca; species Lactuca serriola. The sequence continues at coordinate 68,168,979 of NC_136409.1, read as the reverse complement.
GCTGGAGCTAGGCGATACGAAGATTTTGCCACAAGGGTAGCTCCAGGAATTAGGTCAATACGGAACTCAACCTGGCGCTCGGGAGGAATTCCTGGAAGCTCTTCGGGAAATACATCAGGAAAGTTACAGACTTCGGGGATGCTCGCGAGGTCTTTAACTTCCTGTTTCTCGTTGATTACATGGGCTAAGAATGCAATGCACTCCTTTCGCATGAGCTTTTGAGCTTTGATGCAAGAAATGATACGAAGATTGGAGTTGAGTTTATCGCCATGGATTACGAGAGTTTGACCCGAAGGAAGGTTGAGATGGATGGCTTTTTCGAAACAGATGATATCAGCATGATTGGGACTCAACCAACCCATGCCAATGATGACATCAAAGCTCTTTATGGAAATTGGCATCAGATCAATGGGAAATGAATGGTCATTTAGGGTAAGAGTACAACCTATGAACACCTCGCTGGCGCTTTCTTTCTCACCGTTAGCGATCTCGACGGTAAACGTTTCAGTTAAAGGTTGAGAATTATGTTTTAGGTTATGTTTGAACACATGACTAACAAAACTCCTTTTAGCACCCGAATCGAAAAGAATACTAGCATATGAGTTGTCGAGAAGGAACGTACCCGAGACAATAGTAGGATCGATGACTGCTTCCTCCCGTCCTTTGGCTAGGACTCTCCCGGTATTATCAGCTGTTGACTAATTGGGGCAATTCCTTTTAAAATGTCCAACCTCTCCACAGCTATAGCAGGCTTGACAAACGCCTGCTCCAGATGATTGATTTGTCGATTGGGCCGGAGCTTTGCATAATCGGACTGTGTGCCCCTTCTTTCCACAATTGGTGCAAGATAATTCTCGGTAGGGGCCGGGGTTGTGGTGGTATTTGCACTTGTCACACAGAGGAAGATTACCAGCATATCTGCTAGTAGGAGTTGGAGTTGTGGATCCCACAACAGAGGTAGCAGCAACGGGAGTAGTAGCAGCATGGACTGCTACAGTCTGTTGTCTATTGGAGGATCCTTGGGAAGATTGACCTTTCTTTTTCTTCCAGAACTTTCTTTTCTCACCACTCCTCTTGGTCGGCTCAGGAGCGGTGGTGGTTTCCTCTACGTCATCGCTGTGATCAATCAAGGTGTGGGCTAAACTCTTGGCACTATCATAGGTATCCGGACGTGCAGCTAAAACATTTTCCTTTGTTGGCTGGGTCAGCCCCCAGATGAACCTTTTTTATCTTTTTACTTTCAGGAGTGACAAATCCCGGGCAGAGAAGTGCGAGGTCATCGAATCGAGAAGTGTATGCAGCAATATCGGAACCCTTCATCTTCAGGTTCCAGAGCTCGTGCTCTAGTTTCTGCATTTCACCACGGGGATAGTATTTGGCTATCAGGAGTTCTTTCATGGCTTCCAAGCCCATGGCGTTGGCTACGGGTAGGGTCAGAGATTTGACTTGGCCATTCCACCAAGTCAAGGCTTTATCAATAAAGGTATAGGCTGCAAACTTTACTTTATTAGATTCCACACAGACAAAGATTTCTAAGATGGATTCGATTTTCTCGAACCATCGGGATAAGGAAATGACACCTCCAGTGCCATCGAAGGATGTTGGTTTCGCATTCATAAAGTCCTTATAGGAACGCTCCTTTCGGTGTCCCTGATTGCTTTCTTGATCCTCAGATTGAGTACCACCTCCCAAACCACCGGAACCACCGGTGTTCAATTAAGACATACCAGCTGCCACCGCGGCAGTAACAGCTACCTGAAATACCACGGGGTCAATTTCAGGAGGAGGTGGTGGCAGAGGGTTGTTGGTCTTGGAGCTGGGTCTCTTTCTTGGAGGCATCTTGATCTAATAAGATCAAGAAAGAAAGGATGATAAGTCCTCTGAATCGAATCGAGAGATATGACAGATATATATTCCGAATAAGCGATAAAGCATGAAAGATTTATCAAAGTAGGTAAACTATCGCTAATGGAACGATCAAGGATCTATACGTGAAAGAGGATTTCTAAAAAGGATTGGCTCGAGAAATACTCCCATAGTATTTCATGATTCGCTACGACACTGGTTCGATGTTTGTGGTATTAGGGTATGTTTTAGGCATGTTGCATACCACAGTCACTCCCAAGCACATGTTGGCCGTGTCTCGAATGAATATAGTTGGCCAGGCTATATTGATCATAGGCACGACTACATAACTGCCCAGGTTTAACCGTAGTACACAATACCTATTTACTTATGTTTTGTTCTACTTATAGTTATGGATCTCGACGGTTTGGTATACTTGTATACTTTTGAAAATACTTATAGTTTGAAGATACTTTTATTTCAGAGCACTTAGGCCCTTTTTATGTTTATAGTTTTATACCATGTAAGTTTTGGTATTCTTTATTCACTATAAACAAGGGCTCTGATACCAATCTGTCACACCCCGAAAACCGAAGGCGGAAACATTTCTGGGGTTGACTCCACGTTGAGTATCAAATCCAATGCACATAGTAAGTAAAGTAAAACAACCATTACATTACATATAGAAAAGTTTACGTTTGTTTCAAAAGTAAGTTGTACAGTGGTGATACATAGTATATATAAACAAAACGAGACAAGTCTTCTGTGCACACCGTCTTCGAACAAAAGGATCTTCGGGTACCTGTCTAACGCTGACCTGAGAATACAAGCGGTTTGAAAATCAGCATAACGCTGGTGAGTTCATAAGTGGTTTTGTTTTGTGAAAAATGTACAAGTTCCCTTTCCGTTTCTGAAAATGTTACACACACCAAGAAAATCCCATATTTTCTTAAAAGGTTAGATATTGATTCCCAAAAATGTAATGTAAAGCTGTACGCTGAAAACGTGTTTACCCTTACTAATGTAAGTTATCTGGTTTGTTACTATTTTTTGGTTATGTACAAATGTTCCCAGGAAAATCCCATATTTTCCTGAATGTTGGTTACCAAATGTGAAAGATGTATTCTGAAAACGTGGTTATCTTGTGAAATGTATTACTTTTAACACGTATATAAAACTAATATTTACAAAGTAAATTGATTACTTTATTCATTAACTATTAAGTAAATTTCTGTTATCCTAATTGTGAGTTCCATAACCATAAAATAGACTAGATATGGCAATAAGTAGTCCACATCACCTTATGACTTTCGTCACCCTTGAACCATTTCGGTTCGGCTGTAGCTAGCAGCCAGGTGTGGGGAAGTCAGCCCCGTATAGATCTATACACTCAAGTCACGCTCCCTATCTAAGAGATTCTGGTTACGGTTGCGGTCCTCCACTCGCGTATCTCTATGGAGTGTTCGCCGAGGACGTGTCTCCAATTATATAAGACTAACAAATTTACTAGTAATAATACGATAATCCTCCACTCGCGTATCTCTGTGGAGTGTTACCGAGGACAAAATAGTGTATAAAGTTTTATGTTCAAAGGTTCTAATGTTATGCTTTTTAATTGATAAAAATGTGGAAACCATTTGTGAAATAATAAAGATAACAGCTTATAACTAATTTCACAAATAATGTATATGATTACCCTGCAAGTTTCAAACGGTTATCAATTGTGATTATCAGTGATAAAAATGTGGAAACCATTTGGGTATTTTGGAGTGCTAAATGGCTTGATTACTCATGGGAAATGATGGAATGGATTTTTCTAAAGCCTTGGAATGCATTGAATGTGCTTATATATTATTTATGGGAGTTCACGACAGTAAGCATGGAGTTTACGGCCGTAAACTCCCCCCCCCATGCTTAATCCACAATTATTTTGTGAGGCTAGGACAATCACATGTGATTCTAACTAACTTTCCAAGCCTTGGTATGAGTTTTGGGCATCATTTGACACCTATAGAGGAGTTTACGACCCTGGGACTTGTCCTTGGGGTGTCATGGCCGTAAACTCTCATTTGGAGGGTGTTTGATATGCTTAAAGTCCCCAAACAATTTTTTCTAGCCTTGGTATGAATTTAGGGCACCTTTTAACATGTTTTTATGAGTTCACGGCCCTGGAACTATTTCTTGGGAAGCTTTGGCCATAAACTCCTAAATGGAGGGTGTTTGATATGTTTAAGGTCCCCGAACTATTTTTAGATGATTCTAGCATATTCCTTGGGGGTGGAGATATATGGCTTTTAAACATGTTTAAATGAGTTTACTCCCCATGTTTGAGGGGTTTACGGCCCAAGCATATTCCTTGGCTGTAAACTCTTATTTGCTCCTCAAAATTCATGTTTAGGGTGTTCTAAGTCCGGATTTGTAAGCCATAAGGTCGTATCTGAGTCCCAATGTTAGTTTGGAGGGGTTAAATTGCTTAAAACCCAAGTTTTTAGGTGTTTACGGCCCAAGCATGCTCCTTGGCCGTAAACACATGTTCCAGGTCCAAAATTGATAGATTAAACACAAATTTGAAGGCCTAAGAGGTTAAACAACAAGTTGGGGATGTTACCTCAAAGATTTGGAGCCTTAATTCAATGTTTTGGACCTTGAATATTTGGTTGAGGAGAGAGGTTAGAGAGAGAGTAGTGAGATGAGGCAAAAGCTTCAAATGGAAGTTTAGAACACTTTAAATAGTGTTCGGGATTTGGACACGGTGGAATTCTACCCGATATCGTCTTTAGACGGGGCTTTTGGTCGCACCTGACCAAGTTGACGTAACCCGATATGGCTGATTCTATAAATGTACCGATTACTAATACGGGGTGTTAGAATGAGTTCTAAATTCACTTGGACACCCATTAAGTCATTTTAGATAATTTCTAATTAACGAATTAATTTAATGACGAAATCGGAAATAAATTTGGAAATGACAATTGGTTAATTGAAATGGATTACGAAAAGTGTTACAAGTAATGGTACGAAATTTCGGGGGTTGTTACACGGTGAGTTAGGGTTTCGACCAGACGATTGTTTAGAAAGTTTTTAACTTCTTATCATCGTCAAACAGATGCTTTCATAATATGATTCTTAACAAGGAAGAATCATGCTCTTACTTGCTTTGCTGTTTCTGATGGGTTTTGGCCATAAGAACATCCTATGTGCTAATACAAACCCTAGTGCTTGGATCTAGGTTTCTCTATTGTACATGCAATTCATCCAAGACTATAAACCCTAGATATATCATATGATAATCAATATAACATATAAATTAGGGTTTAGATCATACCTTGATTGTTATGTAGCAATAACAATCTCAAATCCTTCTTGTATTGACTTTAGAAAGCTTAGAGTCACAAATGTCACTCCTCTAATGGTTCACAAACACCAAAAGCAAGAGGATGAAGAGGCGAAGAGAAGGAGGCTGCCCAAAACATGTGGAAACCCTAGAAGGAAGCTTAGTCACGTTTTTAGGGCATAAGGGTTCTTTAAATAGTGAGGCTATTAGGTTTATCTAAGAAGGAAACCCTAATTTGGATGCTTAAGCCCTAAGCAACCCATGGGCTCCTTCCTTAAAGGCCTTGGACGATTTCTAATAGGTTTTCCCATAGAATTCGTCCACCCCTTTAATATGGAGTCCATTAGCTTCATATTCAACTATCATACAATTGACAGTTCTAGTCCCTTTAGTTTAATTAATGTGTTTTAGTCACAAATTTAATTCTTATTAATTCTTGACTGATATTAATTAAACAATATGATTTCTCCTTTAATATATTATTCTCATAATATATTAATAAATCATATTTAATCCTTTCTCTCCATTATTCATCCTATCAAGTTGCTTTGGTGAAGGCAACCCAAAAGGACCATGCACCATCGGGTCAAGTACATACCAAAATAGTTATGGATTTAGACACTAATCCAACAGTCTCCCACTTGGATAAATCTAATAACTATTCTGCGTATGACTTCAGATCCTGATCTGCAATCGTAGCTTTCCAAAGGCGCTGTCAACTCTGATCTTATCAGATACGCGTGTCCTTAAGATAAGGGATCATATATTCCACCATTCTAGATATCGTATAGATTGAGACATGGATCTAAATCATTCTCTCTGTCTATGTGTTGTTTCTCGAATTCAGATTTATGACGACTGACAACAGACTACAATTGAACACATCAATTTAGTCCCGGCTTGGCCAAGCGCTTAGGTGCCATCACTAAATCATCGAGGGGCCCACAGATATCGCTTTTATCCTACTTTGGATAAAAGGAACGAATAAACTTTGACTCAATGCTCGCTTGCACTCACTTACCAAATCACACACAACAATATGTTTTATAACACCAAGTTACTGGTGCGTTTACATATTATCAATGTGTAACCGATTCGCAAGATACAACTCACACATCTCGGTTTCAAGAAAATAAGATGTTATCGTCTCACTAATCACTTATGATAACAATCCATGAAGTGATCCAAGTGAGCGTGGGTTTAATCCAATGCTCAAATCATATTCATAAGCACTCATGAACGTTGCATCAAACATTTTCTTATGTCTAATTCTATTTAGACAATCCACACACCAATTCACGATAGTCTTCATTCATATCTACTTCCAACATATGAACGACTGTGGCCCGTTTGAATAATTCGACTGTTCTAAACCAATTAAATTATTCAGGAAGTCAAAACATGCAATGTGAAACACAAGAATAATACTAATCCCATATGGCCTCAACCCTTTGAGTATAAATAAAACACCTTTTATTTATCACCATATCGATTACTCATTATTTGTTGTTTTAGGTAATCAACTTCTTACTTGAATAATTACTACATTTTTCCCATGCTCTTAGCATGCACACAATGTTTACCTACGGTTCTTACTTTGTGAAATAGATCAAATGAACATATTTCCAATCATACTCATTTCACAACTCCTAATCCTTTATCATAAATGAAAGAATATCAAATTCTTGCCACTTATAGAATATGCTAGACTCTAACATTTTATGCAATGATCCTTTCGTAATGTCATAGCACAAAAGTCACAATGACTATTGCCAATGAAATTACAAGGTTCTCTATTGTTACAATACAATTCCATAGATGTGATGTCTCTCACTCAAAGTACATTCCTTTGAACATCCTTTTGCATAAAAGTATCTAATCTAGACATTGATTCTCAATATCCAACTCCCAATATGGAAACCTTTCCATACTTACCATATGACAACTCATTCTCAATAGAATCTTTTCTATTCATAATAACGTCGATATGGTCCATCCAATACTATACTTCCAACTACTCTCAACACTACTAGAAAAAAGCCCTTTAATGACGCGCAAACAATGACACTCGCTGATAGAAGACGCGCATTTGTGTGTGATAATCCGATATTTCGAGACAATATGATGGATCACAAGTTAAATTTACCTCAAAATTTAACTTTCCTAAAATATTATTTGGGTTAAATAAAGTAGTAGGAATCGTATCAAGGTTTTCGTACATATAAAGAACCCTAAAATCCGAGTTATAACGAAGAAGTTATGACCAACCGAAAATTCTCGGCAAAACCGGCAACACCGATTAAACGAAAAACACAAATTTTCAATACAATAGTTTTTAGACTTAAGTATCTAAATGAAAGTCGTAGATAACATTAAACCGTAAATGTACATAAAAAGAACATCCAAATCTGACTTCGTATGAGGAAGTTATGATTTTTCTAAGTTACGGATATAACAGTAGGCAGCTAAAAACTCGAAATAGAGATCGAGAGACTTTTTTCCGACACAAACTAAATGAGAATAGAAGGTCTCAACAATACTAGTGCAACGGTAAAAAGTCTGACGAAAACGGACGTCAGACGAAGAAGTTATGGATTTATGACGGAGTTTTCCTGTCCCGGCCTACTAAAAATAATATAAAGATAATATATCAATAATATACTAAAAATAAAGTCAAAATTAGCCAACGGAGTCTAAACGAGAGTTGTAGAGCATAATCTCACCTACGCGTGCATATAAAGAACATTGAAAACGGAGCTCGGATGCGAAAGTTATGAATTTCTGAAGTTCGGGCACGAATCCCGAATCTGTGTCAGAACTCACGACGCGAGTTTTGTAAAACTCACGACGTGAGCCCCTTGAATGATCCTTACAGAGCCACTTGACATGTGACGCATGACATCATGATTTGGGACGAAACTCACAATGTGAATTATGAAAAACTCACGACGTGAGACCCAAAATTCACCCTATAAATAGGAATCGAGGGCAGCCGGCTTTGGTTGTTCATTTCTATCATTTCTCTTACTTCTACACCCTATTAAGCCCCTCTAAACTACCCCGAAGCCCCGGTAACACCTCCAAAACATGAAGCAAGTCCCGAAGTCCCGAGTTTTCCGAGAAATCGACTTCTTTCCAATCGAATTTCTGCTCGACTTTCGTCTCACATTCTTCGATCTATCAAGTGAGTTCATACCCCTATAATCCACACTTTTAAATGTTTTATAAATGTTTTTATATGCTTTTAAGGGGGGGGGGAATACAAGTAAAATGCATGATAATTATCATATGTTATATAAAGTTTCATTATACACTTTTTATCAACGAAATCACATGTGATTTATAACTATTATAAGGAAACTTCCATATGCAAAATGTATCACGATAACATCATATCTTTTGAAATGAAAAGTGTTGTTATTAATGTATAAATCAAACACACTGCTTATACTGTACGTATATGTGTCCATCTTAGGCACTACAAAAATTATATCTTTCATAACAAGTGGGCATTTCACTAGGGATTACTATACAAACGAGACACACTTTTAGAAAACTATAATAGGTATAGTTTTATGAGAACATCACGAACTTTTATATACTAGAATTACTATGGCAAGGAGATACATTCATATACAAGAACAAACAAACACTTTCATAGATACTTCAATTAGTTTTCACAAACGTTTTTACATGTTGAAACACTTTTAGAAACTGTCTTACAAACTGTAGGTTTCCTTTTGAGTCTGTTATATTTGTGCTTCAAACAAAGGTTTTCTCACACTTAAACTGTATTGTCAAACGGTCTTTCTAACCGATTTATAAACTGACATCAAGTCAGGGTACACAAAACATTATCCCTATTACAAGAAATTACACCAGAGTCAGTTCATTCGTGAGTCTAGACAACATGCTATATGAAGGGATACTCTTACAGAGATTCCGCTTACATGAATACGTTTACATAGATACACTTAGATGAGTACATTTACGTAGATCATATATGATGAGTTATTGCTACATATGATATGTGTAGATACTGTTATATAGATCACCTTCTTATCTTTACCTTGTGATACAATCACATAATCGACGAGATGAATTGGACTTTATATCCTAGTACAAAAGGATACTTTGAGGGACTAACCATTCCTATGGCCACTGTTAGCTACAGAGGATAAATGACACATCTACGGATGTCTACGGTTGATACCATTACATGTATACTTAAGGGACTAACTATTCCTAAACCATTTGTTAGCAACAGAGGTAAATGGACATCTACGGATGTCTACGGCTGATCTGTTTACGGCGAGTTTCCACGCCGTGTGTATCATTACTTAAGGGACTAACTATTCCAAAACCCAGCTGTTAGCAACAGAGGTAAATGCACATCTACGGATGTCTACGGTTGATCTGTTTACGACGAGTTTCCATGCCGTGTGTATCATTACTTAAGGGACTAACTATTCCTAAACCCAGCTGTTAGCAACAGAGGTAAATGCACATCTACGGATGTCTACGGTTGATCTGTTTACGGCGAGTTTCCACGCCGTGTGTATCTTAGTACCAAAGGATACAACATAAGCTATTATATTATTACTTTTATAGTTTTATAAAAATAGTTAAACAGGGAAAAACCGTCACATTTTCAAGTGATTCGTACTTTCAAAACAGTCAGGTCTTAGTAAAAGACTACTTTCAAAACATTCGGGTCTTGGTAGAAGACTACTTTTATACTAGTAGGAAATATGGGATTTTCTAGAGTTTTCATACTTATACTAAATGTTTCATCAATCATTCACCAGTCTTTCATAAAAACTAATCAAAGCAATGACATTAAATACTTATGAACTCACCAGCTTAAATACTGACCTACACTTTTAAAATAACTTGTATTCTCAGGTTACAAATAGACAGGTGCCGATGCAAGGTTTAGAGAAGACAGAGCAGTCAAGACTCATCTTTTATTTTTGATCCGTTATCATGTTGTCTTGTACGATGAAAGAAAACACTTGTAACTAAAATTATACAATTAATGAAATGGATGATGTTGTTGCTTGTTTACTACTTTACATTTGTTGTGATGCATACATGACGTCCTCCGCCCCATAACGTTTCCGCCGTTCTCGGTTTTGGGGTGTGACAGATTGGTATTAGAGCATTGTTTATAGTGAAGTGAGTATATCAACCCATAAAAGATATACTAACTATAAATACAACGGGATTAAAAATACTCTGATTTAGAGTTTATACTTTAAATAATAAAATATTTAAGTAAGTATACGTGCCTGCATTCATACTAAAATCAGTGTCACTAGGACAGAACAAAAGAATTACGATTAGTGGACAACACAAGTGGGCTTAGAGACATATGGTCAAAACTGGGAAGATATAGCCTGATCACCTATATTATCCGAGGGTTGACTAGCATGTGCCTAAGTTTAATTGGGTGGTTGCAACAATGCTAAAATCTTACCAACCCTACCACAATGAGAGCAATAGAACATAACATTAAAATTAAAATACTATAGGAGTATTTGGTGTTACTATAAGTACTTTATACTTGAGAACTAAAACGGGATCTTCATCACTAAGTTGATAGTTGTTAAGTGGATACACTAAGGCTATATGTAATTAGGATGTTAGAGACTTAGAATCTGTAAAAATTTTACTTCACCCCTATTCTGTGTGAATACGGAGTTAAGGTCACTTATTCGAAGGTCTATCATGTTTAGATTACACATAGCTGTTATGCACTTCACAAATAATTATCTAGCTAGTTCGTCTAATAATTATTCTCTTACCCTTAAATTCTCGCATAGAAAACATAGCTGGAATCCATCCCCACGGCAACCAGTATCTTCCGAACGAAGTCATAGTTGGTTGGTTTGGAGAAGAACCAGAGAATGATCGTCCTATCCCATTGAATGATCACCGCGATGAAAACCTTTCAGACGATGCTAATTCCGAACCAGAGGTGGAGAACCTACCCCGAGCAACTCACTTTCCAATTCCTAACCCTCGTCCGGAGTTTCATGGCATGGCACCTCTTTAGGTAGAATGCTTGGAAACATGGAGCGAAGATCAAGATCAACCTATTCCGTTTAATGGAGACCGAAGCTTCCACAACTTAAGAGAAAGAAGCTCAACAGACAAAGTTCTACCAATCCTGATCCGTAGAGTTGCCCGAAACAAAATTCAGGGCAGGACGACTCTCCAATGTATCTAAGAGGTTAATGCCAATGCCAGAATGCATACCCTGCTGCAAGCACTAGCTGAAAACCCGAGCCAAAGTCATAGAGCTCCTAGTACGCCAGAGAGTGTACGAGAGATACATGCTTGATATGGAACGTCAACTAACTGAACTAAGGGTTAACCATGGGGGTGACTGTCGCCAGTAAGAGATACCTTACTTCCTTCTTTCTTTTAAAGAACCGTGTTCCTGTCTATGTTCTGTGTAGTACTTTGTATGTGACTACCTTGTACTATAAGTACTTTTGGTTAGGTCTTTATGATGTCAAGAACTATCTCCTATGGATATGATGTAAGGCCTTTTACAAGGTCATTTTCCCAAACTTTTACGTCATAAATATCAAAGGTATTGACAGTCGGATAACTTCTTTGTCATTCTTTATTCAAGTACTCTTATCATACTTTCATTGGAATCTATCTGAATCATGCTTTAGTCAAGTCATTTAACCATAGTAATTTAACTCCGGAAACATTTCCAAGTCTCTTTTAGTGGTTGGATCATGTTATTCACCAACCAACGATACCTCGGCTTGAACGAAAAGCATCTTGAGACCATTCTATGAACTTACTTCCACTCATTTTAGGACTACATCCTAGGGATGTAGGTCAACCCTTCATAAACACACTTCCACTCAGTGTTAGGACTGCATCATAGGGATGTTGGTCAAACTCCCGCAAACATACTTCCAATCTGTACTAGGACTGCATCGTAGGGATGTAGGTCAAACTTTCGAGAACATAATTTTACTCTTTACTTGAACAATCGAAGTACACCTAGGGTTAACCAGAATCGCTCACAAATTTATTTTCTCTCCGTGAAACAGAATCATTTCGTCATCCAGAAACGATCAGCCGAGCACCGAAACCCCTATCCTCCATATCGACGCCGCTACATTACTAGCTGCAGTAGCAGCTGCTGTGACAACTTTCCTTACGCACATCAACTCAGGCAACACAATCAAAGCTGAAAAAGGAACTGTGAGTTCCGATGGTAGTACCAAACCGGGAAAACAACAAATGGCAACAATCATGGAATTGCGAGGCCTAAAGACCGAAAAGAAGAGACGCTATCGTAAAGCCCTAAGGGAGCGCAAGAGAGTCCAAAGACTTGCCATGCCACAGCCACCAGTGGCAACTCCGACAGAACGCTTTAGGAAGCAATTTCCAAGGTGGAGTAATGAGGAAGGCACTCGTGTCCACATAACACTGGCTAAGCACTGCAATCCCGTCAAGAATGCAAGTACTAGCCAGTCATGCCACTAATGCGGGGAAATAGGGCACTTCAAGAACGATTTCCCTATAGCAAAGAACTCTGGCGCAGATGGGAAGATTCCCAGGATCACAGCTTCAGGAGAGCCTACTCTGGAACCCTCGTTAATGTAACTTAGGCGTGTTGTTGTAACAGACTTATAAACCATCCAAAACTAGTGCAACCAGAGTCTTATCTTTTGCAGGATCCCGTCGGTATAGGGATGCTCGTGCTGCGTATACTTTCCTTTCGAAGTATACCTTATTCGCAACAATAGTCTTGTAGAAGTCTAAAGTACCGTAACTCTGTTGATGGTTGCACGGTTGTGTTTTGTCTGTAAACATCTTATGTTCAAATCTAATGTCTTTAAGTTTCCTTATGATTCCGACATCATCATACTACTTGATTCAATTCTATCCTCACAAAAACAACTTCATACGTACATCTCTTCCTCCGAAATAGTCTTTCTAGCAAAACCGTCATTCCAGAACAACAAAGTACTCGTACATAGAGCACCTCATGTTTCTCATCCTTTCCGAAGAAAAACTCAGCAAACTGCCCCGAAGTACCACTCGTGCAGTGCGTCAAGTTCAATCCAAAGACCCACAGTTTCAAGCTTATTTATATAGGACTCGTATACCTGAGACTGTGATTGATGAATCTGGTATGGGTTCTACTATGAACTTCAGGACGGATACTGCCCAAGAATACGAGTGATCATGCTGCCATGCGAATAAACTTAGAAGCCTAACACGTGCCCTTTCTGTCGATTGGGACAAGAAAGTCAGATAGAACAAAAGTACCTATCCTTTTTCCTTAATTCATGAGTAATCATACTTTATTTTAGATCTTCACGACATCTAATCAACCACAAGGTTCTGACTTCATAATCAGTATGAATTGGTTATGTTCTTATACAAGAGGAAAGGTCACTGCCTATACCTCAAGACAACTTAATACACAGGAAGTTAACTACGCAACACATGATCTTAAGTCAGGGGCAACAGTAATTTCTTGGAGGATCTGGAGACACTACTTGTAGGATACAAGATGTACTATTCTCACAGTCCACAAAAACATTCAACATACGTTCGACCAAGAAGAGTTGTCATGCTAGTGAAGTCAAACGAAAGAAGCAAAGTCGTGTCCTGATAGTGAAAGGTTCGCTGGAATGCCAAGTGAGGGACTGAGTTCACTTAAGAACACGAGAAGCAAATAAAACTTCTATCCATAGCATGTTTACCAGTTCGGTTTAAACTCTAATTTCGGGACGAAATTCCCTCTAACGGGGGGATGATGTGACAACCCGATATTTCGAGACAATATGATGGATCACAAGTTAAATTTACATCAAAATTTAACTTTCCTAAAATCTTACTTGGGTTAAATAAAGTAGCAGGAATCGTATCAAGGTTTTCGTACATATAAAGAACCCTAAAATCCGAGTTATAACGAAGAAGTTATGACCAACCGAAGATTCTCGGCAAAACCGGCAACACCGATTAAACGAAAAACACGAAGTTTCAATACAATAGTTTTTAGCCTTAAGTATCTAAATGAAAGTTGTAGATAACATTAAACCATAAATGTAGATAAAAAGAACATCCAAATCTGACTTCGTATGAGGAAGTTATGATTTTTCTAAGTTACGGATATAGCAGTAGGCAGCTAAAAACTTGAGATAGAGATCGAGAGACTTTTTGCCGACACAAACAAAATGAGAATCGAAGGTCTCAACAATAGTAGCGCAACGGTAAAAAGTCTGACGAAAACGGACGTCGGATGAAGAAGTTATGGATTTATGACGGAGTTTTCCTGTCCCGGCCTATTAAAAATAATATAAAGATAATATATCAATAATATACTAAAAATAAATTCAAAATTAGCCAAAGGAGTCTAAACGAGAGTTGTAGAGCATAATCTCACCTACGCGTGCAAATAAAGAACGTCGAAAACGGATCTCGGATGCAAAAGTTATGAATTTCTGAAGTTCGGGCACGAATCCCGAATCTGTGTCAGAACTCACGACGTGAGTTTTGTAGAACTCACGACGTGAGTTTTGTAGAACTCACGATGTGAGTTTTGTAAAACTCACAACGTGAGCCCCTTGAATGACCCTTCCAGAGCCACTTGACATGTGACGCATGCCATGACGATTTGGGACGAAACTCACGACGTGAATTATGAAAAACTCACGACGTGAGACCCAAAATTCACCCTATAAATAGGAATCGAGGGTAGCCGGCTTTGGTTGTTCATTTCTATCACTTCTCTTACTTCTATACCCTATTAAGCCCCTCTAAACTACCCCGAAGCCCCGGTAACACCTCCAACACACGACGCAAGTCCCGAAGTCCCGAGTTTTCCGAGAAATCGACTTCTTTCCAATCGAATTTCTGCTCGACTTTCGTGTCACCTTCTTCAATCTATCAAGTGAGTTCATACCCCTATAATCCACACTTTTAAATGTTTTATAAATGTTTTTATATGCTTTTAAGGGGGGAATACAAGTAAAATACATGATAATTATCGTATGTTATATAAAGTTCCATTATACACTTTTTATCAACGGAATCACATTTGATTTATAACTATTATAAGGAAACTTTCATATGCAAAATGTATCACGATAACATCATATCTTTTGAAATGAAAAGTGTTGTTATTAATGTATAAATCAAACACACTGCTTATAATGTATGTATATGTGTCCATCTTAGGCACTACAAAAATTATATCTTTCATTACAAGTGGGCATTTCACTAGGGATTACTATACAAATGAGACACACTTTTAGAAAACTATAATAGGTATAGTTTTATGAGAACATCACGAACTTTTATATACTAGAAATACTATGGCAAGGAGATACATTCATATACATGAACAAACGAACGCTTTCATAGATACTTCAATTAGTTTTCACAAACGTTTTTACATGTTGAAACACTTTTAGAAACTGTCTTACAAACTGTAGGTTTCCTTTTGAGTCTGTTATATTTATGCTTCAAACAAAGGTTTTCTCACACTTAAACTGTATTGTCAAACGGTCTTTCTAACCGATTTATAAACTGACATCAAGTCATAAATTCTTTTTGTAAGGTCGAACCTTGAAATATGATGATGTGTGATGTGTTTCAGCATCAGCGTATAACTCAGCATCAGCATCAACATCATATTAGCTCAGCATATATATACCTTTATTCAGTACGTTGTAACAGATCTTGTATTTATCTTGTTTCCTTAGATATCATAGTTTAGTTAGCTGTATATCCGTGATTTGTAGGGATTGTATTGAATAGATGTATATATTCTTTTGTATCAGTTTGTGTTGACACACGCCTTTTACAAACCCTAATAGCCGCTTTGTGCATACGATAATCTCTTTGTGAGATTATCTTTCTTAGTGAAAGTTTTTCTTTGTGAAACCTTATTGTTATTATTTACTGTCATTGTTTGATAAATTGATTGATCTAAGGTCTTTTCAATTTGGTACCAGAGCATGTTTCTTTTATCAAACAAATGGCTTCATCTTCTTCTTCGTCAAACTCATCAAATCATCCTTCCTCTAAAATTCCTTCTTTTGATGAAACAAATTTTGCTATGTGGAAAATAAAGGCTCTATATGCTTTAGATTCGGTAGATGAAGACATGTTGGACATCGTCGAAAAAGGTCCATACGTTTCGATGTATCAACCTCTGAAAAACAACGTTCGTGATGGTGCTATGAAGAAAACGCCTAGAGAAAACTGGACGGAAGATGACAAAAGAAAAAATGGTCTGGATGTTTGTGCTCAGGCTGCAATCAGCTACGCTTTGCCATACAATATCTTTGGGCTGGTTCATAATTGCATCTCAGCAAAAGAGATGATGAATACACTAACTGTATCTTTTGAAGGCACTGAAGAAGTCAAGGCTACTCAAATAAATGACCTAAACAGAAGGTATGAACACTTTTTTGCAATGAAAGGTGAAACCTTGACTCAAACCTTTAACAGGTTCAATACTCTTGTTAATGATTTGCAGAGACTAGATCAGTTGAAGCATAGAACTGTTCTAGTGCAAAAGTTTTTGGATTCTCTGGGTGCAGGTTGGGAGAACCATGTTGATGTGCTGAAAAACAGTGAGAAGATCAACACTATGGACTTACAAAGTATCTATGGAAACCTTCGATACTATGAGGAATCCAAGCTTCAGAGAAAGGAGCTGATGAAGGATTCTCAGCGTGAATCATCTGTAGCCCTGTTCTCAAACAAAAAACCAGTGTCAGAGTCAGACACTGAAAACCATTCAGACACTAATTCCTCTAAAAGTGACACTGATGATCTTGAAAAAGTTGTGGCTAGTGCGGCTTTGATTGTAAAGACTTTTGAGAAATCAGGCCGAAACTTCTCAAAGTTTTAGAAGATGGGTGGAAAATTTTCAAAAAGATCAGAAGCTGATAAAAAGCATGGTACTGATAAGAAAGGGAAAGCTCAGTGCTTTAACTGTGGGAGCACTGATCATTTTGCAAAAGAATGCAAACAAATAACCCAAGGCTCGGATGAATACTGGAAGCAGAAGTACAACAAGCTAATTGAGAAACTGAAAGCAGAGAACTTGGAACATAAAGTTCTTGTTGCTGAAGAAGAAAAATGGAAGACTGATGAGGAGTCATCAGATGATGAAGTCAAGTGTCTGATGGTCGAGATAGAAGACACTGATGATTCTGAAAAAGGCACAAGTACATTTGATGCTGATATGTCTGATGCAGTTGAAAATTCCAGGAAGCACAACACTGACTCTCCTTCAATGTATCAGGTTAAAAACTTTGTTTCCTATTCAATGAATGAAAAAAATCAGAATGTTTAAGTATTTGGGTGTTCTTAATTCTAAGAAGAATCAAACAATAAGAGATTTGCAAAATCAACTTGATCTTCTTAAAACTGAAATATCCATAAAAAATAACACCATTAATTCCACTCAGGAAAATCTTAGAATCACTAGTTTGTCAAACTCATCTTTATCTGCTAAAATTGATAATGTTAAAGATCTTTTGATCAAAGAACAAACTGTGCTTCAAATCTGGGCAAAATCTCACAAAAATGCTAATTATATTATTTCTGCTCAAATTCCACATTCATGTGAGAAAATTCTTGGGGGTAATTTTGCAGAAGCTGAAAAGGTTTTTAAATCAGAAGAAAAAGAATCTGAATTTTATTCCATGAATGAGATAAAAAACAATTTCAAAAACAAGTTTGTCAGTAACTCTTTTATTAATCAGAGTCTTGTTGATGAATACTATGTTACTAACTCTAATGGTGTCACTGAGTGCGATGTTGAAATTACCGAAATTGATCCAACCTCTTACCCTGCACATCTTGTGAGACCAACTCCTCTCACTGAGAACATTATTACCTTCCCTATCTCAAATGGAGTGTTTCACGCTGTTCATGAACAACTTAAGCATTTTCCTGATTGCAATGCTTCTGTGAATAAGTCCAAATCAGATACTGATGTCAGCTCCACATCTATCACTGATCATAATTTATCTGATACTGAACTCAGTTGTGATTCAATGATAAACAAAAGGACTCAAAGTTCACTTGGTGAATCTTACAAGTCTAAATGTGTTAAGTCTAGAAATATGCTCACCAAGAAGAACTTTGGTACTAGAATTTGTTACAGATGTGGTGACACCTCTCATAAGATCAGTGACTGTTCATTTGATGAAACATCCTTAAGAGCTGATAATACTAAAGTTAGAAATGAAAAACGGACTCTTAATTCAAATTCTTTAAACTGTCTTCCCAAAGAGTGTTATAACTTATTATCATATAACTTTGTGAATGACCCATCTTCGAATGAGTCAGTGTGTTCTAACTAGTTTTTCAGCACTGCAGGGTCAGGAGCATCTTTGGTACTTAGATAGTGGTTGCTCAAGACACATGATAGGATCCAAGTCTCTCCTGGAAGATTATGTCAAGAAAGCTGGTCCTGCAGTAACACACGGAGACAATGGAAAAGGGTTCACTAAAGGATATGGAAATATCAAGTGCAATAATGTGGTTTTTCAAAATGTTTCATATGTAAAGGGTGTCAAACACAATCTTATCTCCATCCGCTAATTGTGTGATGCTGATTATGAAGTCCACTTTACAAAGAAGGAAGGAAGAGTTGGCAACACTGACAAGAACATTGTACTTTCAGCAAGTAGAAAAGATGATATATATGTTCTTGATATGTTTTCAAGTGACAAGGCGCTAATGCAATGCTTCTTTACAAAGTCTCAAGCCAATCTTAGCTGGATTTGGCACAGAAGGTTCTCTCATTTGAACTTTAAGAATCTATCCAAAATATCCAATCAAGATCTAGTTAGAGGTCTCCCAAAATTCATTGTTGTTAAAGACAAGATGTGCTCAGCATGTGAACAAGGAAAACAAACCAAGTCATCATTCAAACCCAAATCATGTTCCAGCATATCTGTTCCTCTTCATTTACTACACATGGACTTGTTTGGACCTATTCCTGTTCATTCTCAAGGAGGAAATAAGTATACTCTAGTGGTTGTGGACGAGTTCACTCGATTTACATGGGTGGTTTTTCTGAAGAAAAAGATTCATGCTGCACAGGAAATTATCTCACTGATTCGTAGAAATGAGACACTGACGGGTCTCAAAGTTAAGCAGCTAAGAAGTGATCATGGCACTGAGTTCCGAAATTCAACTCTTGAAGAATTTTGTGATCATAAAGGCATTGGGCAAAACTTCTCAGCTCCTCGCACTCCTCAACAAAATGGAGTTGCTGAACGAAGAAATAGAACACTGATTGAGGCAGGAAGGACCTTAATGATTCATGCTGGTCTTTCCTATGTCGTTTTGTGCTGAAGCTGTTAATACAACATGTTATACTCAAGATCGATCTCTGATTCACAGGATTCACAAGAAGACACCATATGAAATGCTGAAAGGTCGAAAGCCAGACGTATCCTTCTTTCATGTGTTCGGATGTATTTGTTATATTCTTAATCAGCATGACCTAAGATCAAAATTTGAACCTAAGGCTGACAAAGGTATTTTTGTTGGGTACTCATCTATTTCAAAGGCTTTTCATGTTTTTCATGTGAATAGGCAATGCATTGAAGAATCCATTCATGTGAAGTTTGATGAGGAATCATACACTGATGAAAAAGTCACTCATTCTTCCTCTATTTTTCAAGAGCTTCTCTCTTGCCCATATGATGAAGTTCCTCATGCTGAAGATGAAGCTACTATTTCTGATTCTATTGTTCCAATTCCAAGTTCCTTGAATCAAGATACTGCAGCTAGATCATCAAATAATTCGTCAGGTGTTGATGAAACCCTTGAAGCTGAAGATTCTCCTGCAACTGATGTTCCTCTCAGTAATAACTCGTCAGTGTCAAATCCATTAGAATTAGCATCAGTTTCTGAACATCGATATCACCATGTTGATCAAATTATTGGGAATATTCATGATGGTGTCCGAACCAGATCTCGTGTATCTAATAATTTTTGCATGTATGTTAATTTCGTTTCAATGATCTTACCTGACAAGATACACTCAACTCTTCAAGATGCTGACTGGATTAAAGCCATGCAAGAAGAACTGAATGAGTTCGAAAGACACAAGGTTTGGACTCTTGTTCCCAGAATATCAGGAAAGACCATCACCGGAACACGCTGGGTCTATCGCAACAAGGTTTATAAAGATGGAATCATTACTCGCAATAAGGCAAGGCTTGTCGCTCAAGGGTTCACTCAAATTGAATCCATCGACTACGGGGAAACCTTTGCTCCAGTTGCTCGCATTGAAGCAATCAGACTGTTTCTCGCATACGCATCCTACATGAATTTCATTGTTTATCAGATGGATGTGAAGACAACATTTCTTCATGGTGTGTTAGAAGAAGAAGTATTCTTCAATCAGCCCCCAGGCTTGGTTGACAAAGATCACCCGGATTATGTGTACTGACTAGACAAAGCTGTTTATGGACTGAAGCAAGCTCCCAGGGCTTGGTATGAGACGCTGACATCATATCTTCTTGAAAATGGATACAGACGAGGAGCAATCAACAACACTCTCTTCATCAAAAACAATGGCTCAGACATGATTCTTGTTCAAATTTATGTCGATGACATCATTTTTGGCTCTCCAAATGAGAAACTGAGCAAGAAATTTGCAGAGATCATGTCTCAAAGGTTCGAAATGAGCATGATGGGGAAGATGACCTTTTTCTTAGGTCTTGAAGTTCAGCAACAAAGATCAGGTATTTCTATTTGCCAAAGTAAATATATTTCTGACCTGCTTGTTAAGTATTCTCTCAGTGACTGCAAACCAGCCTCTACTCCAGTGTCCAAGACTGATAAGATGCACGCTGATCCAACTGGCACTGATGTCAATCACTATCTTTATCGAGGAATGATTGGATCTCTTCTGTATCTCACGGCAAGTCGTCCTGATATCATGTTTGGAACCATTCTCTGTGCTCGATTCTAAGCTAATCCCAAGGAGTCTCATCTCATGGTCGTCAAACGTATTTTTCGATACTTGAAGGGGACTCAGAACTTAGCACTGTGGTATCCTCGCGAATCAGCATTTGAACTTTTTGGATACACTGATTCAGACTATGCAGGATGCAACTTAGACAAAAAGAGTACGTCAGGTGGATGTCATTTCCTTGGAAATCGTCTTATCAGCTGGTCTAGCAAAATGCAAACATCAGTAGCCATCTCGACTGCAGAAGCTGAGTATGTTGCAGCTGGAAGATGTTGTGCTCAGCTCTTATGGATTCAAAATCAGCTTCTAGACTATGGGATGAAGTTCTCAAAGACTCCCATATACTGTGATAACACCAGTGCCATTCAGATCACACAAAACCCTATTCAGCACTCAAAGACAAAGCATATCGAAATCTGACATCACTTCTAGACTATGAGAAGGGCAAGGTTGTTCTTGAACATGTCAAGACTTCAGAACAACTAGCTGATATCTTGTCACACCCCGAAAACCGAAGGCGGAAACATTTCCAGGGTTAACTCCACGTTGAGTATCAAATCCAATGTACATAGTAAGTAAAGTAGAACAACCATTACATTACATATAAAAGTTTTACAATTGTTTCAAAAGTAAAGTTGTACAGTTGTGATACATAGTATATATATATATGAACAAAATGAAACGGATCTTCTGAGCACTCCAACTTTGAGCAAAAAGGATCTTCGGTACCTGTTCTAACGTTGACCTGAGAACACAAGCGGTTTTGAAAATCAGCATAGCGCTGGTGAGTTCATCAGTAGTTTTGTTTTGTGAAAATGTTCATGTTTCCTTTCTGTTTCTGAAAATGTAACACACGCCAAGAAAATCCCACATTTTCTTAAAAGTTGATTGTTAATTCACAATTACAAAGTATAGTAGGTTTGTACACTGAAAACACATTACTCATGTGAAAAATGTATGGTTTGATTATCCGGTTTGCTAAACTATTCTGTTTGAGTTCCAATGTACCCCCAGGAAAGTCCCATACTTTCCTGATTGTGAGTTATTATTTGTAAAAGATGTAATGTTATCTGTTTTGTTACACTTTTCTAGTTATGTATATGTTCCCCAGGAAGGCCCCATGCTTTCCTGAATGTTGGTTATCAATGTAAAAGATGTATAAGTTATTCATTATTACTATAAGTAAATCTCTGTTATCCTAATTGCGAGTTCCATAACCATATGATGGACTTAACCTGTGGCAATAAGTAGTCCACATCCTTATGACTTTCGTCACCCTTGAACCATTTCGGTTCGGCTGTAGCTGGCAGCCAAGTGTGGGGTAGTCAGCCCCGTATAGATCTATAGACTCAAGTCACGCTCTCTAAATCCCAGAGATTCTGGTTAAGGGTGTAGCCCTCCACTCGCGTATCTCTGTGGAGTGTTCGCCGAGGACGTGTCTCCAATCATACAGGAATAACAAATTTACTAGTAATAATATGATAATCCTCCATTCGCTTATCTATGTGGAATGTTACCGAGGACAAGACGGTGTACAAATTATATTGTTCATGTGTTCTAATGTCATGTTTTTAACTGATAAAATGTGGAAAACATTTGTGAAATATATATAACATAATAGTTTATAAAACTCATTTCACAAATAAATGTTTACGTGATCTGCATGCTCGAATGGTTATCAGTTGTATCAATCAGTATTAAAAGCATATAAAGTATGAAACACACACACGAATACAGATGTTTGGTTACAAGAAACCCTTGTACTTTGCTTGTGTCCCCCCCTGAAAACAGTGAAAACAGTGGAAAAGGGTAGGGGTATGAACTCACCAGACTTGGAAATGTGACGGTTTCGGACACTAGACGTTAGTTCGGGGCTTGATTACTCGCGATGTCCCTATTTAAAATGTAATAATGTCCATATATAACTAATTAGATTTACAATCACTAATCTTATGGAACATTACACTCCAACGAGGTTAAACACCTCAAAACGAGCGTTTGGAGTGACCCGGGTGACATCTACGGACGTGTATTGGCACTAGGGACTTAGGATTTGAGTTTACTCCCCAAGAGTAAACATTTTATGGAGTTCACGGCCACATAACACACACATACATGAGCTTCGGCCGTAAACTCATGTTAGTGTGATTTTGAGGGTTTAATGGCTTGAATGGACATGAGGATTGTTGGAATGGACTTCTAAAATGCCTTGGATTAATTTGTTTGGATTTATACCTTTTAAAAGGGAGTTGATGGCCTTAAACTTGGAGTTTACGGCCGTAAACTCTACTATGGTCAAGATTAATTCATTTGAGGTACAGAGAACAATCACATGTGATTCTAGTTAATTTTCCAAGCCTTGTTATGAATTTAGGGTACCATTTAACATATTTTTAGGAGTTTACGGCCTAGAAGCATGTTCTATGGCCGTAAACTCTCCTATGCTCATGAATAATCAACTTTTGACACTTAAAACAATCACATGTGATTCTAGAAATTTATCCAAGCCTTTGGGGTGAATTAGATGCATCTTTTGACACAGTTTCATGAGTTTACGGCCAAAGGGTATGTGCCTAAGCCGTAAACTCCTATATGTGGTATTTTGATGTGTTACAAACCCCTAAACTATTTTTAGATCGATCTAGGATTTACCACAAGGCTATTGGTTGAGTTACAAGGCATTTTGACATGGTTTAAGGTGTTAAATCCCCATTTTTGAGGAGTTTACGGACCAAGAACAAGCCTTGGCCGTAAACTCTCTTTTGTACCACAAAATTCATGTTTTAATTGTTTCAAGTCCCAATTTGCAAGCCTTAAGGTCGTATCTAAGTCCCAAGAATGATTTGGAAGGGTTAATTGGCTTAAAAACCCCATTTTTAGGTGTTTACGGCCCAAGCTTGATCCTTGGCCGTAAACACATGTTCTAGGTCCTAAAACTCAATTTAAACATCAAATTGAAGGCTAAAGAGGTTAGATAACAAGTTAGGGATGTTACCTCTTTGATATGGAGCCTTAATTCTTTGTTTTTGGACCTTTGAGCTTGGATGAGGAGAGAGGTTGGAAGTGTTTATGGAATAAATGGCCAAAAGCTTCAAATGAAAGCTTTGAATCACTTATATAGTGCTCGGGAATTGGACACGACAGAATTCTACTCGATACCGGCGTTAGGCGGGGATTTTGGTTGCACCCGACCAAGTTGCCGTAACCCGATATGGTCGATTCTAGAATTATTCCGATAACTATTATGGGGTGTTAGAATGGTTCCTAATGGCATTATGACATCTATTAAGTCATTTTAGGTTGATATATGTTAATGACTTAATTTAACGACGAAATCGGAAACGGAT
The DNA here is from genome assembly GCF_051521515.1 of Lactuca serriola. NCBI lineage: Eukaryota > Viridiplantae > Streptophyta > Magnoliopsida > Asterales > Asteraceae > Lactuca > Lactuca serriola. The sequence goes on along the minus strand of NC_136409.1, from coordinate 68,144,453 downwards.
TTGGAAACGGCGTTTGGTTGATCGAATTTGATTACAATTTGCGTTACAAGAAGTGATATGAAATTTTGGGTTGTTACATTATCCCCCCGTTAGAGGGAATTTCGACCCGAAATTTAAGACAAGATGCAAAACAAAATACAAATCATGGATCTAGAAAAAGTTTTGGATACTTCTGTCTCATCGAATCTTCCCGCTCCCAAGTGAACTGCGGTCCTCGCTTGGCATTCCAGCGAACCTTCACTAACGGGATGCAACTTTGTTTCATACGTTTGACTTCTCGATCCATGATTTCGATCGGTTCCTCCACAAAGTTGAGGTTTTCATCGATCTCGATCTCGTCTAACGGAATCACTAGGGTTTCATCGGATAGGCACTTCTTGAGATTGGAAACATGGAAGACGGGATGGATGTTACTGAGCTCGTGAGGTAAACGAAGTTTATAGGCTACCGGACCAATCCTAGCGAGGATCTCAAAAGGTCCAATGTACCTCGGATTAAGTTTCCCACGCTTACCAAAGCGTATAGTGCCTTTCTAGGGCGAGACCTTCAACAGGACATGGTCTCTAACCTGGAATTCCAGTGGTTTTCGACGGTTGTCAGCGTAACTCTTCTGGCAATCACGTGAAGCTTTCAGTCGTTCTCGGATTTAGATGATCTTTTCGGTGGTTTCACGGATGATTTTAGGACCAGTGAGAGCACTGTCCGGGACTCGACACTTGGCTAACTGGGTATCCCCCAGCTCGGCCCAGCTCAGAGGGGATCTGCACTTACGACCGTATAGGGCTTCAAACGGAGCAGCCCTAATGTTGGTGTGGTAACTGTTGGCGTACGAGAATTCGATCAAAGGTAGATGTGTGTCCCACGACTTTCCAAAGTCAATGACACATGCTCTAAGCATGTCCTCTAGGGTTTGGATTGTTCTCTCACTTTGTCCATCGGTCTGAGGATGATACGCCGTGCTCATGTCTAGTTTGGTTCCAAGAGCTTTCTGAAGAGACTGCCAAAATTGGGAGGTAAACCTGCTATCTCGATCAGAGATAATGGACACAGGTACACCATGCAGTCGGACTACTTCTTCGATGTAAATCCGCGCGTCTTTCCATCTTGAATGATTCTTTGATCGGAACGAAGTGAGCAGACTTTGTTAAACGATCAACTATTACCCAAATGGTATCATACCCACTCGGACACTTGGGTAGTTTGGTGATGAAATCTATGGTGATCATCTCCCATTTCCATTCGGGTATCTCGGGTTGTTAGAGCAGACCCGAGGGTTTCTGGTGCTCAACTTTTACTTTGGCGCAAGTCAGACACTTGCCCACAAATGTAGCTATCTCAGCCTTCATGTTTGGCCACCAGTATTGTTTCTTGAGATCTAAGTACATCTTGTTAGAGCCTGGGTGAACAGAGTATTTGGTTCTGTGCGCTTCCTCCATGACTAACTCTCTGAATCCTCCGGACTTGGCAATCCAGATCCGATCCATGAAACAGTGGACTCCGTCACCTCTGATCTCAAGTTTCTTTTCCATTCCTCTCAAAGCCTCGGTCAACACATTCTCGGGTTTGAGGGCTTCTAATTGGGCTTCTCGGATTTGCATGGGTAAGTTAGAATGAATGGTCATTGCCTGGTTCTTCACTTTACGGCCTGCACTCTCCTTTCGGCTAAGGGCATCTGCTACTACATTGGCCTTTACGGGATGGTAACGGATTTCACACTCATAATCACTGAGTAGTTCTACCCATCACCGTTGCCTCATGTTCAAGTCTTTCTGATCAAAGATGTGTTGTAGGCTCTTGTGATCAGTGGAGATCGTGCACTTGGTTCCATAGAGGTAGTGTCTCCAAATCTTCAATGCGAAGACTACGGCTCCTAACTCCAAGTCGTGCGTGGTATAATTGACCTCGTGTGTTTTTAACTGTCTAGAAGCATAGGAAATTACTTTTCCCCTTTGCATAAGCACACAGCCTAAGCCTTGATTAGACGCATCACAGTAGACAACAAAGTCGTCTGTCCCTTCGGGTAGAGACAGAACAGGCACGCTGCACAAGGCTTTCTTCAGCGTCTGAAATTCAGTTTCTTGTTTATCACTCCAACAAAAGGGTACAACTTTTTGTGTTAGAGTGGTTAGAGGTTTGGCGATTCTGGAAAAGTTCTGGATGAATCTTCGATAATAGCCAGCGAGACCCAAAAATTAACGGATTTCTGTAGGTGTCTTCGGTGCTGACCAATTCTCTATCGCCTTTATCTTGGAAGGATCTACATGAATACCCTCCTCGCTTACCACATGACCGAGGAAAGTTACCTTCCGAATCCAGAACTCGCATTTGGAAAATTTCGCGTACAACTTCTCGGATTGTAGAGTCTCCAACACTAGCCTCAAGTGTTGTTTGTGGTCTTCTTCGCTTCGGGAATAGACGAGTATGTCATCAATGAACACAATGACAAACTTTTCCAGATAAGGACGACACACCCGGTTCATCAGATCCATGAACATTGCCGGTACGTTGGTTAGACCAAAGGGCATCACTACGAACTCGTGGTGTCCATATCGAGTCCTGAAAGCTGTTTTGGACACATCACTTTCATGAACTCGTAGCTGATGGTACCCTGATCGAATGTCTATCTTGGAAAAGTAACTACCTCCCTGGAGTTGATCGAAGAGCTCATCTATTCGTGGAAGAGGATATCTGTTTTTGACAGTCAACTTGTTCAGCTCGCGATAATCGATACACATACGAAAGGATCCATCTTTCTTCTTGACAAACAAAACCGGAGCTCCCTAGGGTGAGGAACTCGGTCTAATGAATCCTTTACTGAGAAACTCGTTAAGTTGACTGGATAACTCCTGCATCTCTGCTGGAGCTAAGCGATACGGAGACTTCGCTACGGGAGTAGCTCCAGGAATTAGGTCAATACGGAATTCGACCTGCCGTTCGGGAGGAATTCCTGGAAGCTCTTCAGGAAACACATCAGGAAAGTTACAGACTTCGGGAATGCTCGCGAAGTCTTTAACTTCCTATTTCTCGTTGATTACATGGGCCAAGAATGCAATGCACTCCTTTCGCAGGAGCTTCTGAGCTTTGATGCAGGAAATGATACGAAGGTTGGAACTAAGTTTGTCGCCATAGATTACGATAGTTTGACCCGAAGGAAGGTTGAGACGGATGGCTTTTTCAAAACAAAGGATATCCGCATGATTGGGACTCAACCAATCCATGCCAATGATGACATCAAAACTCTTTATGGATACCGGCATGAGATCGATAAGAAACGAATGGTCGTTAAGGGTAAGGGTACAACCTACGAATACCTCGTTAGCGCTTTCCTTCTCACCGTTAGCCATCTCGACGGTAAAAGTTTTGGTTAAAGGTTGGGAATTATGTTTTAGGTTATGTTTGAATGCAAGACTCATAAAGCCCTCTCAGCTCCCGAATCGAAAAGAATATTTGCATATGAGTTGTCGAGAAGGAACGTACCCAAGACAACATTGGGATCGGCGACCGCTTCCTCCCGTCCCATGGCGAGGACCCTTCCAGTGTTATCAGTAGTAGACTTTTTGGGGTAGTTCCTTTTAACGTGCCCAGCTTCACCACAGTTGTAACAGGCTTGACCGACGCCTGTTCCAGAAGATTGATTGGCAGATTGAGCTGGAGCCTTGCAAAATCGGACCGTGTGCCCCTTCTTACCACAATTGGTACAGGATAGTTCTCGACAGGGGCAAGGGTTGTGGTGATATTTTCACTTATCACAGAGAGGAAGATTACCAGCATACCGGCTGGTAGGAGTTGGAGTTTTGGATCCCGCGACAGAAGCATCAGCAACGGGGGTAGTAGCAACATGGACTGCTACTGTTTGTTGTCTTTTGGAGGAGCCTTGAGAAGATTGACCCTTCTTCTTCTTCCAAAATTTTCTTTTCTCACCACTGCTTTTAGTCGACTCAGGGGCGGTGGTGGTTTCCTCGACATAATCACTATGATCAATTATGGCTTGGGCTAAAGTCGTAGCACTATCATATGTGTCCGGGCAAGCAGCTAAGACATGACCTTTGGTTGGATTGGTTAACCCCCATATAAACCTCTCGATCTTTTTGCTTTCAGGAGTGACCAAAACAGGGCAGAGAAGGGTAAGATCATCGAATCGGGAAGTGTATGCAGCAATACCGGAACCTTTCATCTTCAGGTTCCAGAGCTCATGCTCTAGCTTCTGCATTTCACCACGGGGACAATATTCGGCAAGGAGGAGTTCTTTCATGGCGTTCCAGCCCATGGTATTGGCTACGGGTAGGGTCAAGGATTTGACTCAGCTATTCCACCAAGTCAAGGCTTTATTACTGAAGGTACAGGCTGCAAATTTGACCTTATCGGACTCAGCACAGGCACAGATTTCGAAGATGGATTCGATTTTCTCGAACCATCGGGATAGGGAAATGACACCTCCAGTGCCATCAAAGGATGTTGGTTTTGCATTCATGAAATCCTTATAGGAACTTCGATGTCCCTGATTGCTTTTTTGATCTTGAGTACCACCTCCTGAACCACCGGAGCCACCGGTGTTCAATTGGGGCATGTCAGCTGCCACCGCGGCGGTAACAACTTTTTGGAATAACACAGGATCAATTTCAGGAGGAGGTGGTGGCGGAGGGTTGTTGGTCTTTGAGCTGGGTCTCTTTCTGGGAGGCATTTTGATCTAATAAGATCAAGAAAGAGAGGATGATAAGTCCTCTGAATTGAATCGAGAGATATGACAAATATATATTTCGAATAAGCGATAAGGCAGGAAAAAGTTATCAAAGCAGGTAAACTATCGCTACAGAATGATCGAGGATCTATACGTGAACGAGGATTTCTACAAAAGATTGGTTCGAGAAATACTCCCATAGTATTTCATGATTCACTACTACACTAGCTCGATGTTTGTGGTATTAGGGTAAGTTTTGGGCATGCCGCATACCACGACTACTCCCAAACACATGTTGGCCGTGTCTCGAATGAATATAGTTGGCCAGGCTATATTGCTCCTAGACACAACTACATAACTGCCCAGGTTTAACCGCAGTACACAACACCCATTTACTTATGTTTTGTTCTACTAATAGTTATGGATCTCGACGGTTCGGTATACTTGTATACTTTTCAAAATACTTATAGTTTGAAGATACTTTTATTTCAGAGCACTTAGGCCCTTTTTATGTTTATAGTTTTATACCATGTAAGTTTTGGTATACTTTATTCACTATAAACAAGGGCTCTGATACCAATCTGTCACACCCCGAAAACCGAAGGCGGAAACATTTCCAGGGTTGAGTCCACGTTGAGTATCAAATCTAATGTACATAGTAAGTAAAGTAGAACAACCATTACATTACATATAAAAGTTTTACAATTGTTTCAAAAGTAAAGTTGTACAGTTGTGATACATAGTATATATATATGAACAAAATGAAACGAGTCTTCTGAGCACTCCAACTTTGAGCAAAAAGGATCATCGGTACCTGTTCTAACATTGACCTGAGAACACAAGCGGTTTTGAAAATCAGCATAACGCTGGTGAGTTCATAAGTAGTTTTGTTTTGTGAAAATGTTCATGTTTCCTTTCTGTTTCTGAAAATGTAACACACACCAAGAAAATCCCACATTTTCTTAAAAGTTGATTGTTATTTCATAATTACAAAGTATAGTAGGTTTGTACACTGAAAACACATTACTCATGTAAAAAATGTATAGTTTGATTATTCGGTTTGTTAAACTATTCTGTTTGAGTTCCAATGTACCCCCAGGAAAGTCCCATACTTTCCTGATTGTGAGTTGTTATTTGTAAAAGATGTAATGTTATCTGTTTTGTTACACTTTTCTAGTTATGTATATGTTCCCCAGGAAGGCCCCATGCTTTCCTGAATGTTGGTTATCAATGTAAAAGATGTATAAGTTATTCATTATTACTATAAGTAAATCTCTGTTATCCTAATTGCGAGTTCCATAACCATATGATGGACTTAACCTGTGGCAATAAGTAGTCCACATCCTTATGACTTTCGTCACCCTTGAACCATTTCGGTTCGGCTGTAGCTGGCAGCCAAGTGTGGGGTAGTCAGCCCCGTATAGATCTATAGACTCAAGTCACGCTCTCTAAATCCCAGAGATTCTGGTTAAGGGTGTAGCCCTCCACTCGCGTATCTCTGTGGAGTGTTCGCCGAGGACGTGTCTCCAATCATACAGGAATAACAAATTTACTAGTAATAATATGATAATCCTCCATTCGCTTATCTATGTGGAATGTTACCGAGGACAAGACGGTGTACAAATTATATTGTTCATGTGTTCTAATGTCATGTTTTTAACTGATAAAATGTGGAAAACATTTGTGAAATATATATAACATAATAGTTTATAAAACTCATTTCACAAATAAATGTTTACGTGATCTGCATGCTCGAATGGTTATCAGTTGTATCAATCAGTATTAAAAGCATATAAAGTATGAAACACACACACGAATACAGATGTTTGGTTACAAGAAACCCTTGTACTTTGCTTGTGTCCCCCCCTGAAAACAGTGAAAACAGTGGAAAAGGGTAGGGGTATGAACTCACCAGACTTGGAAATGTGACGGTTTCGGACACTAGACGTTAGTTCGGGGCTTGATTACTCGCGATGTCCCTATTTAAAATGTAATAATGTCCATATATAACTAATTAGATTTACAATCACTAATCTTATGGAACATTACACTCCAACGAGGTTAAACACCTCAAAACGAGCGTTTGGAGTGACCCGGGTGACATCTACGGACGTGTATTGGCACTAGGGACTTAGGATTTGAGTTTACTCCCCAAGAGTAAACATTTTATGGAGTTCACGGCCACATAACACACACATACATGAGCTTACGGCCGTAAACTCATGTTAGTGTGATTTTGAGGGTTTAATGGCTTGAATGGACATGAGGATTGTTGGAATGGACTTCTAAAATGCCTTGGATTAATTTGTTTGGATTTATACCTTTTAAAAGGGAGTTGATGGCCTTAAACTTGGATTTTACGGCCGTAAACTCTACTACGGTCAAGAATAATTCATTTGAGGTACAAAGAACAATCACATGTGATTCTAGTTAATTTTCCAAGCCTTGTTATGAATTTAGGGCACCATTTAACAAATTTTTAGGAGTTTACGGCCTAGAAGCATGTTCTATGGCCGTAAACTCTCCTATGCTCATGAATAATCAACTTTTGGCACTTAAAACAATCACATGTGATTCTAGAAATTTATCCAAGCCTTTGGGGTGAATTAGATGCATCTTTTGACATAGTTTCATGAGTTTACGGCCAAAGGGTATGTGCCTAGGCCGTAAACTCCTATATGTGGTATTTTGATGTGTTACAAACCCCTAAACTATTTTTAGATGGATCTAGGATTTACCACAAGGCTATTGGTTGAGTTACAAGGCATTTTGACATGTTTTAAGGTGTTAAATCCCGATTTTTGAGGAGTTTACGGCCCAAGAACAAGCCTTGGCCGTAAACTCTCTTTTGTCCCACAAAATTCATGTTTTAATTGTTTCAAGTCCCAATTTTCAAGCCTTAAGGTCGTATCTAAGTCCCAACAATGATTTGGAAGGGTTAATTGGCTTAAAAACCCCATTTTTAGGTGTTTACGGCCCAAGCTTGATCCTTGGCCGTAAACACATGTTCTAGGTCCCAAAACTCAATTTAAACATCAAATTGAAGGCTAAAGAGGTTAGATAACAAGTTAGGGATGTTACCTCTTTGATTTGGAGCCTTAATTCTTTGTTTTTGGACCTTTGATTTTGGATGAGGAGAGAGGTTGGAAGTGTTTATGGAAGAAATGGACAAAAGCTTCAAATGAAAGCTTTGAATCACTTATATAGTGCTCGGGAATTGGACACGACGGAATTCTACTCGATACCGGCGTTAGGCGGGGCTTTTGGTCGCACCCGACCAAGTTGCCGTAACCCGATATGGTCGATTCTAGAATTATTCCGATAACTATTATGGGGTGTTAGAATGGTTCCTAATGGCATTATGACATCCATTAAGTCATTTTAGGTCGATATATGTTAATGACTTAATTTAACGACGAAATCGGAAACGGATTTGGAAACGGCGTTTGGTTGATCGAATTTGATTACAATTTGAGTTACAACAAGTGATATGAAATTTCGGGTTGTTACATTATCCCCCCGTTAGAGGGAATTTCGACCCGAAATTTAAGACAAGATACAAAACAAAATATAAATCATGGATCTAGAAAAAGTTTTGGATACTTCTGTCTCATCGAATCTTCCCGCTCCCAAGTGAACTCCGGTCCTCGCTTGGCATTCCAGCGAACCTTCACTAACGGGATGCAACTTTGTTTCGTACGTTTGACTTCTCGATCCATGATTTCGATCGGTTCCTCCACAAAGTTGAGGTTTTCGTCGATCTCGATCTCGTCTAACGGAATCACTAGGGTTTCATCGGATAGGCACTTCTTGAGATTTGAAACATGGAAGACGGGATGGATGTTACTGAGCTCATGAGGTAAACGAAGTTTATAGGCTACCGGACCAATCCTAGCGAGGATCTCGAAAGGTCCAATGTACCTTGGATTAAGTTTCCCATGCTTACCAAAGCGTATAGTGCCTTTCCAGGGCGAGACCTTCAACAGGACATGGTCTCTAACCTGGAATTCCAGTGGTTTCCGACGGTTGTCAGCGTAACTCTTCTGGCGATCACGTGAAGCTTTCAGTCGTTTTCATATTTAGATGATCTTTTCGGTGGTTTCACGGATGATTTCAGGACCAGTGAGAGCACTGTACGGGACTCGACTCTTGGCTAATTGGGTATCCCCCAGCTCGGCCCAGCATAGAGGGGATCTGCACTTACGACCGTATATGGCTTCAAACGGAGCAGCCCTAATGCTGGTGTGGTAACTGTTGTTGTACAAGAATTCGATCAAAGGTAGATGTGTGTCCCACGACTTTCCAAAGTTAATGACACATGCTCTAAGCATGTCCTCTAGGGTTTGGATTGTTCTCTCATTTTGTCCATCGGTCTGAGGATGATACGCCGTGCTCATGTCTAGTTTGGTTCCAAGAGCTTTCTGAAGAGACTGCCAAAATCGGGAGGTAAACCTGCTATCTCGATCAGAGATAATGGACACAGGTACACCATGTAGTCGGACTACTTCTTGGATGTAAATCCGCGCGAGTCTTTCCATCTTGAATGATTCTTTGATCGGAACGAAGTGAGCAGACTTTGTTAAACGATCAACTATTACCCAAATGGTATCATACCCACTCGGACACTTGGGTAGTTTGGTGATGAAATCTATGGTGATCATCTCCCATTTCCATTCGGGTATCTCGGGTTGTTGGAGCAGAACCGAGGGTTTCTGGTGCTCAACTTTTACTTTGGCGCAAATCAGACACTTGCCCACGAATGTAGCTATCTTAGCCTTCATGTTTGGCCACCAGTATTGTTTCTTGAGATCTAAGTACTGTTGGGTTTTGAGCATTCTAACACTCCTAAGTGTACATGCAACCCTAAATACCTTGGATCTATGTTTTCTCTATAATACTTGCAAATAAGAACTTCCAAGGTATTATCCTAATCTAGCATACAAATCAATGAATATAACAAGATAGAATACATACCTTTTGATGTAGCTTGATGTCTTCAAGCTTTAAGAGCTTAGCCCCAATATTGTGGAAGCCTCAAATGGAATCACAATCACCAAAACACTTAGAATAACTTGAGAGAATTCTACAACTCATGAAATCGGCTAGCCCTTTCAGTTCACACTCTAGTGTGTTACTAGTTGCCAATTTTGTCAAGAATAAGATCTTTATATAGTGTTACAATTAGGGTAAACCCTAATTGTCATGACTTTCCATTTCCTTGGATCCATGGGTACAAATACACCATGGAGCATCCATGGACCATCCTATGGGTTTTAGCCCAACTTGATTATCCATGAAGCTTAGCCCACTATACAAGTATGGATGATTTACACAATCAACCCATATATTTAATTAGTCTTCTTTTGATCACTTAATTAATCCTAGATTAATTCTTGATCAATACTAATTAAATAATCTTATTATTCTTATTATTAATATACTAGAACTTATAATATATTAATAACCATAAGTGTCTTATTTCTCTCATTATAGTCTATCCAAGTGCATGATGGTATGCAACCCAAATGGACCATGTCGGGTCGGGTCAAGTCTCACCAATTATAGTTATGGACTTAGACATTAATCCAACAGTCTCCCACTTGGATAAGTCTAAAACTATTATTGCGTATGACTTCAGGAACCAACCGGCAATCGTAGCTCTCAAAAGCTTCTGTCGAACTCTGACCTTGTAGATGAACTCTGACCTTTGTCAGTGACTTGTCCATTAGATAAGGGATCATATATTCCTCCATTCTAGATATCATATGGACTGAGACATGGATTATAATCATTCTCTCTGTCCATTTGTTGTTTCCCGATTTGCGATTTATGACGACTGACTAATTGAACAAATCAAATCAGTCCTGGCCCGGCTGAGCACTTCCATTTGTCATCATCAAATCATCGAGGGGCCCAAAGATATCGCTTTTATCCCGAAGGTAAAAGGAACGGATAAACTTCGACTCATATGGCTTGTTCTACTACTTGTTGAATCATACACAAAGGCACGTTTTATAACACCGAGTTACCGTATGCGTTTACGTGCAATCAACGTACTATCAACTCATAGTAACAACTCATATCTCTAGGTTTGAAGAATATAAGATATTATCGTCTCATGATCACTCGTGATAAAATCCATGAAGTGATTCCAATGAGCGCGGGTTGAATCCAATACTCAGAACTTATGAGCACTCATGATTGCTGTAGCCTTGTCCAACACCTTAGACCTCTACAACCCATCATGACAGTCTTAATTCATATCTACTTCCAACATATGACCGACTGTGAATGGTTTCAATAACTTAGTTATTCCGGAAGAATAACCCAGTTTATTCGGGAAGTCAAAACATGCAAAATGAAACACAATAATAATTGAATCCAATATGGTATCAACTCTTTGAACATAAATAAAACACCTTTTATTTATCACCATATGATTACACATTATTCATTGTATACTGTTTCAGCTATCAACTTTATTCTTGAATTTAAAACAATAGTTGTCCCATGCTCCAAGCATGTACACTATGTTTTCTTAAACACTAGTCATGCCATACACCAAGTATGCATACTATGTTTGTCTATGATCTTTACTTTGTGAACTAGATCCATTGAACATAACTTCAATGATTCTCTTTTCACACTCCCAAATCCTTACTGCAAATGCAAGAATTCCAAATTCATGCCATTTACTGAAATCTGTTAGATTCTAAACTTATATGCATTGGTCCTCTTGTAATGATTATGCACAAAGTCATAAAGACTTGACAACAAACATTACAGAGCATTCCAAAGGAGATCAGTTCCTTGGAAACATCCTTCTTGCATTAAGTTTCCTTAATCTTACACAGATTGAAAAATCTTAACTTTGAAACATTTCCAGATTCCATTCTGACTTATCACTTCTGAACAAGAGTTGCCTCCTTACAGATTATGTGAATATGGTCCTTCCAGAATTATCACTATACTTACAACTGTCCTTGAGCAACCAATCTTTGATAAACCTTAGATTGTCCTCGACAATTGTTTAATCCTTTTAGTCATATCCAGTTCTAAACCTTTTCCCTTCTTAATGCCCCAGGCATTTGGAAAATTTTAGAACAGATGAATATAGCACATGTAATCGATCCTATATCCGAAGCATATGGGACACGATTCATGATGTCTTACATAAAGACTAAACCAGTCTTTTGCTATAATATGTCCATTTCAATTTGCCAAGTTCTCATAATTCAGATTATGAAAAGGGATGATGTAATCATAATCGAATTTTAGAACGCAAATAATGGACCCATATACAGAATTTCCTTATGTTGAGCCATTCCAACATGAAATTCATATATATATCCTTGACTAAATGATTAAAACCTCACGATCTAAGCTTATAGATTTGAGATGAAGTATAATTTCCTCTCCCTTAATTATAGCAAAACAACTTTTCCCAATTGAAACCTTTTGTTTTCTATAATTAACATTGCTAACTTGCAATACTTATCATAATTATCATGCTCCCACTAACATGATGATTATTAGCATAACACTTATGCTCCCACTAGCTTTGACATGTACCCAGAAATCAGCTGGACTTCTAGAAATCAATACTTCATTGACTTTCTTACCAAAGTTCAGATTTCTGATACTAGATTGTTTTGATAAGACTTTATCAAAATCATACACCTTCCCTTAGATAGCACACTTGTGTGTCTAAACAGTTATGAAGAGGTATGCCGTAATCATAATGGTTAGACCTTTTTCCCACTTCTCATGAGTCCAAGTTAGTGTGCCGGTAAACCACACACGCTCCACTAACGACTTTGAGAATGCAAATATCACAATAGCTATCTAGATAAAATCTACTTAGTGAAAGTGTTTCCTCACCATCATTTTCATGAATCGGAGAGAAACCTTAGGACACTTAGATTTATATGGTGTATGAGTTCCTATCCATGTGAATAGTCAAAATCATAGTCACAAGACAAGGATAATGACAAACCCAAACTCATATGGATTGAACTCAATCTTAATTTCTTGCCACCTGGCAGCTCAAGGGCCTGCCATTGCTTCCAAGTTGTTATGCAACCAATTGAGAACTCTAAGAACTCATATGCAAAGCCAACTTTAACTGGAATGGGCACAGAATATGTCAACATGATAGGTTATAAACCTCAAGTCATGTGCTAGAGAAGAACTTCAGGTTTTATTCTTGATTAGTTCTTGAGACTTTCAAGACCTTAAAGACTCCCACTCTCCTCTTAACCTATAAGACTCCCTTGTCAAATATCCAAGAGATAGTGTAGATTCTAATCAAGACAAACACTTCACACAATTGGCCTAAGTTGGTCTTTGTTTTATCCAAAACATCACAACTTACCAATTTCAAATGTACAAGAGTAGAAAACTTTTACTCTTACATTTGACAAGTGTTTTAAACCTTCTTTAAGACATGTCACTCAAATGACAATCTTGGAGTATGACTCTAAGACTTGTATTGGAACGAAGTATGACTCATCTGCTTGATTTAACCATTTCAATAATTCAAGATCCCTCTTCTTAGTCATAAGAATGCACTAAGACTTCCTTAGAGAACTAATTGTGCTATGGTTTCTTAATCATTAAGATGATCACAAAACTGATACTAAAGTACTCTCCCATCTTTTCAGATTTGAGAAACTTTTATCCTTCTGCCTTATTTGATTCTTTTTATTCGCTCCGCCGTACATTGGAACCTTTTCCAATGTCTTAGAGTTACACTTAAGATTGTAAGTATAATCATATTTACTGAGCTTTAGTAAACTATGACGAATAGTCTTATCAAACTTTTGTGGTGGACTTAATCAGTGCACAAGAACGTGTACTCGATCCCTTAGTCCTTTACTTGACTCACACATCCATGTGAACAAGTAATTAGTCTTAATTTTTCCAATACTTGAAAGTTCTCATTCATCATGCTATACAACTTGCATGATTCCAAGTTCCGGTCCAATTGAAACTTGGGTGATGAAAATCTTTCCTTATTTGGTAAATCTAGACATTACCACAAATGAAAGAATCAATTTCAGATTTCCACTCTTGCTCTTAATGGAATCTTATAAGCAACAATTTTTCCTCAAATGCCATTGTAAGGATATTTTAAAATAAATAAAATCAAAAAAAATTTTCTTTTATTTTAAAAACTTTGCGGAAGAACTTATCCTTACAATCCATATGAAAACTTGTTGTTATCTATTCCTAATCAATATCTCATAACTCCTAAGAAGTAGCTCAAGAATCTGATCTTCAAACTATGCGATAGAAATCCATCTACGCCATCAGATTCAGCATATTCTTTCTTTAAGTTTCTTCACTTTTCTTTGATTCTTAAAACATCACCATGTGACCCAGTCACATCATGTATCAAGAATCTCAGAATAGAAACTTAACAGAGTTAGATAGTGGATTTTACCTAAAGTAGAGTCAAACTTATTGACTTTAACATCCTTAGGTAATTTTGGCAGCTTCACAACCAATGCCCCTTTCTTTGGCAATACAAACATATGGACCCTTTGATAATGGTACACGAGACTATCACAGACTTAGCTTTTCTCTTTACCATTTGGTCAACCGAGTTGACTATGGCCGATCCCTTTCCATCGGGAAGAGAGAGCTTCACTAGATATCCAATGTCATCATTGTCAATGTCCATAAAGTTTTAGGAAGTTGATCTTAGCAAATAGATAAGATCATTAAGGGTCTTGTCATAGTCTGTTTCATAGGTGTCCCAAAGGAACTCACTATGTGACTTAGAAAGTGATTGAACCACCAACTTTCTCAAGACTTTGACACCCAACTCTCCCGGCTTGTCAATATGTGACTACATCTCCAAGATGTGATCACACCTAGACCTTGCCTTGCCAATAGGGCTTGAGTGACCTTAAACTTTTCAAGAACTTGTGGGTTAGGAGAATGGATGGAGGAGGAGAAAGAAGTATGATATCCATGGGACATCATCTTCATTAGGAAACCTTGTTTCAAGAGATTTGGGAAGATCATAGGTGTCTAAACTAGACATCTTTTGGGAGATATTCAAGATAGTTGATTTAAAGTCCTTAATATGACACCCAATATGAAATATTAAGGCTAGGACCCAACAAACTATTTTATAACTTAGAAGAGGTATGCCGTAATCCAAGCTATAAAATATTTGAAGGTAGGTGAATGACGATTCACCAATTTCCACCAAGATAAACGAAATGTATTATTAGGTTTTAATTGGTTTTGAAACTCCTAGATCTTTGAGATTCATTGAACTGTTCAAAGGCATGTTTCAATCTCGAGTGTGCCCTTCAGGTTTTGTGACTGGGATGCCGAGGATCACAAAACAAGGTGTGAAGTAACCATGCAAATCACTTGGTACCCTTAATAAATTACCCCTCAATCGATGTGCCGGTTAACCACACACGCTCCATCGATACTATGATAAATATTAAGTCACCCTTTACCTACCTTGTTAAGTCCAAGTTAGTGTGCCAGTTAACCACACACGCTCCACTAACGACTTAGACAAAGTGTAAAGTAACTAAGATTGGGTATTATTAAGAGTTTAGTTACTTAGTGTTATCATTAATACTTTTAATGAAGGGAGAATTCTAGTCCTGTCAAACCCGTTCGGCTAACGACCCTCCACCAGTCAAGCAAGCGGTGGGTGAGAATGGACACCCATTAAGTTGCCATTTTATAGGCAACAACCTTATACCCACCTTATAGACCGGCTTCGTGAATGAGGCGTACTAGCGGTAAGACTGACTTTACTCTTATACATATATATATTATTAACTTATAATATTATAAAGTATAAGGGTTGAATTTTAACTTTTAAAATTCTAAGGGCTAACTTGGAATTAAAGTATCCATAAGGAACACTTTTCAAATTCCAAAACTTGAGGGCAAGTTTTGAAACTATTCAAAACTAATTAATTCCATAACTTATGTGTTTAAAGTAGTTTTAATCCAAAAACTCTTCAAGTTCCATAACTTGAGGACAAGTTATGGAAGACTTTAAACTAATAAAAGAACTAACTTTTTCTTTATTTTATAACTTATGGATTTAATTATCGTTACATATTTTTTCTTTTAATGAAGTGACTCTTGAACTTCCATAACTTGAGGACAAGTTATGGAGTCATAAAAAATTATTGAATGACACAAGACTCTTCATTTTGTAACCATTGCCAACTCTTATGAATTTTATGAGTCTTTAATGTGACTCTTCATGTAACTTGAGGACAAGTTACACAAACACATTTTATACTCAACTCTTAGATTAAAATGGATTGAAAACAACTATTTCACTCAACATTTCTATTAATCTAAGCAACTCATAAGAACAAGATAATTCAAATCAAACTTTTTCATGTAATTAGTCTAAACCTTAAACTAATACAAAACATGAATCTATTGACAATTATCTTTGAAAATGGATTAGCATGAACATTACCACATCAAAAACAAGTTTATAAGTTCAAAAACAACTTAGGGTAATGTTCCTAGTCCATTTCTAGCCAAAAACATCGAATATATGCTGTCTGGGGCTCCTACTCGGCGAGTGCTTGAACCTACTCGGCGAGTAGGATGATTTTACTCATGGACTCGGCGAGTTCATCAGTGGACTTGGCGAGTCCAGTGCCCAGAAAGCCAGAAAATCGAGTTTTTCAGCATTTTTCAGCAATTTGCATCAAGTATAAGAGAAAGCAAACCTGGCTCTGATACCACTGTTGGGTTTTGAGCATTCTAACACTCCTAAGTGTACATGCAACCCTAAATACCTTGGATCTATGTTTTCTCTATAATACTTGCAAATAAGAACTTCCAAGGTATTATCCTAATCTAGCATACAAATCAATGAATATAACAAGATAGAATACATACCTTTTGATGTAGCTTGATGTCTTCAAGCTTTAAGAGCTTAGCCCCAATATTGTGGAAGCCTCAAATGGAATCACATTCACCAAAACACTTAGAATAACTTGAGAGAATTCTACAACTCATGAAATCGGCTAGCCCTTTCAGTTCACACTCTAGTGTGTTACTAGTTGCCAATTTTGTCAAGAATAAGATCTTTATATAGTGTTACAATTAGGGTAAACCCTAATTGTCATGACTTTCCATTTCCTTGGATCCATGGGTACAAATACACCATGGAGCATCCATGGACCATCCTATGGGTTTTAGCCCAACTTGATTATCCATGAAGCTTAGCCCACTATACAAGTATGGATGATTTACACAATCAACCCATATATTTAATTAGTCTTCTTTTGATCACTTAATTAATCCTAGATTAATTCTTGATCAATACTAATTAAATAATCTTATTATTCTTATTATTAATATACTAGAACTTATAATATATTAATAACCATAAGTGTCTTATTTCTCTCATTATAGTCTATCCAAGTGCATGATGGTATGCAACCCAAATGGACCATGCCGGGTCGGGTCAAGTCTCACCAATTATAGTTATGAACTTAGACATTAATCCAACAAGTACATCTTGTTAGAGCCTGGGTGAACAGAGTATTTGGTTCTGTGCGCTTCCTCCATGACTAACTCTCTGAATCCTCCGGACTTGGGAATCCAGATCCGATCCATGAAACAGTGGGCTCCATCACCTCTGATCTCAAGTTTCTTTTCCATTCCTCTCAAAGCCTCGGTCAACACATTCTCGGGTTTGAGGGCTTCTAATTGGGCTTCTCGGATTTGCATGGGTAAGTTAGAATGAATGGTCATCGCCTGGTTCTTCACTTTACGGCCCGCACTCTCCTTTCGGCTAGGGGCATCTGCTACTACATTGGCCTTGCCAGGATGGTAACTGATTTGACACTCATAATTACTGAGTAGTTCTACCCATCGCCGTTGCCTCATGTTCAAGTCTTTCTGATCAAAGATGTGTTGAAGTCTCTTGTTATCGGTGGAGATCGTGCACTTGGTTCCGTAGAGGTAGTGTCTCTAAATCTTCAATGCGAAGACTACGGCTCCTAACTCCAAGTCGTGCGTGGTATAATTGACCTCGTGTGTTTTTAACTGTCTAGAAGCATAGGAAATTACTTTTCCCCTTTGCATAAGCACACAGCCTAAGCCTTGATTAGACGCATCACAGTAGACAACAAAGTCGTCTGTCCCTTCGGGTAGAGACAGAACAGGCACGCTGCACAAGGCTTTCTTCAGCGTCTGAAATTCAGTTTCTTGTTTATCACTCCAACAAAAGGGTACAACTTTTTGTGTTAGAGTGGTTAGAGGTTTGGAGATTCTGGAAAAGTTCTGGATGAATCTTCGATAATAGCCAGCGAGACCCAAAAATTGACGGATTTCTGTAGGTGTCTTCGGTGCTGACCAATTCTCTATCGCCTTTATCTTGGAAGGATCTACATGAATACCCTCCTCGCTTACCACGTGATTGAGGAAAGTTACCTTCCGAATCCAGAACTCGCATTTGGAAAATTTCGCGTACAACTTCTCGGATTGTAGAGTCTCCAACACTAGCCTCAAGTGTTGTTTGTGGTCTTCTTCGCTTCGGGAATAGACGAGTATGTCATCAATGAACACAATGACAAACTTGTCCAGATAAGGACGACACACCCGGTTCATCAGATCCATGAACACTGCCGGTACGTTGGTGAGGCCAAAGGGCATCACTACGAACTCGTGGTGTCCATATCGAGTCCTGAAAGCTGTTTTGGACACATCACTTTCATGAACTCGTAGCTGATGGTACCCTGATCGAATGTCTATCTTGGAAAAGTAACTAGCTCCCTGGAGTTGATCGAAGAGGTCATCTATTCGTGGAAGAGGATATCTGTTTTTGACAGTCAACTTGTTCAGCTCGCGATAATCGATACACATACGAAAGGATCCATCTTTCTTCTTGACAAACAAAACCGGAGCTCCCCAGGGTGAGGAACTCGGTCTAATGAATCCTTTACTGAGCAACTCGTTAAGTTGACTAGATAACTCCTGCATCTCTGCTGGAGCTAAGCGATACGGAGACTTCGCTACGAGAGTAGCTCCAGGAATTAGGTCAATACGGAATTCGACCTGTCGTTCGGGAGGAATTCTTGGAAGCTCTTCAGGAAACACATCAGGAAAGTTACAGACTTCGGGAATGATCGCGAAGTCTTTAACTTCCTATTTCTCCATGATTACATGGGCCAAGAATGCAATGCACTCCTTTCGCAGGAGCTTCTGAGCTTTGATGCAGGAAATGATACGAAGGTTGGAACTAAGTTTGTCGCCATAGATTACGAGAGTTTGACCCGAAGGAAGGTTGAGACGGATGGCTTTTTCAAAACAAAGGATATCCGCATGATTGGGACTCAACCAATCCATGCCAATGATGACATCAAAACTCTTTATGGATATCGGCATGAGATCGATAAGAAACGAATGGTCGTTAAGGTTAAGGGTACAACCTACGAATACCTCGTTAGCGCTTTCCTTCTCACCGTTAGCCATCTCGACGGTAAACGTTTTGGTTAAAGGTTGGGAATTATGTTTTAGGTTATGTTTGAATGCATGACTAATAAATCCCCTCTCAGCACCCGAATCGAAAAGAATATTAGCATATGAGTTGTCGAGAAGGAACGTACCCGAGACAACAGTGGGATCGCCGACCGCTTCCTCCCGTCCCATGGCGAGGACCCTTCTGGTGTTATCAGTAGTAGACTTTTTGGGGCAGTTCCTTTTAAAGTGCCCAGCTTCACCACAGTTGTAACAGGCTTGACCGACGCCTATTCTAGAAGATTGATTGGCCGATTGAGCTGGAGCCTTGCAAAATCGGACCGTGTGCCCTTTCTTACCACAATTGGTACAGGATAGTTCTCAACAGGGGCCAGGGTTGTGGTGATATTTTCACTTATCACAGAGAGGAAGATTACCAGCATACCGGCTGGTAGGAGTTGGAGTTGTGGATCCCGCGACAGAAGCAGCAGCAACGGGGGTAGTAGCAGCATGGACTGCTACTGTTTGTTGTCTTTTGGAGGAGCCTTGAGAAGATGAACCCTTCTTCTTCTTCCAAAATTTTCTTTTCTCACCACTGGTTTTCGTCGACTCAGGGGTGGTGGTGGTTTCCTCGACATCATCACTATGATCAATTATGGCTTGGGCTAAAGTCGTAGCACTATCATATGTGTCCGGGCAAGCAGCTAAGACATGACCTTTGGTTGGATTGGTTAACCCCCATATAAACCTCTCGATCTTTTTGCTTTCAGGAGTGACCAAACAAGGGCAGAGAAGGGCAAGATCATCGAATCGGGAAGTGTATGCAGCAATATCGGAACCTTTCATCTTCAGGTTCCAGAGCTCATGCTCTAGCTTCTGCATTTCACCACGGGGACAATATTCGGCAAGGAGGAGTTCTTTCATGGCGTTCCAGCCCATGGAATTGGCTACGGGTAGGGTCAAGGATTTGACTCGGCTATTCCACCAAGTCAAGGCTTTATTACTGAAGGTACAGGCTGCAAATTTGACCTTATCGGACTCAGCACATGCATAGATTTCGAAGATGGATTCAATTTTTTCGAACCATCGGGATAGGGAAATGACACCTCCAGTGCCATCAAAGGATGTTGGTTTTGTATTCATGAAATCCTTATAGGAACTTCGATGTCCCTAATTGCTCTCTTGATCTTGAGTACCACCTCCTGAACCACCGGAGCCACTGGTGTTCAATTGGGGCATGGCAGCTGCCACCGCGGCGGTAACAGCTGTTTGGAATAACACGGGATCAATTTCAGGAGGAGGTGGTGGTGGAGGGTTGTTGGTCTTTGAGCTGGGTCTCTTTCTGGGGGGCATTTTGATCTAATAAGATTAAGAAAGAGAGGATGATAAGTCCTCTGAATTGAATCGAGAGATATGACAGATATATATTTCGAATAAGCGATAAGGTAGGAAAAAGTTATCAAAGCAGGTAAACTATCGCTACAGAATGATCGAGGATCTATACGTGAACGAGGATTTCTACAAAAGATTGGTTCGAGAAATACTCCCATAGTATTTCATGATTCACTACTACACTAGCTCGATATTTGTGGTATTAGGGTAAGTTTTAGGCATGCCGCATACCACGGTTACTCCCAAACATATGTTGGCCGTGTCTCGAATGAATATGGTTGGCCAGGCTATATTGATCCTAGACACAACTACATAACTGCCCAGGTTTAACCGCAGTACACAACACCCATTTACTTATGTTTTGTTTTACCTATAGTTATGGATCTCGACGGTTCGGTATACTTGTATACTTTTGAAAATACTTATAGTTTGAAAATACTTTTATTTCAGAGCATACCATGTAAGTTTTGGTATACTTTATTCACTATAAACAAGGGCTCTGATACCAATCTGTCACACCCCGAAAACCGAAGGCGGAAACATTTCCGGGGTTGACTCCACGTTGAGTATCAAATCCAATGTACATAGTAAGTAAAGTAGAACAACCATTACATTACATATAAAAGTTTTACAATTGTTTCAAAAGTAAAGTTGTACAGTTGTGATACATAGTATATATATATGAACAAAATGAAACGGGTCTTCTGAGCACTCCAACTTTGAGCAAAAAGGATCTTCGGTACCTGTTCTAACGTTGACTTGAGAACACAAGCGGTTTTGAAAATCAGCATAATGCCGGTGAGTTCATAAGTAGTTTTGTTTTGTGAAAATGTTCATGTTTCCTTTCTGTTTCTGAAAATGTAACACACGCCAAGAAAATCCCACATTTTCTTAAAAGTTGATTGTTATTTCACAATTACAAAGTATAGTAGGTTTGTACACTGAAAACACATTACTCATGTGAAAAATGTATAGTTTGATTATCCGGTTTGTTAAACTATTCTGTTTGAGTTCCAATGTACCCCCAGGAAAGTCCCATACTTTCCTGATTGTGAGTTATTATATGTAAAAGATGTAATGTTATCTATTTTGTTACACTTTTCTAGTTATGTATATGTTCCCCAGGAAGGCCCCATGCTTTCCTGAATATTGGTTATCAATGTAAAAGATGTATAAGTTATTCATTATTACTATAAGTAAATCTCTGTTATCCTAATTGCGAGTTCCATAACCATACGATGGACTTAACCTGTGGCAATAAGTAGTCCACATCCTTATGACTTTCGTCACCCTTGAACCATTTCGGTTCGGCTGTAGCTAGCAGCCAAGTGTGGGGTAGTCAGCCCCGTATAGATCTATACACTCAAGTCACACTCTCTAAATCCCAGAGATTCTGGTTATGGGTGTAGTCCTCCACTCGCGTATCTCTGTGGAGTGTTCGCCGAGGACGTGTCTCCAATCATACAGGAATAACAAATTTACTAGTAATAATATGATTATCCTCCATTCGCGTATCTATGTGGAATGTTACCGAGGACAAGAGAGTCTACAAATTATATTGTTCATGTGTTCTAATGTCATGCTTTTAACTGATAAAATGTGGAAAACATTTGTGAAATATATATAACATAACAGTTTATAAAACTCATTTCACAAACAAATGTTTACGTGATCTGCATGCTCGAATGGTTATCAGTTGTATCAATCAGTATTAAAAGCATATAAAGTATGAAACACACACACGAAAACAGATGTTTGAGTACAAGAAACCCTTGTACTTTTCTTGTGTTCCCCCCTGAAAACAGTGAAAACAGTGGAAAAAGGTAGGGGTATGAACTCACCAGACTCAGAAATGCGACGGTTTCGGACACTAGACGTTAGTTCGGGGCTTGATTACTCGCGATGTCCCTATGTAAAATGTAATAATGTCCATATATAACTAATTATATTTACAATCACTAATCTTATGGAACATTACACTCCAACGAGGTTAAACACCTCAAAACGAGCGTTTGGAGTGACCCGGGTGACATCTACGGACGTGTATTGGCACTAGGGACTTAGGATTTGAGTTTACTCCCCAAGAGTAAACATTTTATGGAGTTCACGGCCACATAACACACACATACATGAGTTTACGGCCGTAAACTCATGTTAGTGTGATTTTGAGGGTTTAATGGCTTGAATGGACATGGGGATTGTTGGAATGGACTTCTAAAATGCCTTGGATTAATTTGTTTGGATTTATACCATTTAAAAGGGATTTTACGGCCTTAAACTTGGAGTTTACGGCCGTAAACTCTACTATGGTCAAGAATAATTCATTTGAGGTACAAAGAACAATCACATGTGATTCTAGTTAATTTTCCAAGCCTTGTTATGAATTTAGGGCACCATTTAACAAATTTTTAGGAGTTTACGGCCTAGAAGCATGTTCTATGGCCGTAAACTCTCCTATGCTCATGAATAATCAACTTTTGACACTTAAAACAATCACATGTGATTCTAGAAATTTATCCAAGCCTTTGGGATGAATTAGATGCATCTTTTGACATAGTTTCATGAGTTTACGGCCAAAGGGTATGTGCCTAGGCCGTAAACTCCTATATGTGGTATTTTGATGTGTTACAAACCCCTAAACTATTTTAGATGGATCTAGGATTTACCACAAGGCTATTGGTTGAGTTACAAGGCATTTTGACATGTTTTAAGGTGTTAAATCCCCATTTTTGAGGAGTTTACGGCCCAAGAACAAGCCTTGGCCATAAACTCTCTTTTGTCTCATAAAATTCATGTTTTAATTGTTTCAAGTCCCAATTTTCAAGCCTTAAGGTCGTATCTAAGTCCCAACAATGATTTGGAAGGGTTAATTGGCTTAAAAACCCCATTTTTAGGTGTTTATGGCCCAAGCTTGATCCTTGGCCGTAAACACATGTTCTAGGTCCTAAAACTCAATTTAAACATCAAATTGAAGGCTAAAGAGGTTAGATAACAAGTTAGGGATGTTACCTCTTTGATTTGGAGCCTTAATTCTTTGTTTTTGGACCTTTGATTTTGGATGAGGAGAGAGGTTGGAAGTGTTTATGGAAGAAATGGCCAAAAGCTTCAAATGAAAGCTTTGAATCACTTATATAGTGCTCGGGAATTGGACACAACGGAATTCTACTCGATACCGGCGTTAGGCGGGGCTTTTGGTCGCACCCGACCAAGTTGCCGTAACCCGATATGGTTGATTCTAGAATTATTCTGATAACTATTATGGGGTGTTAGAATGGTTCCTAATGGCATTATGACATCCATTAAGTCATTTTAGGTCGATATATGTTAATGACTTAATTTAACGACGAAATCGGAAACGGATTTGGAAACGGTGTTTAGTTGATCGAATTTGATTACAATTTGAGTTACAAGTAGTGATATGAAATTTCGGGTTGTTACATATCTTCACCAAGGCACTGGATTCTCAAACAACTGCTTACATTATTGGAGAACTTGGAATGATTACTTTGTAATTAATTTTGCTAATTAATTTTGCTAATGTATGGTATTGTCTTATAAGCTGATGTACATTTTGCTGATGATGACATGCTGATGATATTTGCATACTGAGTCCTTGGTTTGATCTCCTATCTCTCTCTTCTTCAAATCTTCTAAACTAAAGTTGAATGATTCACTGTATTAAACCATACCCTGATAACAACTTGAAACTCTTTGCCGATGGTTAGATCAAAACACCAAGATCTATCACACGCAACATTCTCTTCTTACCAATCTTACACTGATTCCATGATTTAGTGTGACAAAACAGACGCTGATGAGAATCTAACAATCTTTGCCGATGGTTAGATCATAACACCAAGATCTATCACACGCAACTATCTCTTCTTACCAATCTTACACTGATTCCGTGATTCAGTGTGATAAAACACACGCTGATGAGAATTTAACAATCTTTGCCGATGGTTAGACCAAAACACCAAGGTCTATCACACGCAACAATCCTCTCTTTACCTTCTTCTCACTCAGCGTCTAATGATTCAGTAAGATAAACGACTCACTGATAAAGACACAACACTCTGTGCCGATGGTTAGATAATAACTAGTATCTATCACACGCACCAACCTCCTTGCTATCCTTAATCAAGCAAGTTGTACATTGAATTGACGGACAACCATCCTCAACATGTAACTTTTATGACACTGATCTCAGCGCTTCCGCAGACACTGATTGTCATTTCATCTTCAGTCCAACGGCTCTTTTTACCCAACGGCTATTTTTCTGATTTGACAGGTTGTTACAATACACAGTTATTTTTGAAGAAGATAATGTTTGCCTTTTAAAAGCCCGTTTAGTTCCATATTTAAACCTCTTTCCACCCCTATTTCAAACCTTCCTTCCACAATTCAAATTTCCTTCGCTTATTTTCAAAACCCTAGAATCCTAAAATTCTTTAATGGCGGCATCACTATTCACTTTCTCCTCTACTTCACGAAGGGTAATCCCTGCCCCAAACTCTCCTCCTGTTCGAATATACATCAAAGCCACCAATGTTGTCTTCAATCCTGACATTCTAGATGTTCATCGAGGTCTTGGACTTGATGATTTTGTTAACTTCTTAGCCTCATGTCGACTCCGATACACAATCAGCGACGTTCCATCAGAGTTCTTTCCTGAACAAGTCTGTGAGTTCTACTACACTGCAACAATCAATGATGAAAACAATGTCATCTCCGGGACTATTGGCCGTGGAAGACACTCAGTCTTTATTACTGCTGACCTCCTCAGTGCCGCGCTCCGGTTACCAATTTTTTTATCTCTTCTCTGAACTCCCTCCCATTGAACGTTGTCGACGTCTCTTTGATCAACTGGGATATGATCACTCAAAGGCTGGGACTCGATCAGCTCTTATTATGCGTCAGTGTATGACCCCAAGATGGAAATTCTTCACAGGTGCTCTGTGCAAATGTGTGGGTCATAAGTCTCGAAGTGGTGATCAACTGAGCACTTATGAGCAACAATTCGCCTGTTCTCTTCTTCTCAACAAAAGGCTTGATTATGGAGCTTTCTTCTTCGATCAACTTGTTCAACTCCTTCGTGCAAATGTACGTGCTGATCATGTCCCCTTTCCATGCTGGATTGCTCTTGTATTAGATAAATTTTTCGCTGTAGATTATTACTCACACTCTGGAAACCCCATCCAATGTCCACACATGTCAACTCGAATGTATCAGGATGATCCGTTGGATACTGACATCGGCATCTCTGATCGGATGAGAGAATGGATTGCAAATCCATATACTGTTCCTTCCCTCACCGCTGATACTGATGAAGGAGCTGATGGTAACAATGAAGATCATGCTGATAAAGAATCACAAGATGGTGGACATCCCTCTCCTCAACTTTCTCATCATACCATCTCTGTCACTGAACATATTCACTCAACTCAGAGGGAGCCATCTGCTCAGGGGGAGCAACCATCTTAGGAGGAGCAACCATTTCAGGGGGAGCAACCTTCTCAAGGGACACAACATCAATCCCAACAACTTCCAGGTCCTCAGTTCATCCAAATCCCATCCTCAGCTTTTAATGAACATCTTACACTGACTCGAGACATGAGTCAGTGTCTCCTTAGAATTGAAGCTGGTGTTCAACAACTGAAAGGGGTTATTCTGTCCACTCCTAATCCTGGCCCACAAAATGATGATGCTCAAAAAGGGGGAGACACTGATAACGACTCCAACAAGGGAGACTATAATAATCCAAAGGAGATAGACACTGATCATAATCCAAAGGAGAGAGATACTGAGTCACCACAGCCTATGCACAAGTCTGATACTGTGGAGCCTGGTAATACTGAAAAGTTCGTTGAAGATAGTGGTGAGCTTGATGATGAAGAAAAACAGGATGATGAGTGTCAGATGTTGGACATGAATTTCATTGATCCTATTATACCAGTTCAAGGAGAAGATTCAGATATAGCCAGTGAGGATACTCAAACTCTTTCTCGCAAGCGCAAGGCAGCAGACACTGCCTTGGTTTCTTCACACACTGATACCTCTCTGCCTAGCAAGAAACCTAAGTCCATGGTCAGCATTTCCAACTTGGCAACTGAATGGAACATGTCTTCTGATCAAGTCAAGCAGATTCTTGATGAAGCCAATCAAGCTCAGCTTCTAAAGAATATTGCTCAAGCTGATGAATCTCTTATTCAGCATCAACCTCAGGTCAAAGGATCCTTTGAAGCTCAGATGCAGAAATTTTTGGAATATCAGTCAAAATCCAAGTCCTCTTAGCCTTCTCTCAGCTGCAGTTAGTCTAAGACTAATAGTGTTCTTGACAGGATTGACCGAAAGAGATTTCAAGACATTCTTAAACGACAATTGTGTAGTGGAAAAATCATCAAAGTTAAAGCTTCTAAACCGTGTAATGAGAAAATTCTTACACTGCTGATCACTCGTCAAGGTCCTCAACATCCATACACTGAAGTTGTCAAGAGGGATGAGCTGATCAAATATGGATATTCTGAATGGACAGAATTACTCGAATTAGCTTCCAAGCAAACTTCAGTTCTCTCCTCCGAACTGACATGTGCTCTTCATCTCCTGATGAAGAAAGCATTTGGACCTTGTTCCTAAAGAACATCCACAACATCAAGGCCAAAGTTCATCTGTTTCTAGAATCCGAAGAACCAAATTTCAAGTTGATGGTGAAGATGTGTTGGTTCTAAACTTTGGTGCTGAAGGAATAAACAAATCTCTTCCTATCGGAGTTGAGCCGATTCAACATCAATTTATCTCAGTTCCTGAACACCGGATATTTATCTCGACAAAAACAGAAAAATGTGTTTTCAGCGAACTGCTGAGATTCCAAGGGCTCCAACAACTCATCTCGTTGGCTTAAGGCAAATGTGCATGAGTCATCAAGATCTATCCGGAGAGTTTCACATCCTTATTGCTATGGAGCTGCTGAATAGAAGACAGGAGCTGTTGGATAGTCCTTACTGGCCTGTGAAGATAGAAGTTGAAGCTGAATATGAGGAATTCTTGTCCAGAGGTGTTTTAATTTAGTTGGTTTTGAACACCATCATATTGGGGGAGATTGTAAGGTCAAACCTTGAAATATGATGATGTTTGAAGTCTTTCAACATTAGCGTATAACTCAGCATCAACATCATATTAGCTCATCATATATATAGCTTTATTCAGTATGTTGTAACAGATCTTGTATTTATCTTGTTTCCTTAGATATTATAGTTTAGATAGCTGTATATCCCTGATTTGTAGGGATTGTCTAGAATAGATGTATATATTCTTTTGTATCGGTTTGTGTTGACACACGCCTTTTACAAACCCTAATAGCCGCTTTGTGCATACGATAATCTCTTTGTGAGATTATCTTTCTTAGTGAAAGTTTTTCTTTGTGAAACCTTATTGTTCTTATTTACTGTCATTGTTTGATAAATTGATTGATCTAAGGTCTTTTCACTTATTTATTAAACTTTTCAAAAGTTTTACAAAACTTCTTTTATGCTTTTATATTATAAATTGCATGCCTCTATATGTATAGTTATATAAGAAATGTTTAAAATACTTAGGAAGGCTATCCACCCTGTTTCCTTTTCCTCGACTTGGATGTGGTCTGATGGGATACTGGGTACTCTTCCGAAGGTCGTTTAAATATTAGTTATATATCATGTCTACATATATAGTCATAAATGTTCCATCAGTTAATTCAGTTCCGATACTCTTGGGTAGCAAGGGTGTATAAACCTACTTGGACACTCATCAATTACATTCTAGTAAACTATTATAGGAATAGTTTAGGGTACACAAAACATTATCCCTATTACAAGAAATTACACCAGAGTAAGTTCATTCATGTGTCTAGACTACATGCTATATGAAGGGATACTCTTATAGAGATTCCGCTTACATGAATACGTTTACATAGATGCACTTAGATGAGTACATTTACATAGATCATATATGATGAGTTACTACTACATATGATATGTGTAGATACTGTTATATAGATCACCTTCTTATCTTTACCTTGTGATACAATCACATAATCGACGAGATGAATTGGACTTTATATCCTAGTACCAAAGGATACTTTGAGGGACTAACCATCCTATAGCCACTGTTAGCTATAGAGGATAAATGACACATCTATGGATGTCTATGGATGATACCATTACAGGTATACTTAAGGGACTAACTATTCCTAAACCCAGCTGTTAGCAACAGAGGTAAATGCACATCTACGGATGTCTACGGTTGATCTGTTTACGACGAGTTTCCATGCCGTGTGTATCATTACTTAAGGGACTAACTATTCCTAAACCCAGCTGTTAGCAACAGAGGTAAATGCACATCTACGGATGTCTACGGTTGATCTGTTTACGGCGAGTTTCGATGCCGTGTGTATCTTAGTACCAAAGGATACAACATAAGCTATTATATTATTACTTTTACAGTTTTATAAAAATAGTTAAACAGGGAAAAACCGTCACATTTTCAAGTGATGCGTACTTTCAAAATGGTCAG
Organism: Lactuca serriola; assembly: GCF_051521515.1. Lineage (NCBI taxonomy): Eukaryota > Viridiplantae > Streptophyta > Magnoliopsida > Asterales > Asteraceae > Lactuca > Lactuca serriola. The sequence continues at coordinate 68,115,358 of NC_136409.1, read as the reverse complement.
GTCTTAGTAAAAGACTACTTTCAAAACATTCGGGTCTTGGTAGAAGACTACTTTTATACTAGTAGGAAATATGGGATTTTCTAGAGTTTTCATACTTATACTAAATGTTTCATCAATCATTCACCAGTCTTTCATAACAACTAATCAAAGCAATGACATGAAATACTTATGAACTCACCAGCTTAAATGTTGACCTACACTTTCAAAATAACTTGTATTCTCAGGTTACAAATAGACAGGTGCCGATGCAAGGTTTAGAGAAGATAGAGCAGTCAAGACTCGTCTTTTATTTTTGATCCGTTATCATGTTGTCTTGTACGATGAAAGAAAACACTTGTAACTAAAATTATACTATTAATGAAATGGATGATGTTGTTGCTTGTTTACTACTTATACATTTGTTGTGATGCATACATGACGTCCTCCGCCCCAGAACATTTCCGCCGTTCTCGGTTTTGGAGTGTGACATTGTGCGTGCCGTAAAAAATAATGTCAGTTTTGCAAAATTTAAAGGATAGAGGGCACGCATTTGTGCGTGCCCTAGAAATAGTGTCCAAAAAAAATTAAAAACACGGAAGGCACCTATCATAAAAAAGCGCGTCGTCTAAAACTGTAGCTTTATAATTTTTCTTTAGGAAAGCGCGTTCTCTTAGGGGGAAATGAAATACCAAAAAATTAAACAGCCCGCTGATGCATCTCCTTCTTCTTCTTCTAAAATCCTCTACCAAAAAGCCCTAATAATCCTTTAAGCAGTTCTCTCTCTCTCTCTCTCCCTCTAAAAAAGAAAAGAAACGTATTGATCATCACCATTTCGCATCTAAATCACCTACCGCCTTCTCCTCCATCTATAATGGCCTCACCACGTTCTCCACCACCACCATTAACCCTAGCCATCACATATTCTCCCCAATTTAAACAAATGGCGCTCAATCAACTGAATTGCAAAGAATAAACACACACTTCGCAAATGAGTTGCTCATTCTTCGGTGTTTTTCATGATCTGAAATCTTTTCCTTCTCCTCCGATTGATCGATTGACGTTCTGGTCCCCGACGGTAGTACTACCAGGTTATATACGCTACTATGTCTCCATTAATTCTCCTTCATTTCCTCTTAACTTTGTATTTGTATTTGTATTTGTATATATTTATATTTATATAATTAAAAAAGAGGTCTTTGATTTCGTTGTGGTTTTTTTCCCCGATCCCTACGACAATTCGGTAATTCCTGCTTGTGTGTTTTGCTTTTTTATCTCATCAACTGCCAAAAATAGGGAATATTGCCTTACTCAATCCCTGCACAAAAACACAGAGAGTGTGATCAATATTCTGCACTTTAAATTGAAATTAATTTATCGATATATCCTTACTTTTCTTCTAGTTGATACATAAATGGCTTCAATTTCTTCTAGTCCTTGTATAGCAGAAGATATTTTTAAAGATTATAGCGGTCGTCATGGCGGGATAGTTCGTGCTTTAATTCATGGTAATTCAATTTGTAACCCTAACCCTAGTTTTAACCCCCAAAAACTTGCGATTTTCAATTGCTAGTTTCTAACCATATTTTTTCATTTATTTTTCTCAAATGTCGATGAATTCTATGGCATTTGTGATCCACTTTCCCTTTTGAATAGTTCGACACATCATTTTTTTCTTACTGGATTTTAAATTGCTTTAACACACACATACAAACAGATATAGAATCATTTTTTATTTATTTATGCTCACACTAATGTCATTGCAATGAATAACAGTGCACATTTGCTTCTATTCTTTGAGGTGGATTTTTCCAATTCAGTTGATAATTCCCGGGATATTTCTAAAGGTGTCAATTTGGCTATGTTGTTCCTGTAGTAATTGATGTTTCAGTTCAACGATACACTAAGTTAGTCCGATTGTACTCAACAGTAAGAGTACTTTACTGTTTACCCATGTTAATTTAGTTCCACTTGTAATGGGTTTCTAACTATTTTTCTCTAAAAAGATTCATAAAATGCCAGGTCATACTCACAAATGCAACAACAATGCCATTTGAATTCAGATTCGATATCCCATTTGGTGTATCTCCCAAGATTCTGGACCTGTATGTCATCCTATTCGTTGTTGTGTGTCTGTGCATGACGTGTGTTGGCCTTCTGCTGGGACTGGGAGGGTAAACAAGGGATCAAATTTATATATTATCATGATGCTAATATTGCTGACAAGATAGAGAACCAGGATCAGTCAAATAAGAGGTGTATTCACCTGATTACATTAAGTAATCCTTTAATAGTGAAAAACTGTTTACCAGTTGAAGTATCTGTCATGTTTGAGAGTGGTGGAGTTTCACATAGCATGGTGCTTTCAGAGGTTGGTATCTCTATCTTCCACATTTTCTTTATGTCTGTATAATTTATTTCATCATGAGTTATACTTTTCTAACATCTGCAGGTTGAAACTTCTTTTTATCATATTGATTCTTCTCATGATCTTTCGTTAACTTTTGATATACACTGGTTTAGAGCTTCTGTTCTCAAGTTCTCACGTGCATAAAAGTTCATTGAAATTGCTAAATTTAGTGGAACAAAGTTTTCTTCTTCAAAATCCATTAACTTCACTGCTAACATTTCTATAAGTTTTTTCCTCGTCTTCCTCTCTTTCTCTCTCTCATACACACACACTCACAAAAGCTGGCGTGTTTTTGTGTAGGTCCATTATATGTGACAATGGAAAAGGTGATGGATGCATTCTCTGGGGCTCGTGAAATCTGCATATTTGTTCTGACCCTAATATTGCTTCGAGTGAGATCATGGTCAGAGTTAGTCGATCCCACTCTGAATCTGATGTGGCAAGTACCTCAAACTACATGTGGTCTAGTCAATTCTTCCTTGTCCAACCAACTGGTTCAACTACAGTCCTTGTCCCCCGATCATCAACCAATTCCTCATCTATAATATCTGTTGCATCTAGTGCTATTTGTGGAAGAACAAGGATTATCAATTTTCAGCCTTGATATCTTATTAGTAATGCATGCAGTAAGGACTTTTGTTTTAGGCAGAAAGGGTCTGACTTTATATACCATTTGAAGGTGGGACAACACTCCCATATTCATTGGACAGACATAACAAGGTATAGTGTTTGTAACTTTTTCTTACCACAGTTCGTTCACATGCTTATATAATAATAAGTAGTAGTTACATAAAACAAGGAATCACTGGTTTCTACTCGTTTTGATGAGCCTGGATGGCAGTGGTCAGGGTGTTTCTTTCCAGAACATTTAGGTGATACACAAGTGAAAATGCGAAACTATGTTACTAGTGATGTAAGTGTTAAAATAGTTCAGAGTTGATTTGGTCTACGCACGTTTTTATTTGTTTCCTTAGCTGTTAGTAGAAGTGAATAAGTCAAGGCCATGTGGCTTAGTGCCCCTGGTTTTAAGCTAGAATCAGTTGCTATTTTTTTGTTAAGTTTTGATTTAAATATTCAGGCAGTGTACGAGGTGATTGTATCCCTCATTTCTTTTCCCAGTTTATGAATAAGTAAAGTGTAGCTTTTCTGCCCATGTGCATTGCTTTCTTGTCCCATTTTCTTTATCTTTTACCCACTATGGTACTCAATATCTTGTCCCTTGTTGTCTTATTTTCTGCGAAAAGTCACTAATACCCCTGTCAAGGCCAACAGTAAGTATGGTTTGTGTAGAGGTTCAAAATGTTGACGATGCAATCAGAGATGACAAGATTGTTGGGAATCCACATAGAGATTCTGGGACCAATTTGATTCTTTTATCTGATGATGATACGGGATTTATGCCTTATAGGATTGATAATTTCTCAAATAAGGTTTCTTACTTCCTGTATATTCTTGATTTCTTAATTTCCTTGTGTTTTGATTAATGATTCAATTTTGTTGACATGTTGCAGAGACTACGTATTTATCAACAAAAATGTGAAGCTTTTGAGACTGTTATACATTCCTACACATCTTGCCCTTATGCATGGGATGAACCTTCTTACCCACATCGTCTAACTGTTGAGGTATGCATTCCATTTACCAATCATATGTTGTAATTATTGATATATATATATATATATATATATATATATATATATATATATATATATATATATATATATAAAATTTATTTTTGAAAAATTATTACGACCAGTAGCACTTCTTTTCTTTTTAGGTTGTTGCTGTTGCCTGTTACAAGTTTTAATTTCTAATTTCAATTATTCAATTGATTTAGATGTAGGCAACAACGAAAAAATTTGTATATCAATTAAATGTTGAGGGTGTTCATGGAAAAATTATTATAGATATTTGTACTTTAAATTTTTTTTACTTATTTATCTATTTTTACTGCCTCCTCACAATGGGAACCATCAATGATTAGCTTACTCCACGTGATTCTGAGTGGATGGTTCATGTTCATTGCTTCTTATGTATTTCTATTAGTCTAATTACTTTCCGCTTATATCCTAAAGATGCCTACCCATTATCATGTTTCTATATGATTGAGATTGGGTTATGAGTAGATTGTTGTATTTCAGATGCAAACATTCCTATTTATCACCTTATTCCTTTTGTAAGTGCTACATTTTTTTCCATATCATACAGGTTCTCAGCATCATTGATTCTAGTTATTATCTCTTTGATGATATAAAAATCCCATGGGTTTCATAAGGAGTGTTGGAGTTGGCATCAAAGATTTCCTCTCAGTTCCAGCCAGAAGCTTTATGAAGGTACTATCATCACATCACATTTATAACATGTTGCTACTTTTTTAGCATTTGAAACATAAGTATTATTAAGAAATAAGTACTACTTTTGGCTTTTGCAGAGTCCAGCAGGACTCATCACAGGCATGACACATGGAATCACTAGTCTTCTTAGTAATACAGCAAGACTCGGAGGAAGTTGCTTGCAAATGTGGAGATATACAAGTTTTTGGCAGATATACAAGTTGATGACGAGAACATTGTTCCAAGACCTATGATGATGTCCCTTAATAGCAATGTAGTATTATGTTATATAGTTAGGGATGATTATTTGTATTTGACATGTTAGTGCAATGAATTATCTTTCTTATTTATAGTATTTTATTTTGTATGACATTAACTTTTGTGCAATGGATTGTATTTTTTGTATATGGTATTTTATTTTCTATTATGAGACATGAAATGGAAATTTAATTTGAAAAATTAGTAAATCTAAAAATCATTTTTTAAAAATAAAAAAATAAAAATTACGATATGCAAAAATGTGTGTCATCTTCATTTATGACATGGCCTTTCTTGACAGCGGCTTTAATGATACGCGTTGCGTGTCATAAATGCGCGCCGTCTCTTTTTATGACAGGGCCTTCCATGACGCGCATTTGCGCGTCATCTGAGTGTTTTACCACGCGCAATGAGCGTCGTAAAAGGCTGTTTTTGTAGTAGTGCAAGCGACCAATCCTCGGCGAACTTTGGATTGTCCTTTGATAGTTGTCTAATTTTCTTAGTCAAAACCGATTCTTGTCCTTTTTTTCCTCTTAATGCAGTAGACATTTGGAAAATTTTAGAATGATTAAATATTATACCATTTGCAATCGATCGTATACCCAAAGCGTATGGGACACGATGCATAGTGTCTTACATGAAGATTTAATACTTTATCAATCTTCTTACATGAAGATTTAATACTTTGTCAATCTTCTGCCATAATATTTTATGTGCTACGTTCTTATAATTCGAATTATGAAGAGGAATGCCGTAATCATAATCGAAATTTAAGAACACACTATGTATCCTTGACTAAAAATATTAATATTCAAAAACCTAAAACTTTAGATTTGAAACGAAGCATAATATTCTCTCCCTTAATTGTAGCAAAACAACTTTTCAACCATTGCGACTTTGCAAAGTATAACTCTTGTTTTCTATAATTAATATTGCTAACTTGCAATACTTGCCTTAATAATCATGCAATCATAACATTTATGCTCCCACTATCACGATAATTATTACAAACATAACACTTATGCTCCCACTAACTTTGACATGTATTCGGAACCAGCATAACTTTCAGAAAAACAATGCCTATTGAATTTCTTTAAGTTCATATTTCTAATACCCAATGCTTTGATAATCTTTTATCAAAGCTTCTTTATACATCTTTGCCTTAGATAGCTCATATGTGTGTCTAAACAATTTAGACTAATTGCCAAATCTCACAATTCGAATCATGGAAAGGGATACCATAACCATAATCGAATTCGAGAATACAATTTCACAATCACTATCTTCTAAAAATCTTCCTTAGTGAAAGCATTTCCTTACAATCATTTAAATGAAGGAGGAAATCTTATGTCACTTCAATTTTAATGGTGTATGTGTTCCTATCCATGTGAATTTGTTAAAACCAATGTTTATGACAAATTCAAACTCATATGGACCGCGCCTTCTCAATCTTGATTTCTTGCCTTATGGTAACATGGCTGCCCACCATGTCTTCCAAGTAGTTAAGAAGTTCACCCTTTCCTATCAATCTACTTTTCATTGATCAAGGTGCTTGCCTTTTATGCATTCAAATGAGAACTTTATAGGACTCACATACATAATTATCTCAATTGGAACGGCATAGAAACAAGATAGTGTCAACACGATATGTTGTAAACCTCTACTCGTGTGCTAGTGATGATCGATAAGGTTTATTCTTGATTTGTTCTTGAAACCTTTCAGGACCATTAAGACTCCCACTGACTCCTTGACATATAAGATTCTCTTGTCAATAAACATTTCTTGACAAACAAATATTCAAGAGTTAGTGTAGCCTTTATCAAGACAAAACATTTCATAAAATTGGTCCTAGTTGGTCTTTGTCTTATCCAAGACATCACAACTTTCCAATTTCAAATGTGCGAGAATAGGAAATCCTTTTTCCAAATTCTACATTTCATGAATGTTATAAACCTTCTTAAGACTTGTCACTCAATATTACAATCTTAACTTTAAGACTTGTTTTGGAATGAAGTATGATTGACTTCTTGATTTAACCATTTCTTCAATTCTTGATTCCTCTTCTTATACATACACTAGTAGTAAGACTTATATAGAGGATCAATTGAAATATGGTTCTTAATCATTAATACATATCATATAGTATAAAAGGTACTCTCCCTTCTTCTTAGAATAGAGAAACTTTTATCTTTCTGCCTACTTGATTCTTTTATTCATTCTGCTATTGATTTAAACCTTTTTCAATCAATTCAGAATTACACTTAATCTTATAAGCATAATCATATTTACTAATCCTTTAGTAAATCATGATGAATATCTTTGTTACCCTTGTGGTGGACTTGATCAACACACAACTTTGTTTATTCGATGTCCTAGTCCTTCACTTGACACTTTGCCAACAAATTAGTCTAATTTCCAAATATGAAATTTCTCATTCATCGTGCAACCAAGTTGCATGATTCCAAGTTTCTGTCGAATTGAAACTTAGGCAATGAGAAACTATCCCTATTTGGTAAATTCTTGACATTTCCACTATTAACATAATTAAGAATCTTATCCATTCGTTGTAGAAATATGCAAACATCAATTTTTCATAACGATTTCATTGCAAGGAAGTAAATAAATAAATAAATAAGTCAAATCAAAAATTTATTTTATTCATAAAAGTAGCGGAAAACATTTGTCCTTACAATGCAAAATCAACTGAAAAACTATGTAGTCAAATATTCCTAACAATTCTATCATAACTTTCTAAGCTCAAAATCTAATCTTCAAGTCCATGCAATCGAGATCCATTTCGTTGTGATTAGACTCGTCTTGCTTTTCCATCAAGCTTCTTCTCTTTTCACGGATCCTGCAAAACATTCAAATGTAATCTCATCACAATATGTATTAAGAATCAACGAATAGGAACTTAATGGAGTTAGATAGTGGATTTTACCTGAAGCACAGCCATACTCTTTGACTCTCCCATCTTCTAGACTCTTCAGGCTCTTAGGGCAGACTTGTATCCAACGCCCTTTCTCTTGGCAGAAAACGCAGGTCGGTTCTCCTAGAACATCCTCGAAAGCATGGTTGGTTGGCTTTCCCAATAAATACGCTCCATTGCTTTGCCAAATCATTTCTGATTCAGCAGCAATGAGCATGTAAGTTAGGTCAATAAGGTTTTCGTCATGATCCATCATATAATACTTTCTTTTGAACTCATTATATGATTCAGGAAGTGACTACAGAACCCAGTTCACAGCCAACTTATCAGGGAATGACACACCCAACATTATCAACCTATCGATGTGTGATTTCATTCCTAGAACGTGGGCACACATGGGTTTACCATCTTCATGTTTCATTTCCAATAGGGCTTTAGTGACAGTGAACCTTTCAATTCTTCGATCTTGTGGGTTAGGGGGAATAATTAGAGGAGGTGGAGGAAGTGAAGCATGATTTCTTGTTCCTCGATCGAATCGTGGAATATCATCTTCATGTGAAATGCTTGTTCCACGGGATTTGGGAAGACCGTAGTTGTCGTACATTGACATCTACAAAACGGAAGAAAAAATAAAATTCAAGTTAGTTGATAGATTGAGTCCTTAATAAATCACCCAAATGAGATATTAAGGCTCAGACCCAACACAATACCCTACAACCCAGAAAAGGGATGTCGTAATCTATTTGCAAAATATTTGAAGGTAAGTGAATGACGATTCACTAATTTCCACCATGAAAAACGAAAAAGAAATTTAAGTTTTAAATCTATGAAAAACTCCTAGATACTTTGAGATTCATTGAACTTTTCAATGGCATGTTTAAATCTCGATATGCCACTCTAGTTTGTGACTGGGATGCCGAGTATCACAAAGCGGGTGTGAATAACCACGCAAACTTACATGGTGCCCCCACATGATACAGTCACCTATTCGATGTCCCGGTAAACCACACACGCTCCACCGAACTATGACAAACATTGAGTCACCCTTTTCTACCTTTGTTTAGAACCATTTAGTGTGCCGGTAAACCACACACACTCCACTAACGTCTTCGCAAGGGCACAAAGTGTAATTTCATGGAATTGCATAAATTCACTTTTGCCTAAAGTAACTAAGATTGGGAATTTGTAAAACATTTAGTTACTTTTGTACTTCATTACACTTATAATGGAATGTTCTGTCCTATCCTACCCGTTCGGCTAACGACCCTCCACTAGTCAAGAGTGCGGTGGGTAATAGTGGATACCCATTCAATCACCATTTTATAGGCAATTTCCTTAAACACCCCTTACAGACTAGCTTCGTGAATGAGGCCTACTAACGGTAAGACTGACTTTTACTCATACATATATATATATATATATATATATATATATATATATATATATATATATATATATAATGTTAGACTTTTAATGTTATATATAGTATAGGGTGTATTTCACACTTTTAAAATACTAGGTGGTAAAATTTAACAATTATACTTTTAATTCAATTAAATTGTAAACTAAAACTTTATGGATTTATTAAAGCTCTTTTAATTATACACCTTAATTAATTAATAAAACCATAAGGGTGTGATATGAACTTTTCAAAACAATACTAGGGTTTTAGAATTTAACATTCCTAAATTAAACTTTTAATCAGCTTTTAAATTCCAAAACTTGAGGGCAAGTTTTGAAACATTTCAAAACATTAGGGTTCAGAATTTAAATATACATCAAAATTAAACTTTTAATCAAAATTTAAATTCCAGAACTTGAGGGCAAGTTTTGAAACCTTTTCAAAACATTAGGGTTTCAACTATTTAAATTTCAAAACAAAAACTTTTGAGTTCAAATTTAAACTATAAAACCTAAGGGGAAAATTGAAACTTTTCATAACACAAGGATCAAATAACAAATAATATAAATTAAACAATTAATTTTATCATTATCTATATTTGTCCTAATTTCAATTTTTTGCAAAATAAGTTACCAAATTAATACAAATAATCAACTATAATCACATAAGGAAGTTACTATCTAATCAATTGGTAATTATCTTTTGTTTAATCAAGGATATACTCATAAATATGTATAAAATCGGATTTTAATGACCTAAAACAGATAAGGAAAGTATCCATGAGAAAAACAATAAGAAATCCCGAAATCCCCTCTTTCTGATGCTCGAACTCGCCGAGTACCCCTATGGACTCGCCGAGTAGGGCCCTACTCGCCGAGTCCACAATGGGACTCACCGAGTTCATCAGGCAGACTCACCAAAATCGAATTTTTCAAGCATGAACAAGTTAACAAGGCATCAATACAATAGAAACCAATCAAGGCTCTGATACCACTGATGGGTTTTGGCCATAAGAACATCCTATGTGCTCATACAAACCCTAATGCTTGGATCTAGGTTTCTCTATTGTACATGCAATTCATCCAAGACTATAAACCCTAGATATAGCATATGACAATCAATATAACATATAAATTAGGGTTTAGATCATACCTTGATTGTTATGTAGCAATAACAATCTCAAATCCTTCTTGTATTGACTTTAGAAAGCTTAGAGTCACAAATGTCACTCCTCTAATGGTTCACAAACACCAAAAGCAAGAGGATGAAGAGGAGAAGAGAAGGAGGCTGCCCAAAACGTGTGGAAACCCTAGAAGGAAGCTTAGTCACGTTTTTGGGGCATAGGGGTTCTTTAAATAGTGAGGCTATTAGGTTTATCTAACAAGGAAACCCTAATTTGGATGCTTAAGCCCTAAGTAACCCATGGGCTCCTTCCTTAAAGGCCTTGGATGATTTCTAATGGGTTTCCCCATAGAATTCGTCCACCCCTTTAATATGGAGTCCATTAGCTCAATATTCAACTATCATACAATTGACAGTTCTAGTCCCTTTACTTTAATTAATGTCTTTTAGTCACAAACTTAATTCTTATTAATTCTTGATTAATATTAATTAAACAATATGATTTCTCCTTTAATATATTATTCTCATAATATATTAATAAATCATATTTAATCCTTTCTCTCCATTATTCATCCTATCAAGTTGCTTTGGTGAAGGCAACCCAAAAGGACCATGCACCATCGGGTCAAGTACATACCAAAATAGTTATGGACTTAGACACTAATCCAACAGTTTCATGAATAGCAGTCTCTGCTCAGGGCCAACTTAGTCCTTAGAGATTTTCTGAAATGTTGGACTATCTCGGGAGGTCGTTCTACTATTTCTGTGTGAGATAGTATTCTTGGAACACCTAGTAGTCCAACGAATCTCTTAGACATGCCCTATTCACTAAGGTGTCGGTTTATTTCAGTTGCAGAAAGTGCGTGCTCTTGTATAACCCATCGACTAACACCTAGACTGGTGTCAAGTCTATAATCTCTTCAGGATCGGGGTTATAAGGCTGGACGCAACATACCATTTTACTTTATTCAAGTATTTCTTGGTTGCGAGGGTTATCATGTGGTTCTTGGCATTTTAGTGTCTACTTCGGAGAATGCAGTCTTTCATCTATAGGGCGACGATGACTATTCTTACATGAGGAGGCGGTGTGTCCCAGACACTACTTGTCGGTAACGGGGTGGACGAAGTGCCTGAGTAGTGCGAGCATCTTCTACAACTACTCTTCTGGTGGTTCTGAGCTTCCTTGATTTAGATTAGGTCTAGAAGTATAGGGTTCCGTCACTTGGAACTACTAGTCTCCTCATCCACTCTTCTCAGAGTTTAACTTATCGCAGCTTCCAGGTTTTCGGGGTATCCGGTGAGATGCTTAAGTTGTGGGATTAAGCGTGAATGGATGATCGCAGTCAATGTCCTTGACTCTTACGACTTAGATTTCTTCGCCAAATGAGGGTGTTAGCCACTATATTGGCTTAACCGAAATGAAAACAAATTTCAGAGTGGTGGTCATTATAGTAGCTCAACCTGCAGTGGTTCTCTTGACTCTAGTTCCTATTCTATGGGATATGATGAAGGGTTTTACTATGAGGTTCGTGGTAGAGCTCATACTTGGCTTAACCACTAAAACTTGGTGTATGCAAGCCGTATATAATTGAGGTCGACAGGATGTTCAGTTGTGCGACTCCACCCCAGACCCACAACCCAACGAGGAACAGGGAGTAGGGAGGAAGCACACATCTTAAATCTTATTGATCTTAATTATATACCACCCTTATGCATATACTCAGTAGTAGTATGTTAATCCCATGAGTTCTTTCTCTTGATTCACAAACCAGGTTGCGTGGTGCTGAGGGTCTTTCTAGGGGATCTACGGAGTAGGTTTTAGGTGGTTATCGTCTTCTGGTATGCCTGCAGTGTCTTTCGCTTCAGGTTCTATGTGTCTAAGGAAGGGTTGGTTAACAATGCGCGATGCCCTACTCAGGGGTATTTCGGAAGGTTTTAGATAAAAGAGACCACTGGCGGATCGCATTAGGTTTTATTATTAGGTTCAAAAGAACCTTTATTTGCCGAAATGGCTATGGTGAAAGTTCTTTTTACACAACACTAGGAATTGACACATGGTTGCACTAAGTCAAACCATGATTGATAGAGGCGTTGAAGTTGGCACACATCGACATGACATAGAATGAGGTTCGATAGGGTCATGTGCTAAACGGGCACACAAGTTCTTGACATCTCGGGTTTCATCCATGGTATCACTATTGCGGATACTTGGACCGATAGAGTCGACGCGGAACTATAAAGGGTCATGAGTGTTTCGGAATAATGTACTTCTCCTGTATGGATTCTCATGAGGCCTCTCTATAGTCGCCCAGTATACACTAGTCATGTATAATTAAGATGGGAAGGACTGTTGACTGAGCGACTCCGCCCTAAATCCACAACCAAATGAGGAACATGAATTAAGGCAACATCGCTCACTTGAGGTCTATCCATCTTAATTATACATGGCCTTAACGTATATACCGAGCCATTATAGCTTTACCTGATGAGATTTTGGATTCTTACAACGGTGCTGCGACTTTCACCTTAATGAGAGAGTAATTATATTTAGAATTAATCTTTTAATATTTTCGGTTAGTTATCTGAGATTGTGAGACATACCAAAATCTACCGGGTTCCTTGATGCGTCTTCCTAGGCATTAGAGTTAGACTCCTCCTGTGCCTTTGTTGTTTCTTTTAGTTGGGCAGTCTCGCTTTAGGTGCCCAATCTCACCACATAGATGGCATATTGGATTGATCGCCACATTGGTGGTTGATCTAATAAACTCAACCGGGGTTCTGCAGACACGAGCTGTATACCCCTTCATGTTGCACCTAACACAAAGGAGTTCTCGACAGATACCATGATGATGGTAGCTACACTTGCTGCAAAGGAGAAGGTCCCCTAGATATGGTATTCTTGGAGCTGGGGCGGAAGCGTTGACAGGGGTATTGACTGTCTCAGCTCGTTGCCCTTTGGAAGGTCCATGAGCCGAGGTACTTCCCTCCTCGTTCCTGAACTTTCTCTTCAGCGGACTTGGTTGAGGTTCTTGGGTGGTTGGGTATGTAGGTGTTGGTTGCTGCTATCCATTGCTTTGATCGGGATCCCGATAGGGCTCCTGCTAACATTGGCTTGTTAGCATTAAGATGAGCCATGACAGCTGCTACGGCTGCTGAGAATGCAGCTTGGACCATAGCTTCATCGAATAGGAGAGTCCGTTTCTTGCCAGCGGATTGGTCACGTTTCTTCGAAGGCATGGTTTTTCCCAACCTGGAAAAGGAACACAAGATGATGAAAGACGATGGTTAACCCTGGACGTATCTATTCTGACTGTATTAGGCATAAATTTTTCCCGCGCCTCGGATATTGGTTGTCTGTGTGTCGACCTACATCCCTATGATGGAGTCCGGGTATTCAAGGTAGGGGTAAGAGTATCGGAAAGCCATAAGATGGGAATCGTTCCTACTAGGTTATATTTATGCTGGAAAGGTTCACTCTCCGGCTTTGGAAAGGTTTGAGGGAAGTTCGGAACGAAATCACAGAAGAAAAGGCTCATGAAGGCTTATGGCTAAACATTCTCAATCGAGGTTTTGAGATCCGATCTAACCGTATTACTTGCGACGGGAAAAGACGATTTACCTAACACATAGTGTGAGTAGTGTAATCACTAACTCACTAAATTGTATTATTTTATGGGTGTATTAGCGTGAGGAATACGAGGAAAAGACACTTCTCGGGTTCCATGTATTGGCTCCCTCTGTCTACCTCTTATCCTTGACTGGGATCGGTGTTGGTTTTCTTTGGGTAGTTACCTAGGGTTCTCTTCTCGTGAAGACATATTGAATTTCTACTATGTCTTACTTCCGATCCTGACTCTAGGTGTCAGCGCTGTCTTACTTCTGATCCTGCCCATGAGTGTCATCGCTTCATGATGGATGACTGGAAATCTTGGAAGTTCAGGCGGATTTCCCACCGGTGTCCCTAAAAGGTATAGGCACTTGGTGGTTTCAATAGTCTCGTCCCAGTTCATTTATTTCCAAACTAGAAATCTTCTCAATGAACTTCTTCTGGGTCTGAAACAACTCTTCTGTCGAACACTGAAGTGGATAAGGATTTCTACAGGGTTCGTGCGAGAATGGAAATGTCTAAAGAATCCTAAGAGATTATTAAAACATTTCACTAGATAATCCATATCGAGTCCTGCTACAATTACATAGGGTACACAAATTATATATAGCTTAGATCTGGTAGGCCTTTGAATATGTGATACTACTCTATATCCACATCCCAACGAGGAAAAGGAAGTAGAGCGAAACCGCACATTCTTAGTCTATGGGATCCTTATTATATATAACCTTGGGAGTACACCCTCGGTAATCGTAGGAATATCAATAAGGATCTTTTTAGTTCTTCACACAAGGTTATTAATGGATCATAAAATACCCATATGGTATTTTAATTTCTTGTTTTATTCTTAACTTCTGAATATGATTATGGGATTAATGTGAGTCTTTTAGTATTCCAAAATACTCCCATAGTATTTTAAACTTTATGTTTGGCTCTAGCATTCCTATTTGGTAAGTTTCAGACCTGTTGCAACACCACCATCACTCCCAAGCACACGTTCATCGCATCTCGAATAAATGTAGTTGATCAGGTTACATTTATTCCAGCTTACGATTACATAACTGCCCAGGTTTGACGGTAATGCTCAACATCCGAAGACTTTTATTTGTTCTTCTTGTGATACTTTTGTTTGAGTGTTTAGATTCTGGGTGTTCTTAAACTTTTGTAAAATATGGTTATATTTTAAAGTATAATTCTTTGTCACACTGTTTTATCCCTATGTATTTATAGGCTGTATATCTTTTATGAATTAATACCCAGAATCTAACCACATTAATTCGTTTGGGTCATCAATTCAGGGTCATAATAAATAGGTTGCGGACTTCTGGATGATGGTATTTGCAGCCGAAAGAACATTCTTGTTGACCTTAGTTTAAGGAGATAATACAATCAACCAAAATTTTGAGCTCAATATGTCACACACCGAAACCAAAGGCGGAAACGTTTCGGGGTGGAGGACATCATGAATATCACAACCAATGTACATAGTAAGCATAGTAAACACAAAACTTTACATTACATAGATTCATTTACATTGTCTGAAAACAAGAGTTACGTGAGTTATATATATACATATCATATGAACAAAAGTAAAGTCGTGTCTTGTACGTACTCCGTCTTCACCAAAATGATCGTTGGGTACCTGTCTAATATGGACCTGAGAATACAAGCAGTTTGAAAATCAGCATAAAGCTAGTGAGTTCATAAGCGGTTTGTTTTCTGAAAATAAACATGTTTCCTTCCGGTTTTCTGAAAAAGTTACAAACCCAAGAAAATCCCATATTTTCTTAAAAGTAAAGCTTAGTTATCTGATTATTATACGATCCGGTTATGTACAGTTTGTTATCCTAGGAAAAACCCTTATTTTCCTAAAAGTAAAGTTTAGTTAAATACCACACTGTATAGTTTAATACATAAAACTATATATTGAAAAACCACTGGGAATTACCATCCGGTAAAACAGTAGATACTTTTAATACATAAAAATATTGATTGAAAACCATGGGAATACTATCCCATACTAGATATAAATTCAAAACCATGGGATTAAGATCCCGCACTAGATATAGATTTCAAAACCGTGGGATTAAGATCCCGCACTAGCTATAGATTTCAAAACCATGGGATTAACATCCCGCACTAGATATAACATAGTTTTAATACACTAAAATTATAGATTAACAGTCATGGGAATACATCCCACACTAGATATAGATTGAAAACCATGGGAATAACATCCTGCACTAGATATAGATACTATAGTTTGAATATAGATATAAAATCAAATCCATGAATAAACTTATATTAATATATATTGTGAGTCGGGTAACCATGCTGATGCGACACCGAGACCTCCTTGACATTCGTCAGACGCCGGACGATATCTAGAATTTGTCATCCCATGCGTGCCCGCCTAACTGTAGCTAGCAGTTAAGGTGTGGGATTGTTAGTACCGAATAGATCTATTCACAAATTCCACACTCTCCCTCCAGGAGACTCTGGTTACACTTCCGGGGAGGATTTATTGATAACCCAAAGGGTAATGACGAATCTCACAAGCTAGTATTAAATTATTCACGGTGTTTTCAGACGTTATCAACCATAATAATCGTTTTGAAACATAATACAGTGAAAACAGTTAAATACAATAGAATTATCTGGAAATATACTCTAAATTAAACAGAGATAAACAGAATCAAACATAGTTTATCTAATAACTTTACATAAATCTGTACTTGTTAAACAAGAACTAAAGATCCCAAATTATTTCCATAATAATTTGATTGTTACTTATACTGTAATTGAAATCCATGTACTTATTATTGTGAAATTGTTATCAAGATTTAGAAAACAATCATGATTGAATGAATGAAATGTATGAACACAAAGAGTAAATATTAATCAGATCTTATATTGATGAAGAACTAATTACAATGTTTAAGCAGAAAGAATACTCGAGTTCAAAAAGCTCTCTCTACTTCTAACCTCGGTCCCTATTTATAGGGAACCTGAGTGTACAAAAAATATACTAAGTCTATTACAATACGCTTCGCACAAAATATGACTTATTAAAATAACTAACATGCGAAACTAAAGAAACAAACACTTCGACTTTTTACAACTTTTAGACTCTACATTCTCCCGCTTTCTAAACAGTCGAAACTATTTAGTTTGTAAGATGTTGAATAGCTGAGTGCATTGTTCTTCGAATTTCAGAATACCAAGTAATTATCCTCTTAAGCTCGTTCTTGTATCCTTCATTGTTCTTCTTGCAGTTATTCATACAAACAATAAAATTCGTATATTGTGAAGAAATATATCTTTCAATCTCTGAGACTTTAAACAAAAACTTTTTGGGCTTCCCTTTCGTATCTTTACCTGCGAAAACGATTCCAAAAGGTTTTAGGCAGATTTCTCCATCAGCATACTTCCTTAACTCTGTTTGAGGTAAGGTTGATTCCCAATCGACTGTAACTTTTCTTCCAAGACCCATTGCAAGCTCTTCATCAGTCAACGCCAAGCAATCATTGTAGTTATCTATGCATATTTTGATATGTGCGAAACTAAATCTGAACACATCAGTATCATGTCCTTTCAGCTTGTTTTCTTGCATGTCTTTGAGACTGGATGCCACTTGAATGAGATCATTTAGATTCATTAAGGGAAAATCAGCAATGGTGAAGTCGAATGCCATGTTGTTTGCTCGAACCACAAAATATCAAAAGTTTTAAAGCATGTCTTCGAACATCACATCCTTCTTAATTGTTAAAACTTTCTTGATCTTCATTAAAGACCTCACCTCCTCTTGATCCTTCGCAAGTACAACATGAAATTTTATCTTCAAATAAGTGTATTCATCAACATTATCAAAATTTTCACTTATCTTGTGCTGCGCCGTAATAAACATCATTTCGTTTATGGGAAAGTCAAGTTGGCTTCTATCTGAGTTCGCAACATCATAACTCTTCCTTGGATTTTTCTCGAACTCATATAAGTGATTCCCTAACACTTTGGATTCAATTGTTTCATACGAATATAACTTCGCAGGATCACCTTTGTTCATTGTTGGTGGGTCACTTGCTCTTTGCCTCATGATACTTTGCACTTGTCTCAATCTTTCCATTTCTACTTCTGCTTCTGCTTCTGCTTTCTTTTCCTCGTTTGATTTTTCATATGCAATCCCTTTCCCTTTACCAGCATCGTCTGTTAGAGTTTTTGCCTTTGAGCTTCTTCCTTCTTTTGACACAATTGAAATTCCTTTGGCAATTGGCTTTGTTGTTATTATAGTCGAGGAAATCGACATTGTGAACATTGGTAGAGTGGTTTTAATTTGAGTAGTCATCACCTTTCCCACTGTTTTCACATCATCACCTTTACTTCCGTTTCTCTCTCCCCCTTGCACCCATGTGAAAACTGGTGGGGCATTCTTCGGTAGCAAAGAAGTAAGTTCGCAATCGGGGCCAATGCCTTCTAAATAGCTTGCTCCAAGGTATTGACATTGAGAGACAAGAATTCAAAAGTCAAAATTGTCTGATGAGAAGTTTACGAAACCAATGTTTTTAATTCAGTTACCAACTGAATTAATTTATCAAACCACTCCTTGTTTTCCTTTTGGTTGGCTTCGAGAATTGGAGCAGGAGATTGAAAATTAGTGAGAAGTTTATTAAGATCAGTGGCAACCACATCAACCATCTTTTGGACCTCCAAATGTTGAGAATTAATTGCTTGAAGTTCTTTCACAATTTCTGTCTTTAATGCTTCATCCTTAAAATTCACATCCTCTCTGACCTTCTTTACATCCTCCACAAAAAGAACATGACGTTCTTTTGCAACATTTTTCAATTCAGAAACAACACCATTGAATGATTTTCCTTGAACATGACGTTCTTGTCTAATTGATCTAATTTGTCAAGAATTCTCTTCTCATCTTCTTTGATCAAAAATTCCACCTCCAATCCCGACATTGTTGACTTTGAACCAGAATCAGCTTGTGACTGAATAATGGTATTCAATTTGCGATTCAGGATGTTAAATTTCTTACCTGACATAAGCATACGATCAGGTATATCCTCATCTTCTGAATCAAAATGTAAGGCCTCAAAAGTCCCTCCAAAACCTCCTCCTTCAGTTTCATCATCAGACATTGGTTGTGAAGGTTGAGGATTTTTGGGTGATTGTGATGGAAATAAGGTGGTAAATGGATGTTGTAGAGGATGATCAAAAATTGATGAAGTAGTGATTGTAGTGGTTGGAAGAGAAAATGGTGGTAATGAAGTAGGTACCTCCTCAGAAACTAATTTGGTAGTGACTACTTCCATTGGAATAGATGTGGTGGTAGAAATTTGCGAAGTAGGAGGAATGGAAACAGGTACCACAATGGCAAAGGAAACAGGTGGAGTCTCCAGAATAACTTCTTCATACGAGGATTCGTTGCGAATGATAACCTTGCATTTCTTGGAAAGTGTTTCTTTCATATGCTTCGCAACCTCTTGAGCTCTTTTGTGCTTTGATCCAGGAGAAACCGGAGCTGGAACATCTCGAAACGCTGCCCCCTTACTACTCTCCTCCGTCTTGCGAATTATAGGAGAGGAAGTTGTTGTCTGCGAAGATTTGCGAAGCTTCTTTAACACCCCAGATTTTGAGGGTATTATCTCCTTCTTCGTTTTTGTAGAAATCTCTTCTTTCTCAGACTCTTCAGCTTGAATTTTTTCTTCCTTCTGTGTTTTCTTCTTCTTCTTGGAGGATTCTCCGGTAACATCCAGTAACACTCCAGTCTGCACAACTGGATCAAATGTTTTCATATATCTCACCAAAACTTTGTGAGTTGAATGCACTTTGCGAAGCATCGCATCCGGAATGCGAGCTACACTGGTGAAGATATTTTCATCATCTTCAACCACTTTCGGAAATTGATACAATGAAAATTCAGTAACTTCTCCATCTTCAAGAACCTGAATACCTTCTTTTGTGTACACCTTTTCGAGAATGAGGCTCCAGTACATTGCACACGAAATACCCTTCTCAGCATTCGTGTTTTCAAGACTTTCGAAAAACTCCTTCCACAGTTGACTTCCGTAATCAACACTAATATCATAGTATAGACCCATCACCATTGCATATACTTCCATGCGACCCCTGTCGAGACCAACAGTTCTCCCTGTTAAACACCTTAGAAAAATACCAAAGAGAAAGTTCCACATGCAGGATAACCCTGATTTCCTGAAATCACTGATCTTTTCAAGAGATGGTTGATGTCCCATCTCATTGAACATGAAAATAATTTGAGAATTGATGGGTTTAAAGAACGGAGGGTTATTGGTAATGTTCAAGAAATCAATGAACATCTTCTTGTTCAGACGAACCATCTTGTTGTTGATCATGTTGAAGGTAATAACATCAGTGACATAGTTGTAGGATGCAGTTGATGCCTCCATTGACAACCAGGTCATCGGAACAGGAAAAGAACTGAATATTGCGGTTGCTAAAGGTGATCTTTTCAATGCAACAATCAACATCTTCAGTTCTTCTGGGTAAGATGAGACATTAGGATCAACAAGGTAGTTGGTGCTTTGAATCTTCATTAGAGACTATGAAATAACTTCGTTGGTGTTGGATTGAGTAACATCCATTGTTAGGGTTTGAAGAAGATGAAGATTCAGAGGATTTGAGAATGTATGAGTTTGATCGCATAACTGTTTAAGATACTCTTGAATCCCTTTTTTTATGTAACCCTGAATGATTTGAATTTGAAGCGGGATGCATTTAATGTAATCCGATGTGGCACCTTGAAAATCGGACCATTACTGCAAAAAGGTAGCCATGCGTCAAAAAGCAGCTGTCACTTCTCCTAGAAAACCGAGTAGAATACCAGAGGTCATGGATACACAGCCTGTCATTATCCCCCTTTATAGGATTATAATTGTTATGACCCTTCGCATGGAGGCTGGGCTCTTTCACTTTTGGGATGAAAAGTGAAGTCATATGCCAGACTTGCGAAATCTTCAGTCTAAGTTGGTATTACTTAGAACCTCAAGGATTTCGTGAGTGCATGTGAATCAAAGAAATAAGATAAGAAGCAAGTAAATTTTTTTTTGGAAATCTGTGATGTCAAATATGTAATTTGACATGAAGGCAGTAAAACCCCGGGTAAAGGTTGCTTCGTTAATCATCAAGAGAGATGATCAACTGCTTGTGTATGTCCCTGTGAATTACAATCGAATACTTTTTGATAAGTATCAAAGGGCTTCTTTTGAAAAATGCTTCTTGGGTTGGTTTAAAATTCCGTTACATGTTAACCTAAACATAAGGTGATAAATTGTAACATAAATTACTTGTATGACCAGTGTAGTCAGTGACAAGTCAGCTTTGAAAATATTTATCATGACTAGGAAATTCAAATGAAACTCACACAGAAATCATATACATGAAAAATTTTATGTACTGGATCTTGTTGGGTAACAAACATCGTGGGTTGTGAATGTTTGATTAAGACCACTCATGCGAATTGAATATGATTTGGAGTTTCGAATTGTTGGTACTGAAACAAAAGTTTCGTCAATTTCTGGAACAATGTTCCCCGTCAATTCCTTAAGATGTAAGATGTTTGGGTTTCACTTTCACTACGAACTCATAATGTCAGATCATAGACACAAAATTTTGGTATATCTAAGTCTCGATGGGTTTGATCAGAGACCTCTTGGACATACGTCTTTATGTGTGATTTGTGTGAAGAATTTTGTGATGAAAATGATTGGTTGTAAGATCGAATGTACCTGTGTTATTTGTGGACCAAACAGAAAACTCTTAACTCATATGAGAAGAGTAAGGTAGCTCTTTTGACTAATGCGAACATAACCTTATTGGGAAGAAATTTTCATATGATAATTTCATTAAGGCTTTCGTTACTCACACATAGAGTCATACGAGGCTTGAGTCAACATGCTGCAGCATGTTTCTAGGGACATCCTAACTCGTACAAAGTTGAAAGATATGATACCTTCCCATTGAAACATATAAGCATGACCTCTTCGCATTATGACCTTGACTAAAACTAAATACACAACAAACTCAAGAAACAAAGTCAAAAATATTTTTGTGGTTTTTGAATTTTTCAAAAATAAAAAATAACAAAATAAAATCTTTTTGGATTTTTGAATTTTTGAAAATAAAAACAAAACAAATGAAAATATTTTTGATTTTTCAAGTTTTTCAAAGAAAAAAAATTGAACCTTAGTTAACAGATAAGCGCTTGCGAAGCCATGCGAAGCCGCTTAATGAACAGTAACTTCTGAATGATTCTGACTCAGAGTTGCTGAATGGACTTTTCATTCTTGAGTTATTGATTTTGAAGCTGAATTTACATCGATCATTCCCAAACCTGCTAAAGTTCTTACAAATGATTTTTCATCAAGAGATTTAGTAAAAATATCAGCAAGTTGTTCAGTTGTTTTATCAAAATGTATTTCAATGTTCCCATCTTCCACATGATCTTTGATAAAATGATATCGAAGAGCAATGTGTTTTGTCTTTGAGTGTTGTACTGCATTATGACAAATGCGAATTGCACTTTGAGAATCACAATACAAGGGAATCTTTTTCATATTGATAGCATAATCACGAAGTTGGCTCTGAATCCAAATGATTTGAGAAGTGCAAGCAGCAGCTGAAATATATTCAGCTTCAGCAGTTGATATAGCAACACAAGTTTGTTTTTTCGATTGCCAACTCACCAATTTCCCATCCAATAGTTGACATCCACCACTTGTACTTTTCCTATCCAAAGTACCTCCTCTAAATCAGAATCTGGAAAAGCCTGAATGAAGAATCCTGATTTCGAAGGATACCAAAGTCCTAACGAAACTGTCCCCTTAAGATAGCGAAAAATATTTTTCACTACAGTTAAATGAGATTCTCTGGGATTAGCTTGATACTTAGCACAATTACATAGCGAAAACATAATATCAGGTCTGCTTGCAGTCAAGTACAATAAAGACCTTATCATGCTTCGATAAAGAGTTAAATCAACAACAGGGGTATCTAATGAAGGAGTTAGTCATGTTCCCACTGCCATAGGTACTCTCAGCTTCGTGCTGTTGGTCATTCCAGACTTTTCAAGCAAGTTCTTTGTGTATTCTTCTTGATTGATTAAAATTCCATCCCTGTTCTGTCTTATATTCAAACCAAGAAAATTATTGATTTTTCCCATCATACTCATTTCAAATTGACTCTTCATTAGATTTTCAAATTCAATTGACAATGATGGGTCAGTTGAGCCAAAAATAATATCATCAACATAAATTTGAACAAGCATGAGATGATTCGAAACTTTTTTGCGAAACAAAGTGGGGTCAACTGATCCTTGTTTAAATTTAGATTGTTTCAAGAAATTTGTAAATGTTGCATACCAAGCTCTTGGTGCTTGTT
Source organism: Lactuca serriola (assembly GCF_051521515.1). Taxonomy (NCBI): domain Eukaryota; kingdom Viridiplantae; phylum Streptophyta; class Magnoliopsida; order Asterales; family Asteraceae; genus Lactuca; species Lactuca serriola. Next base: position 68,091,898 of record NC_136409.1, on the reverse strand, counting down.
TTAACCCATAAACTGCTTTGTCTAGAATGTAGACATGATCAGGATGTTCCTCATTTATAAATCCAGGTGGTTGTTCAACATAAACAGTGTGACAACCCAAAGTTATTCTGTTACATTACCCCGTTACCGTTAACGGAATATTCCACTGTATAAAAGTTTCGTTAATTAGAGGTTGTCAAATAAATAAATGTTTCATTTATTTATATCTTTATGTCGTTAAGTCATGATAAGAGAAATACAAACTTGTAATTACACATTTCCATTTAATTGGAAAAGTTGGTTTTTATTATTACGACCACTAAATCGGGTGCTACCAAGAGCCCCGTATAACGACAGTATCGGGTAGAATTCCACTGAGCTCAAACTCCAACCCATATATAAGGGGGAATGGACTTCATTCCACCCCTTTTCACCCCCTCTCTCTCTCTATACTCTCTCACTAGACCCGTTTTCGAGCCAAATCCGCAACCAAACGCTTCCAAATCGTAAGTCCGCTTATCCTAGCTTGTTCTAAACATTATGATTCGTGTTTATAGCTTAAAAATCGGACTTAGAAGCTGTTAGAATGGAGTTTACGGCCTAAGATCCTCCTTAAGCCGTAAACCCCTTAAATGAGGCCAAAATGACCCTAAAATGTCCCTAATAGCTTGGAAATAAATTGAGGATTTAGCCTAGGAGTGTTTGATCATTTAAAACCATCAAAATGAGGCATAAAAGAGAGTTTACGGCCCAAGCACATTCTTAGGCCGTAAACACCTCTAAACCTTGTCAAAATGCCCCAAAAACACTCCCAAACCACCCTTAGGCTTAATACATAATTTAGGGACTTGCTATTTCGGGTTTAGATCAATAAAACACATTGAAATGAAGGGGTAAAAGGAGTTTATGGCCCAGACATGTGTCAAGGCCGTAAACACCTTCAAACATGCCAAAATATTGGTTTTTATTCCCCAAATGGCCTTAGACTATTGCCATAAAATGCTAGGAAGGTATTTAGGGCTTGAAACTTCAATAAACTCAAGGAATGAGAGTTCATGGCCGTGAACTCCCTTAGGGATGGTTCATGAGCCGTAAACTCCCTAATGAAGCCCTTAGAAGCCTTAAACTCATTCATGCCTTTTGGATTTGGACCTAGCAAAATTCCACGAACAAGATTGAGCCTTTAAAACACACTAGAACCCCTCACCATGAGTTTATGGCCGTAAACTCATGGGGAGTTGTCCCTGGGCCATAAACTCTAAGTTTAGAGTTTACTCTTGGAGAGTAAACTCCATTCCTAGGCCATTTGAGCCCTTAGTTGCTACCCGGGATACCACAAACACTTAACCAGAGTGTTTTCCGCTCTTTAGGGTGTGTATACTTGTTTAATTAGTGTTATATGTACTAATTGTATGTAAACATATGTTATCATATGTTAAATAGGTCACTAAGTGTGTCCAAGTCTTCACTTGACACCGAGCACCCAACCGGCGCCTTCGTCGGATCCACTTACACCAGGTGAGTTCATACCCCTGAATGAACCTTTAAATGTTTTTATACATTTTATAGGGGGAATACAAGTTAAACATGCCAGTTATCATGTCAATCATATGTGATTGATAACCCGCATGCACAAGATTTTACCACACTACACACTGTTTTACCGAGTAGGATACTATGATGGTTTCAAAAGGGTTTTCATTTATTTCAAAACTCTAACTTATACTGTTTTATCTAAATTCATTTTAAACTAGTTTATAAAGGTTCCAAGGATTTATAATGTTTTTCAAACTTATTTTACCAAAGAATACCAAATGTGATTTTCCCGGAGTATAAAGGTTTTTCCAAGGTTTTCATCGAAGTTCCCTTTTCACAACGTATACTTTTACTTATTAGTTATTGCTGCTTCACTTTTACTTATTTAAAACTCCTACTTGATAATGCTTTCACTTCTTGAAGCGCTTATACCTGTTATTGCCTCTATTTTGCTTATACTAGTAGTCACTTATACCTGATAGACGCTCTTACTTCACCAGTTTTTGCTTCCACTTCGTGATACACTTATACTTGATAACGTTTCCACTTCGTGATACACTTATACCTGTTGGACGCTTATACTTGTTCACACTCTTACTTAGTGATACGCTTCTACTTCACGTATACTTGATATCGCTTCTACTTCACTTAAACTCGATACGCTCCTACTTCACTTGTTTTCGCTTCTACTTCGTGATACACTTACTTTTGGCACGCTTATACTTCACGATTCGGTTATTCCACACTGTACACTTATACTTCACAATATGAATCCACTTATTACACACTTAAGCGTAGTTATATGTATGTCTGTGCTTGTCTAGATGCATATAAGTAATGATTGAAGGACTTATGAAGGCTTGTCTGCCCTATTTCCTTTTCTTCATTGAGATGTGGTCTGGTGGCATCGGATGGCCGTCCGAAGGTTGTTTGATTCATTAGTTATAGGTTATGTATATGAGCATAGACATATGGGTTTACTTTAGTCAGTCCAGTTATGAGTCTCTACCTCAAATTCAGCACTTGCATATGAAACCCACTACCCACTATTAGGGATGCATCTTCGGGACATGGCCTTCTCCGTCATCTAGTTGGACATTATGTGTATAGATCTATATGGGATTGACACCCCCACACCCTGACTGCTAGCTACAGTCCACGGCCTACCAAGCCAAGGGGTGACAAATGTCATATTCTGTAGATGCTTGTAGGGCGTCTGGTACTCTAGTGTCAGTTAGTATGGTTACGAGTATCCCAGGTTACCTTATAATTCATGGTCTTAAGGTAACGGTATTTCACCGGCAATTTACACTGTATGCTGGTAACTCATTTTCAGAGTCACACTGTTTTGACCTTGCAAGATGTATCTTTCATTTGATACTGTCTGCGGTCTGTATTCTCTGTTTTGGCCTTGCAAGATGTATCTTTCATTTGATACTGTCTGCGGTTTGTATTCTCTGTTTTGACCTTGCAAGATGTATCTTTCATATGATACTGTATGCGGTCTGTATTCACTGTTTTAGACCTTACCAGCTGTACCTTTCATTTGGTACCTTCTGGGGTCTGTGCCTTCTTTTGTTAGACGGAACCAGGAGTGTCGTTCGTTCAATACTCTCATGGAGTCTATGATTCCTTTGCCTTAGTCAGCAGTCCTCACTGCTAAGGCATATGTTATTTCCCTGACTTCTCTGGCTTTCTTTAATAATCAAATTCAGTATTTTGATAATGATATCGGTTAAAGGAAAACTACTTTTTACCACATAACTCTGACCAGTCTTGGTAGAAGACTGCTTTTTAAATAGAAAATATAGGATTCTCTGGAAAGGACTCTATTTCACTGTATACTTGAAAGCTACTACTTTTATTAAAGTTATTTGAATAAAAACATCACTAAATGCTTATGAACTCACCAGCATTTGTAAAAATGTTGATACTCGCTTTTCAAATAACTTGTATTCTCAGGTTAGCATTAGACAGGTACATCCCAAGAGCTGTTGATGAAGATAGCTTAGTACCACACCGTATTTATTATATTACTTGTATTACTTTGTTGTATTGTAATGTGAATCATGTAAAACTATTACTATTAATGCAATGTTTTGTTGTACTTTGATTACTATAATGCATGTATTGTGATACTTGACATGACGTCATCCACCCCAGAACGTTTCCGCCGTTCCGGTTTTGGGGTGTGACAAACAGTTTCTTCAAGTTCTCCATTTAAGAATGCACACTTAACACACATTTGAAAAACGTCAAAGTCTTTATGAGTTGCATAAGCTAAAAATATGCGAACTGCTTCGAGTCTTGCAACAGGAGTAAATGTTTCTTCATAGTCTATTCCTTCTTGTTGCGAATAGCCTTTAACAACTAGTCTAGCTTTATTTCGAATAATATTGCCATCTTTGTCAGTTTTAATTTTAAAAATCCATTTTAATACGACAATTGAAACATCAGAAGGTTTAGGAATTAATCTCCAAACCTTGTTTCGTTCAAATTCAGCCAGTTCAGATTGCATAGCAACAACCCAATGTGAGTGTTCCATAGCATCTTTTACTGTCTTTGGCTCTATTTTCGAAATAAAAACATTAAACATACACAATTCTTGGTTCGCATTCAGTACCTCATTTTTCGCACGAATTTGAGCTCTTGTCAACACACCATATTGTGGATTCCCAATTACCTGTTCTTTTGGATGATTCCTTGTCCATTTCTCAAGTGGCGGAAAATCAGGATCAAATTCCAATGGTGCATCTTCGTACATATCTTCATTTTCAGATCCTACAACAGAAAAATTATCATTTAATTCATGAAATTCATCATTTTCATGAAGATTAATTTTCTCTGTTTCATCATGCTGCTCCTCAACATGATGTTCATCTTGATTCTCCCCCTCAAAATGATGTTCCTGTTGAATTTGCGAATGCTCCCCCTCAACTTGATGATTTTTGTTGAGATTGTGAATGCTCCCCCTCAACTTGATGATTTATATTTTCATTCTCCTCCTCGAAAGTTTGCTGTCTTTGTTCATTGGTGATTGTATGCTCCCCCTCCATATGAACTTCAGGCACACTTTCGCAAGATATTGACCTTGTGGTGATTGTTGAATCATCAATATGTTTTGAGGATTCTGATGTTTGATTATCAGGAGCGTTAACTTCCACATCAATTGCCCTGTCAGGTATTCTGAAAATTAACTCATAATCAAAATCATTTATTTATGAATTATCAATTTGAGTATCTGAATCAACAAAAATTGATTTATTTTCAAATTTACTATCAATTTCTTTAAGATAGTAATCATCGAAGGTTAAGTTGAAAGTTTCTTCAACTTTTCTTGTTCGCTTGTTTAACACCCTGTATGCAACTGAATTTTGCGAGTATCCTATTAATATGCCTTCATCAGGTTTAGATTGGAATTTGGTCAAATTATCTTTTAGATTCATTATAAAACACCTGCAACCAAAAACATGGAAAAATTTGACATTAGGTTTTCGATTGTTGAATATTTCATATGGAGTGACATTGAATCTTCGATGAATGAATGATCGATTCTGAGTAAAACATGCAGTCAAGACAGCTTCAGCCCAAAGATACTAAGGTAAGTTCGCATATGCTAACATGGTTCTGGCTGCTTCGCATAAAGACCTATTTCTTCGTTCAACAACACCATTTTGTTGTGGAGTATATGGTGATGAGAAATTATGCGAAATGCCTTTGCCTGTAAGAAAGGAATCAAGTGTTTGATTTTTAAACTCATAACCATTATCACTTTTAATTTTGCGAACACTCTTTTTAAGACAAATCTCAATCTTTATGATAAAATCAATCATCGTTTGAGCAACTTCAAATTTTAACCTGAGAAAAAATACCCATGTGAACCGAGAAAAATCATCAACAATAACTAAAATGTACCGCTTTTTATTGATTGTAGCAACAGTCGACGGTCCACATAAGTCAATGTGAAGAAGTTCAAATGGTTCCACGATCTTTGAATCTATCACAATTGGATGACCTTTTCTATGTTGTTTCCTTGTTCGCAAGTTGCACACAAAGTATCATTATCAAATTTTAGTATAGGTAAACCTCGAACTAAATCTTCAGTAACAAGTTTATTAATGTTGAGAAAGTTCAAATGTGACAATCTTCGTTGCCAAAGCCAGCTAACATCATTAGAGGCCTTTGATAGTAAACACACAGCAGGTTTGCCTATGATTGGTTTGATGTCTAGTGTAAACATGTCACCATATCTTTTGGATTTGAGAAGTACTTGATTTGTCTTTGCATTTGAAATGATACTTCCTTCTTCATTAAACACAACCTGATTACCTGTACCCACAACAAGTTGCGAAACACTAATCAAGTTATGTTGAAGACCTTCAACATAAGCAACCCTGTTAACTGTGAATTGTCCATTTGTCACTTTTCCATAGCCTTTGACTTGACACTTGTGATTATTTCCGAATTTGACTACTCCTGCATTTTCCAAGCTTCGATAATCTCGCAAGTTTTCCTTTCTTCGAGTCATGTGACGTGAGCAACCACTATCAATATACCATTTCGCATCATATTGCTCATCACAAATCACCTGCATTTATTGAAAAAATTTAGGAACCCAAGACTTATTGGGTCCTTCATTAGTAGTTTTGAACAAATGCTTTGAATTTAAAAACCATGTTTTCACTTTGTCTGTGACGCTATCCATTATATCAACATCATCAGATCTAGATATTGAAATACAGTTGTTCAAAAGTTTTGGATTTCCATTGACATTCATCTCATCCTTCACAACATTCACAACTTTGATAATGGGTTTCCATTTTCGTACCGGAACATGCGAATCATGAGATGATCAACTACCAGTAGAAGAGTTATTCACGAACTTGTCAAATGCAGTCTTTATCTGTTGCTCTGAAAACTTCCCATTCTGATATTGTCTTCCTTTCCCTTCAAGCCAACGGTTGATCGTACATACATCGGATTTTCCTTTTGTATATGAAACTTTTGTTGGTTTTGAGACTGAAGGATTTGGAAAATTTGGTTGTTTAGGTGAAAATTTCATTTTTGATTGAGTTTTGATATTCAAAGTTGATGAATTATTCGTGAATTTGCCAACATTGTGAAACTTATGATCATTCACAAATTTTTGCGAAGTCTCATATTTTCTAATGTTGTCATATTTCCGAATGAATTTATCATTGTTTGTCATTGGAATTTTGTCAATAGAATTTATTGATTTATGAAAACTTGTATCCTTTTGTTTATATATTCTTTGAAATTTTGATGAATTTGACTTTGAAATCTGTGCTTTTTCAACTTTTGGTTTATCATTGGACACAACTTGCCAATAGATTGCTTTTCTTTTTGAAACATTATTTTCTGTTGAATAATTTCCAACCATCAATTTAAATTCATGAGAATTTAATTTTACTTCAATCTTTGGTTTTTCAAATTTTTCAAAAACTTTGTTTTCTTTTTCACTTTTCACCAACCATTTTTGTGATGATTTTCGTCCTTGAAAAACATAAGAATTTTGAGTTAAATTGTTTTCTACTGTATTTTGATTTGCAAACAAACCTTCATTAGTCGACCTTTTATTATAATTTTCAACCATTTTGTTGAATTCAGGTTTAATTTTCGCAACATTTCCAGTTGTGAAAAAAACTTTATTTTGAAAAATTGTGTTATCTGTGCATATAAAATTTAGATAAACCACAGCGTTAGTTTCCAAATAATGTGCACCTTTGTCATTAAGAATTTTGTCGAATTCTTTTGTATCACCAAACACTTGATCAACTACAACTCGTTGAGGTGTCTCATTTGAAACCTTCACATTTTCTTTGTATTCATCAGTGTCATCACTCTTCCAGCTTTCAACTTCCACATTATCAATTTCATCTTTTACTATTGAATCAACTATAATTTCTTTACCTTTGATCTTATATGTGATATTAATGACTGACAATTTAGAACAATCAACCTCTTCTTCCTCTTCGATCTCACTGATTTCACTCACATTATCTGAATTGTCATTGACATCAGCATAATTGAGTTGAGAATCAAGAGTTGAAGTTTCAGTTTTCTTTAAGATTTTCACTTGTTCATTCTTTGTCAAACTTTCATCGACAACACTAACCAACTCATCAGCATTCAAGAATTCATCAAGTTTGACAATACCGTATGCAAATCTATCATCCGGTATTTTGTCAAATTGTGCAATTATGTTTTCGCAATCATAAGAAACAACATCAACTTTTTCACGTTCATATTCAAGAAAAGGTAAGAGTTTCCTATGTTGTTCTTTTCTAATTTCAGATGAACGATGTAAAGCAGTTAATTTTGCATACAAACGCTTAGCAGAGTTACAGTAGATATTTGTTTGTGCCATTAACAACCTAACTTCATTTGCAAGATTGTCCCTATCACAATTTACATTTTTGATCTACAATTCAAGGTTGTCTACTCTGCTTCGTTTTATTTCTAATTCCCTCCGTGTCTCAACTAGTTGTATATTTAATTTTTGAGCTTCAGTACTAGCAAACACAATAACATAATCAAAATAAGCCACATTATCATCAAATGAAGTAATTTCAGCATCATAAGCAGATAAAGGAATATTAAAAGATTCAAGAATAGCACGTACCTTGGTGGTCATTGGAGATTTGTCGGTGGATTTGGACATAAAGCATCGTCCTGCAACATTCTCTTCGCAATTGTCTTCAAAGGTTGCGAACATTGCACCATGAGTTGGATGCCTCATTTCTTCATCATCAGATCCTGAAGACCAGATATGATATGTTCCACTCTTTTCCTCATCAGACTCTCCTTTCGCAATTAATGACATTCCATTCGCCTTCGCACGCACTTCTTCGAGCTTTTCGGAATAGTAGGCTTCATCTTTAATTTTTCTCTTCTTCTCCTCTTTCCTTCTCAACATGCAATCAGCTGCGAAGTGATTTGCACCATTGTAGTAGTGACAATAAATTCCAGAATCACCTTTTAGCTTCTTCACATCCTTCGCATCTTTTTGCTTTTCATCAATCTTTTCCAATTTCTTCTTCTCCTCACCTCCAGCTTTTGTGACACCACTTTTCACTTCATTTGACTTTCCTTTTGGATTGAAAGGCTTTTTGAAAAATTTCTTAACTCTGTTGTTTGAGTAGAATGCAACAGCTTCATCATCAGAGTTCATTAAGAGGCCTTCATTGTCTGAACCATCTGTTTCATTAGTAGCAACCTCTGAAACCTTTGAAAAAAAAGCCAAAGGACCTCCTAGACTTTGTTTTGATTCTTCAAACATTTCCGAAACTTCACTTTCGTGTGTTTTCAGCTGGTTGTAGAGATCATTCAAGCTGGTTGTATCCAAACTTTGTTGATTCTTTATCATCATACTCACACTTCGCCATTCCTTGCGAAGACCCATGATGAATGCTAGATTTAATTCCATTAGAGACCTTGTGATTCCATATCTATTGCAGCGATAAACAAACTCATTCATACGATCTTAATAATTTTTGAGAGTTCCAGCATCCTTTTGTCTGAATTCCTTAAGTTCAACAAGACATTGCTTAACAGAGTTGATCTTCGTCTTCTCACTGCCTTGATACTTCTCTTTCAGTGTGATCCAAATTTCCTTGGCTGTTTTACAACTACGAATGTAATTGTAAACCATAGGAGGTAGAGCACCTCTTAATTCCTTCATGGATCTCTTTTCGTTCTTCTTCAAGCGGTTTTGTTGTTCAGCAACATCAGCTGTTGTAGTAGATTGTCCGATTGGTTGAACATTTGCAGGAGCTTGAACTGTTCCATTGATACAATTCCAAAGTTCTTCATCTATTCCATTTAAGTAATCCTCCATTCTATCAGCCCACTGATCATAGTATTCAGGGATTAACATTGGAATTTTGGTTGAAGAACCAAGTAAGTGAGATAAAGAAGTCATGGTATTCATGTTGAAGTTCGCCATTGATGAACACAAAAATTTTAGGAAGCTTGAAAAACTTGATGAATTTGAGAATTGATCAAATGAAATGATCACAGATTGCTAATCGATCACTCAACTAAACAATTCAAAAGCAGAATCGATTCAAATCTGAAGATCAAGAGTGATTTTCAAAACGAAAATGCGCGGAAAATTTTGAGTAAAGTTACTACTCAAAAAGAAAATGATTCTAAAATGAAAATAAGATCAATGCAGTTTGAATCCTACTCTGATGCCAATTGTTGTGAAATTGTTATCGAGATTTAGAAAGCAATCATGATTGAATGAATGCAAAGTATGAACACAAAGAGTAAATATTAATCAGATCTTATATTGATGAAGAACTGATTACAATGTTTAAGCAGAAAGAATACTCGAGTTCAAAAAGCTATCTCTACTTCTAACCTCAGTTCCTATTTATAGGCAACCTAAGTGTACAAAAAATATACTAAGTCTATTACAATATGCTTCACACAAAATATGACTTAGTAAAATAACTAACATGCGAAACTAAACAAACAAACACTTCGACTTTTTACAACTTTTAGACTCTACACTTATGTTCAATAAAACATCCCTTATGCTCCGCATAATACATAAGGGGTAAAGATATATAAAAGTTAGCCAGATATTTATGGAAATATATTAGTTTTAGGCTTCGAAAACATTTATAGTTTGCTTGTATTCCCCCGTGAAAACATTGAAAAAATACACGAAAAAAGGGTAGGGGTATGAAAACGTCAGATCAAGGCTTGAAAACGTGCGAGGTTCCTATGTAATATTAAATGATACACAAATGTATCTAATTAGACTGTAATTCATTAACTGGATATGATTATACACTCAAAGACGCGAAAACACTTCAAATCAAGTGTTTGAAGTAACCCGGGTGACATCTCTGGATGTATATGGCTCGGATATGGAGTTTACTCTTCAAGAGTAAACTCCCAAGAGAGTTCATGGCCCTAATGACCCACTCCGCATGAGTTTACAACCGTAAACTCATGGTGGGGTGTTCTAGGGTGCTAAATGGCCTTGAATCAATTGAGGGGTAATTCTAGGTTTGGTTTTAAGGCATTGGAAAGGGATAAAACCACCATATGGACCACTTAAAGGAGTTTATGGTAGTAAACTAGGAGTTTACAGCCATAAGCTCCCTCATACTCATTCCTTATATGTTTTGGTGGTGTTAGGACAATCACATGTGTTTTAAACTCATTTTTGCAAGCCTTGGATGGAATTTAGGGCATCATTTGACTAAGTTTTAGGAGTTTACGGCCCAGGAACCCCTCCTTGGGGGTTTACAGCCGTGAACTCCTAAGGGAGTTATTTTCATCAAGTTTAAGGCTTCTAATTCAATTGTGGTTGCTTCTAGACTTTAATCCAAGGCTATTGGTGTGTTTAAGTGGCATTTAAACACATGGAAATGAGTTTACTCTCCATGTGTCACACCCCCGAACCAGACGGCGGAAACGTCTGAGGGCTGTCGTGACTTAATTGAATACCATAACATTGAATATATATGAAACGTAACAACATTCGTCACCATGCATTAATATAGTACAACCAATAAAGTTTACATGAAGTACATTGTTTAAACATTACATTCCCAAAAATAAATTGTTCAATTCGTTAATAAGTAAACTGCAAGCCATCACTGAGTACATTTTCCTTTGATTCACTGGTTCCTTGAGAATACAAGTATTTTGAAAAACGTCAACATGCGAAATGTTGGTGAGTTCATAAGCGGTATTTGAAAAGCAATGTGTTGTATCATTTTGAAAACCACCAGAAAATCCGATATTTTCTGGAAAGAGTTCTTGAAAACATTTGTGAAGATCCATAAGTATGCTTGTTTGTTTCTATAGTTGTAGAGAAAATGTTCATCAAGCTTGTGTACGTTTTGAAAACCGAATGTATTGAAAAACCCTAGGAAAACCTGATGTTTTCCTAATTCTTTGAATTCCATGAAGTTAAAATAAAACCATTGCAACGCGTGAAGTTAACAATTCCAGGCGACGTCAGATTATTTTTGAGCATGATTAATTGCTATAAACACGCTTTACACAAACGACCAGTTTATAACTATACTAACGATCCCGTAGGCGTCGTCCGTACTAATCACGTTATCCGACCGCCCTGACTTCGAGTAATCCCACATCCGAAGAGAAAGAGGACACGAAGACCCCGATGACTCCATTAACCGGTTGGGGATAAAAAAAAGGTACGAGGGGTCCCTGACCCGCCTCGCATGAAATACCGACTTTACTAGCAATACCAAAGGACCCTTGGGGACCGATAGTATACAAGCCATTGAAAGTCCTTTTACGCTGTGTTAGATCGTGTAAGACCCAACAACTCGTAAGGTAGAAGTCTTCGGGCCTTAAGATCAGGTCATTGGGCTAGCTAGGCCCAACAAACAAGATTTTACACTTTTGGGGCCCAAAGGTAGTGCGTAGACGTCTGTGCACTTTCGCGTGTATATTGAATTCCCAAATGTTACTTGTATGAATCGAGGTATCGTCGCGTTAGTAATTTCGGATTTTTATTGGTTTGAGACCGAACCAATTCGTTTAACAACGACTTTTTGGTATTGTTGTGTATTGTATTTCGTCGGTAGTCGCGGTGCCATTATTTGATCAAATTGCGTGTATTGAATTAGCCTTGAAAGTTTTCTGTTTTTAGCCCCTCATTGTTTGTAAAATTTACTTTTTCAACCCTCTAATTAAATAACTTTCCGGTTTGGTCGTTAAATCATTTTTCTTGACATTTTAATACCAAAAATTATTGAAATTAATATTTTTCAGCATATTTTTCATTGAAAATAGTTTAAGTCCCTGAAAATGCAGTTTTCTCGGTTATAACCCCTCTTTTTCGCAGTTTTGACAATTTTGGCCCCAATTGGAAAATTTTTGCAACTTTGGTCCTTTTTAAATTTAAAAAAAAGCATTTTAAACCTTTGAAAAGTACTTGCAACACTAGTAGTCCACTGTTTTACAGAAAAACACAGTTTTGGCCCTCCAAAATAGAAATTTCGCATAATGGGCCTTATCGGGCCGAAAATGTCATTTTTAGCCCATTAAGCTTGAAATTTATGTTTTTAATCCTCTAACAAGTATATTTTCAGAAAATACATTATGGAAACTGTTTTGACTCATCTCCCCCATCAGATTTCGAAATATTTCAATTTGGGCCCTTTAACTTTATATTTTTAACATTTTATGTCCAAAAATTGAGTTTTTAGCCCAAAGAAAATGTTACTAAGCCATTTAGCTATTTTTCTTGGAACACTTTATATGTAGAAATATATTTGATGCTAGTGTCATTTAACATAAAGTATATCTCGATTTTTAGGGGTTTATGACTAGATCCAACATTATAAACACACAAAAACACACATATAAGCATATAAATCATACAAGGCATACAAAACACATATAGATCTACACTTTCACTTGTATTCCCCCCCCCCCCACAAAACACATAAAAACAGAAAATAGGGGGTATGAAGCTCACCTTAGTGTGTGATTTCGGTTTTTGAAGGAAAGATGGAAGAAAACTTGGTGATTTTGGCCTTAGCACCCTTTTCTTGAAGATCTCGAGTTTGATGTGCTTCTAGGATGTAAGATCACGATTTTGGCATGGATTAGGAAAAGATTTTGATGACAAAAAGAATCTAAGTCATAGATCCAAACATAATCTTACCTTAGATGAAGAATTTGTGGAAATTTCCTCTTGAATGCTTCCTAAATTTCGAGATCTTTGAGTGGAGAGGGAGGAAGTTTTCTTGAGTGTTCTTGAGAGAGTTTGTGAGATGTGTGTGTGTGTTTGAGATGGCCGAGAGTGAGTGAGAGGGAAGAAGGAATGAACTTTGAGGTGATGTATGCATGGGTATATGAGATATAATGCATGGACAACCATGAGGTAATAGTGAGGTGTCACTTGAAAGTCAACTCTCTTCATCTCCTCTTGGGTTTGGGCCTTGGGCCGAGAGTTTTGAAGGGAAAAGGAAAAATTTGGGCTTTTTGCCCCTAAGCCCAATATTAGAGTTTGTTTGTGTGTGTTTTAACCTAAAAGAATGTGGTAGGATTTTCACATTTTTGTTGGACTAGTTTAGGTTATTCATGGATCAAATCTTTTAATTCATTTCATTCTAGGCCCAAAATGGCCCAAAATGTTGAAATAAATTAATGTGGGTCCAAATAGAGCCCAATTAGGGTTCTAAGCCCAATAGGAGAATTTTAGTTCATAAGGAACTTGGACCGGGATTACTAAGGTTTCCAACCCTTAGTTGAACATATGAGGTGTATTTTGAATGAGGATAGAGTATTGTATTCACTTAGAGTACATGCTTTTACAATGGATGATGTTTATATGAGGATAGAATTTCCTAGCTAAAAATGCTAGTTGTGACATCATCCCCCCGTTAGAGGGAATTTCGTCCCGAAATTCTTTCTAAGGATAGGTTTGCGAATGAGAGAATAGGCACTTCATCTGATCTTCACGTTTCCCATGTGAATTTCGGTCCACGCTTAGCATTCCATGGAACCTTCACAATCATAATGGGGCTTTGTTTTGTATGTTCTACTTCCCTATCCAATACCTTGACTGGTTCTTTGACGAACATGAGATTCTCGCTTACTCCGATTTCTCGTAAAGGGATGATATGAGTGTCATCTGATATGCATCTTTTTAGATTCAAGACACAGGACACAGGGTTCACGTTACTGAGCTCTACAGGCAGCTACAGCCTATATGTCTTTAGACCAATCCGAGCAAGAATCTCGAATAGTCCGATGTATCGTGGGTTTAGTTTTCTTGGTTCCTAAAGCGAGTCATTCAATTCCAAGGTGATTCCTTTAATAATATGCGATCCCCGACTTGCCATCCTAATGGATTACGCCACTTGTCAGCAGAGCTCCTTTATCGGTCTCGCGATGCTTGAGGTCCAACTTTGATTTGGATTATCTTCTCTGTTGTTTTGTTAGTGGTTTCTGGTCTCATGAGAGTACCGCCAAGTGATATGCATTTATGACTATAAAGGGTTTTTGAAAGGAGCATTCTTGATGCTCGTGCGATAGTTGTTATTGTATGAGGATTTAGTCAAGCGAAACCGGGTATCCCCTGACTTGTTGAACTCAAACACCTAGACTTGTAGTATGAATTTGAGTGGTCAAATGGTTCGTTCACTTTGGCTATTGGTTTGAAGGTGGTAAGCAACGCTTATGTCTAGTGATGTTCCCATAGCCCTCTGAAGTGATTGCCATAGTCTTAAAGAAAATCTGTTATCTCGATCCGAGATAGTAGATACCGATATTTCATGGAGTCTCACGATCTCCTGGATATAGATCCAAGCTAATCCTTCCATCTTGTTTGATTTTTGTATTGGCAGGAAATGGGCAGATTGGGTTAACCTATCGACGATCACCCAAATAACGCCCAACTCAACTCAAAAAGCTTCGTCTTTTGACTTGGAGAGTTTTATCCATCCATGCAGTGCTTTCATCGCGACATTCCCAGTTTTGATGCTTTCAAGGCCGGTCGTGGATGATGATAGTGTTTCGTTCTCGCCTTGTGAGTAGATGAGTATGTTATCGATGAAAATAGTGAAAGGGCTAACTAGGAATGGTTGGGAAACTCGGTTCGTAAGGTTCATGAATACCGTGGGAGCATTCGTTAGACCGAAGGGTATCACAATGAATTTGAAATGGTCGTGACGAGTTCGGAAGGCAGTTTTGGAATGTCCTCTTCTCGGGCTCGAAGTTGATGATAACCGGTTCTTAGATCTATTTTTTTTAGAGAAGTAACTAGCTCCTTGGGGCTGGCCAAATAGATCGTCAGTCCGTGGAAGTAGGTAACAATTTTTAATAGGGAGATTATTCAATTTCCTAAAATCGATGTACCTTCGGAAGGATCTGTCTTCTTGAAGAACAAGAATGGAGCTCTTCAGGAAGGGAAGCTTGGTCTAATGAATCTTTTGCGCAACAATTCTACTCAGTTGACTGGATAACTTGTGAATTTTCGGCGGGATTCAACCTATAGGGTGAATTGGCAATTGATGGGGTTCCCGATAGGAGGTTGATTCGAAATTCGACCTGTCCCTCCGGGATATTCCCGAAAGTCCTTTGGGGAACACATTTGGAAAAATCACATGTTACTGGAATACCTCGTATGCCTACCTCTTCTTTGGTCTTGTCCACAACATGAGTGAGGAAAACGTAGTCCTCCTGGTGTAGGCACTTCTGTGCCTTGATGCACGAGATAGGGAGGGGATTGGCGTTAGGTTTATCACCATGGATTATTAGACTTTTTGTGATTAGGAAGGTGAAGGTAAACGGCCTTCTTGCGACACATAGTATCAGCACGGTGGGAGCTTAACCCAACCACGACGATTATCACATTAAAACTCCTAATATTTACTGGCATGAAACCTATTTGTAATGAATGGTTGTTTAGTGTTAAGGTGTACTCCACATGAGTACCCTAGATTAAATCATTTTTCCCCATTGGCCATGTCCATTGAAAAGGCTTGGCTTAGCTTTGGGGATGTTGTTTTAGTAAGTGTTTGGATTTGTTACTAACCGAAACTTCACTCGGATTTACCATTGAATAAGAGGTAAGCGAAAGAGTTGTCCAGTGGGAACGTACCAGTAACAACCGTTGGGTTTTGGATTGCTTCGCCTTGACCCAAGGTCAGGACCATTTCTGATCCTTCTGCTCCTCAATTGTTATCCCTAGGGCAATTGCGCCTGATGTGACCAGTTCCTCCACACCTATAGCAGGTGCGACTGGTCTCATCATTGGTGTTGTTGTTAGGGTTGTTGCGATTGTTGTCGTTTTCATTTGGCTGACGATCCTGGCATGGATAAGTTCTACAGAATTTGGCGATGTGATTCTTTCGGTTGCATTTGTTACAATGCATCTCCCTGCAGGCTCCATTATGATGGAATTTGCACTGGTTGCATTTTGGAAGGTTTCCAGCATATGGTCTCCTGGTTGCTAGTGTAATAGGGGTCGTGGTCGCATGAACAGCAACAACACGTGGCTCCCTTGAGAACCCTCGAGTGTGTTGTCCCTTTCTCTTACCTCCAGACCTCAGCTTCCTGCTCTTAAGCTTGGGGTTTGGAGTTCCTTGACAGGTTGTCACTTGTTGCTTTCCATGTTTGTTCCTTTGGCTGGAGTTGTCAATGCTATTCTTGCCTCCATTAGGGTTGTTTGCATTGATCTGTGCCATAACAGCGGTTACTGCTGCCATTACAGCAAATGTAGCAGAGTCCATCTGCAGGAGTGGTGTCTCGCGGGTGCGCTTGTTATTCTTGCGGGATGGCATTTTCCTGATGCACGTTGATAACCCAGATCGTAAGTAATGATCGTCATTTCTGGTTTTACTCTATAAATTTTGCATCTTGTTGTATAATTCTTACTGCCTCCATCTACATCCCTATGATGTATTTGCGGTAGTAGGTGATCACAGATTTGGCACGATTGTTACGTCTATCCTTAGATTATATGGGTTGTTTTAGTTTCGAGATCCTTAAGTATCTAGTGGTCTCGAGGGTTCGCTTGTGCATATAATTGAGTCGTTGTAGCAATATGAAATAAATATAACACATAATTGTTTCAGGGGTAAGTACCATCTTAGTACACGAAAGAGAGTCATGTCGGATAGTAGGGGAAACTAGAAAAGGCTGATCCTAGTCGTGGCGGGAAGTGTCTGGTGGTGATGCTGATGAAGTGGATGCACCTCGGAGACGAGCTACTTGTTGCTCGGTATCTCGTAGGCATACCTCCTAAACTAACTGTCTCGCTCGAGAGTCTCCATTCACTTCCCATGTTTGCCTCTCATCCCTCTTAATAGCAACCCACATTTGTTTCGTTCGATTTGGGGTGTCCTGAGCTTGGTTATCGATACCTCGAGTGCGTCAGACCAAGACTGGGAGGGCCTGGTCAGCTGGTCCTCTATGGCTAAAATTAAAGAGACCTCAGCTCTTACTGTAGTGTGGTCGTATTCCCTACTGGTGACTTTATCCCCAAATATCGGGTGCCCGAGGGGGCATGGGGTCACTGGGGCCCACACTATAAGTCGGTGCCCTGGATTTACATGGAGGATTGATGTCATTGGATTCTACATCCGTGTCGTCATCGTCATTGCCCTCCGGCTCTTCCTCTTCGAGGTCCACTATTGACTCAGCGGGTTCACCTGCAAGTTCTACTTCGTGTCCCTCCTGGGGTTCTTCCTCTGGGTCGAGCCACCCGACTATTCCTTGACTAGGGAGATAGGGTTTCCTGGCTAATGATACTCGTCTATAGCGTATTGCACGATGGGCTATGAATACTAGAAACAAATAGCATACCAATTACTCCTATAGCCCTACGACTATTGCATAGATTCAGTTGAGGTTCCCTTCTTGGAGATTAAGGGGTATGATTTGTCACACCCCAAAACCAAGAACGGCGGAAACGTTCTGGGGCGGAGGACGTCATGTATAGTATCACAACACAGTAAATGTAAATAAGCAAACAACATCATCCATTGCATTAAATATATAATTTTAATACAAGTGTGTTCTGTACAGTTATAGACACCAAAAATAATGAAACACAAAATAATATGAGATGAGTCTTGAATGCACTCCATCTTCTCAAAAGCTGGCCTCGGTACCTGTCTACTGATGACCTGAGAATACAAGTTATTTTGAAAGAGTTTATCAGCATTAAGCTGGTGAGTTCATAAGTATTTTAGTGTCAATGTTTCTTGTAAAAACGTTTGAACCTGTCTCAATGTATAAGTTTGTGAAAATGTAAGCAAATGTTTGAAAATGTTTGTAAAAGTTTGAATCTCTCAGAAAATCCTATATTTTCTATAAAAGTAACCTTCTACCAAGGCTAAACTGTTTTGTAAACTCGTCTGTTATAAAAGTGTGTAATTACCCAAGTATAACTATCATTTGTTAAAAATATAGTTTGTACACTAATGCTTAAGTGAGATTATCACTAAAATATGTAATGGGTAAATCATTGTAGTACTGTAGCTTTGTATAATAAGACTACTGCTGTACTAAATACTACTACCTTAAACCGGATTTATATTAAGGTATAATGTGATAAATTGCACCATGCTATCGACTGGTAACAACGACATAATGAATGGTCGTAATAAAAGAAATGACGTTTGGCACCCGCAGACCTGCAGGTCCGGCTGTAGCTAGCAGCAAGGTGTAGGATAGTCAATCCAGTATAGATCTACACGCAAACTCACGCTCCCCCTCCAAGAGAATTCTGGCTACAACTTGGGTCATGACATTTAAGGCATGCTCCGACACAGTGGATCACAATTATTACGTATTTATGTATATGTATATGTATTGTTTCTCGTATATCTGTATATGTATTGTTTCTCGTATATCTGTATATGTATTGTTTCTAGTATATCTGTATATGTATTGTTTCTCATATATCTGTATATGTATTGTTTCTCGTATATCTGTATATGTATTGTTTCTCGTATATCTGTATATGTATTGTTTCTAGTATATTTGTATATGTATTGTTTCTCGTATATCTGTATATGTATTGTTTCTAGTATATGTACTGATCCTGTGTTACCCCGATGGTAACTAACTAATGATGTACTGATAAGTATGAATATGGAAGTACTTTTATGTCAATACACGTATATATGATATATAAGTAATATGGAAACGACCTTCGGATGGTCACCCGAAATCCCACCAGACCACATCCAAATCGAGGAAAAGGAAATAGGGCGGATGGCTTTCCTAAGTCCTTTGAACATTATTTATATATCTATACATATATGGGCATGCAATTGGATATATAAAAGCATAAATAAGTTTTCGTAAAACATTGGAAGCAGCAATATAATTTCAAGAGAAGATCGACTTGATGTCGATCTATAAAACATTTTGAAGCATAAGTTGATAAAACAGTTTAAGTGTAAGAAGCATTTGTTTGAATCACAGTCCATAAATAAGTTTGGATAGTAAAACAGTTTGTAAAACATTTCAAAGTAAAGCAATTTGATAAACAGTTTGAACAGTGGTAAAAATCGTTGTTTTCCTAGTTATTAATCACATGTGATTAAATGCAATCACATGTGATTGAAGCAATAACTTATAAGTATTTGACTTGTATTCCCCCCCCCCCCATAAAGTATTTAAAACACTTAAAATCATTTCAAAGGTTGATTCAAGGGGTATGAACTCACTTGTGGTGAGTCGTCTGAATTGCAGTGTCGGATACCGTGCTAGGTGGCAAACGGAGACTTGTTTACACGCACGAGCCTAGTTATCATATAATAAGCATATATATAACTAATTAGACAAATAATAACTTAAATAAATAAGTTAAGACACTTAGAAAACATTTAAACACTTTTACGAGTGTTTAAGGTTCAAATGGTTGCATCTAAGTTGCCATGGGACAAGGCAAAAGGGTTTGAAACATCAAATGGCCTTGCATAGGAGTTCACCATCCAACAAACCCCACACCTTGGAGTTTACGGCCGTAAACTCATGGGTTTATGGCCGTGAACTACTCAAATGGTGGTTTTGGGTGTTTTGTGGTGCTATCTTGATCCTAGAACACTCCTAGCTTTGTTGGAATAACACATGAAGTAGTTTAAGGCTCTAGAACACTCCATATGGGAGTTTACGGCCTAAGGTCCCTTCACCCTAGAGTTTACGGCCGTAAACTCTTGGATTTTAATTGTTTTGAGGCTCTTAAACATCAAGGATGGCTTCCATGAATTTATCTAAGGCTAATGGGGACAAGAGGCACACTTTTGTGCCTTCACTTGGAGTTTACGGCCCAAGATATGTTCCTTGGCCGTAAACTCCTTTCAAGGAGTGATTTTTGTGTGTTCTTCTCTCCATTTAAGTCCCAAGGGTGCAAGGTAAATTTTCTTAAGGCTTAAGGTGTGCTTGGAATGATTTTTACCCTTCAAAAAGGGGTTTACGGCCCAAGAGGGGTTCTTGGCAGTAAACTCCTACTAACTTGTGGTTTTGATGAGTTTTTGAAGTCCTAAATAAGCACAAGTATTAGTGGGTAAAGTCCTTAAGCATTAGGGGGAAGTTTAGGGCACTAATTGCCCTTGAAAAGGGGTTTACGGCCCAAGGAAGTTCCTTGGCCGTAAACTCCAAGAACTTGTGTTTCTTGGATGCTTTTTGGTCCATAAAGATTATACCCTAACCCCCTAAACAAGTTGTCTAACAAGGAAACGGGACTAGGAAGCCATAAAGTTCCATTTTGGAGTTTACTCCCCAAGAACGTTCTTGGGCGGTAAACTCCCGGATCTTGTAATCTAAACATGTTATTGATGTTAATAAGCATCTAACAAGTATTGAAACACATATAGAAAAGTAAACTCACAATCTGGGATGAAAACCCGAAGATCCGTCAGAGAGAATATGGCTTTTCTCTATTGGGAATTGTGAATAATGAATTAATTTAATTCAGAAAACTATTTATAGTCCTGGAATATTTTGGCAGAAAATATTTTTATTCTGGATATAGGACTGTAACAGTATGAAACTTGGAATGCCCAATTTTCACAAAACCAGGAGCATCCACTCTCCTGATATCCTCTAAAACATAAACTCTAATGTACACAAACGTGTTCGGAAAAGTATGAAAATCACTGAAACTGAACTGGCTTCTATTGAATAGATAATGTTTGTACAATGGAAATTTCGGGTTGTCACATCATCCCCCTGTTAGAGGAAATTTCGTCCCGAAATTAGAATTTAAGCAAATAAAAGTTACAAACAATTAAGCGAAAAGATGAGGGTATTTCAACTTCATCTGATCCTCGCGTTCCCAAGTGAGTTACGGTCCTCGCTTGGCGTTCCAGCGAACCTTCACGATAGGGATACGACTTTGTTTCGTCTGCTTGACCTCACGGTCCATGATTTCTACAGGTTCTTCCACGAATTTGAGGCTCTCGTTGATCTCGATCTCGTCGAGTGGGATTACGAGAGTCTCGTCGGACAGACACTTTTTCAAGTTAGATACGTGGAATGTAGAATGTACGTTACGAAGTGTGTCGGGTAGATCAAGTTTGTAAGCTATGGGGCTGACTCTGGCAAGAATCTCGAAAGGCCCTATGTACCTCGGATTAAGCTTCCCACGCTTGCCGAAGCGTATCAAGCCTTTCCAGGGTGAGACTTTGAGAAGGACTCGGTCTCCCACCTGAAATTCCAAAGGTTTTCTTCGTTTATCGGCGTAGCTCTTCTGTCGGTCTCTAGAGGCTTTCAATCGTTCACGGATTTGAACGATTTTCTCTGTCGTTTCCCGAATGATTTCCGGACCGGTGAGAGTACCGTCGGAAGCTTGTCCTCTTGCTAATTGGGTATCACCAACCTCAGCCCAGCACAGAGGGGATCTGCACTTGCGGCCGTAGAGAGCTTCGAATGGAGCAGCCTTGATACTTGTGTGATAACTGTTATTATAGGAAAATTCGACAAGGGGTAAATGAGTATCCCATGCCTTCCCAAAATCAATCACACAGGTTCGCAACATATCTTCCAATGTTTGGATGGTCCTCTCACTCTGTCCGTCGGTCTATGGATGGTAGGCTGTGCTCATGTCCAGCCTTGTTCCTAGGGAATGTTGTAGGGATTGCCAAAATCTTGAGGTGAACCTACTATCTCTATCAGAGATAATGGAAATAGGTACACCATGCAACCGTATAATTTCCCTAATGTATGTTCTCGTAAGTTTCTCCATCTTGTCGGTTTCTTTGATAGGCAGGAAGTGTGCAGACTTGGTCAATCTATCAACGATGACCCATATGGTATCAAGTCCACCCGTCGTCTTGGGCAACTTGGTTATGAAATCCATAGTGATCCGCTCCCAATTCCATTCTGGAATCTCTGGTTGTTGCAGTAAACCAGAGGGCTTCTGGTACTCGACCTTAACCTTTGCGCAAGTAAGGCATTTACTCACGAAGGTAGCAATCTCTGCTTTCATATTAGGCAACCAGTATAGCTTTTTCAGATCCAGATACATCTTATCTGAACCTGGGTGGACGGAATACCGAGTGTTGTGCGCCTCGGTCATGACCAAGTCTCAGAAACCACCGTGTTTCGGTGTCCAGATCCGGTTCATGAAATATAAAGCTCCGTCACCCCTGGCTTCGAAGTTCTTGTCCATTCCCCTAAGGGTTTCACTCGACACGTTTTCAGGTTTCATGGCCTCAAGCTGAGCCGCCTGAATTTGCTTAGTCAGGTGTGAATGGATGGTTATTGATAATGACTTGACTTTGCGACCAGAATATTCCTTCCGACTTAGGGCGTCTGCTACTACGTTGGCTTTACCCGGATGATAACGAATATCGCATTCGTAATCACTGAGTAGCTCAACCCACCGTCGTTGTCTCATGTTGAACTCCTTCTGATCGAAAATATGTTGTAAACTCTTGTGGTCGATAAAGATAGTGCTCTTCGTTCCATACAAGTAATGTCTCCATATCTTCAGAGCAAACACTACTGCTCCTAGTTCAAGATCGTGGGTCATGTAGTTAACCTCGTGTGTCTTCAACTGTCTCGAGGCATAGGCGATGACCTTAACTCGCTGCATCAGAACACATCCGAGTCCTTGATTGGATGCATCGCAATAGACGATGAAGTTTTCTATTCCTTCTGGAAGGGATAGTATTGGTGCGGTACACAAGGCTCGTTTGAGCGTTTGGAAAGCTCTTTCTTGCTTCTCTTCCCAGTCAAAGGCCACGCCTTTCTGGGTCAGGGTCGTAAGAGGCTTTGCTATTCATGAGAAGTTCTGAATGAACCTGCGGTAGTAGCCAGCGAGACCTAGAAATTTACGAATTTCTGTAGGTGTCTTTGGTGCTGACCAGTTCTCAATGGCTTTTATTTTGGATGGGTCCACGTGGATTCCTTCCTCGCTTACCATGTGTCCTAAGAATTCGACTCTTCGGATCCAAAATTCACATTTCGAGAACTTCGCATAAAGTTTCTCCTTTCGTAATGTCTCTAGAACTTGTCGTAGATGATCACCATGCTCCTTCTTACTTCGGGAGTAGATCAGGATGTCGTCAATGAAAACGATGACGAACTGATCTAAGTAAGGTCGGCATACTCTATTCATCAGATCCATCAAGACTGCGGGCGCATTGGTCAATCCGAATGGCATCACCACGAACTCGTAGTGTTCGTAACGAGTTCGGAAGGCTGTCTTCGGCACATCCTCCTCGAGCACTCGTAACTGGTGATATCCGGATCTCAGATCAATTTTGGAAAAATAGCTCGCCCCTTGCAGTTGGTCGAATAGATCATCTATGCGTGGCAGAGGGTAACGATTTTTTATCGTCAATTTGTTGAGTTCTCTGTAGTCAATACACATACGGAATGATCCGTCTTTCTTCTTAACGAACAAGACCGGTGCTCCCCAAGGTGAGAAACTTGGTCTTATAAAGCCCTTGCTGAGCAGTTCGTTATTCTGAACTCGACTTGTCGTTGCGGAGGTAACCCGGGTAGTTCTTCTGGGAAGATGTCGGGAAAGTCGCTCACTATTGGGACGTTCTTTAGTTCTTTCGTTTCTAGGCTCGTGTCGAAGACGTGAGCAAGGAATGCGTGGTATTCTTTGCGCAGATATTTCTGTGCTTGAATACTAGATATAATGCGAAGACTCGCACCAGGTTTGTCGCCGTAGACTATAAGAGTTTCGTTAGACGGGAGGTTTAGACGGACTGCTTTCTTGTAGCACATGATGTCGGCGCGATGAAGACTTAACCAATCCATGCCGATAATAACGTCGAAACTTTTTATTGAGACCGGCATAAGGTCGATTGGGAATGAATGGTTATCTAAGGTTAGAAGACAACCTAAGTATATGCTATTAGTACTTTCAGTTTTTCCATTGGCCATTTCTACTGTGAGTTGTTCATTAAGTGCGTGTGGTTGTTGCTTAAGCATGCGAGCAAATTTGTGGTTTACGAAGCTTCGCTCCGCTCCACTATCGAACAGAATGCATGCATAGGAGTTATCAAGGAGGAACGTACCAGTCACCACTGTCGGGTCAGCAACTGCTTCCCCGTGGCCTATTGCTAGTACCCTCCCTGCTCCTCCAGTATTCCTCGCCTTAGGGCAGTCCCTTTTAAAGTGGCCTGTTTCGCCACATCCATAGCAAGTTGGGCTCACGCCAGAGCCAGGAACTTGGGAGATCGGTTGCGCCGGGAACCTACAGAATCGGACGGTGTGTCCTTTCCTGTGGCAGTTAGTACACTGCATTTCACGGCAGGCGCCGTTGTGGTGGAAGTTGCATTTGTTGCACTTCGACAAACTTCCAGAATACTGCTTCCCCGGAGCAGTAACAGCAGTAGGGGCTACCGCAGCATGTATTGCTACGATTTGCTGTTTCTTTGAAGTTCGTTGCTTCTTCTTCTCATCCCAAAACTTCCGCTTGGTGCCAGCGGGTTTGGAGGGTTCTGGGATGGCTTGGGTGGTTGTGGCTGCAGGGGTCTTGACTCCATGGTCAATAAGTCTTTGTGCCAATCGCTTGGCACTATCGAAGGTAGCGGGGTTAGATGCTAAGACATTCCCCTGGTACGGAGGCACTAGCCCCCATACATACCGTTCAATCTTTTTCCCTTCAGTGGGAACCATATTGGGGCATAGGGCCACCAGTTCGCTAAAGCGGGCAGTATAAGCGATCACGTTGGTGCCCTTCATGGTCAGGTTCTAGAGTTCATGTTCTAACTTCTGGACTTCGCCCCTCGGACAGTACTCCTCAGTCATGAGGTCCTTCATCGTTGCCCAGCCCATGTCGTTAGCCACGACTAGAGTTAGGGCTTTGACGTGGCCGTTCCACCACGTTAGGGCTTTATCCTCAAAGGTGCACGCGGCATATTTCACTTTAAATGCAGCAAGGCACGAACAGATTTCGAAGACTGATGCAGTCTTCTCGAACCATTGCGAGAGAGCAATGACTCCGCCGGTGCCATAGAAAGGCTTCGGCTTGCAGTTTGTGAAATCCTTGTAAGAGCACTCCCTTGAGCGCACAGGGATTTCGATCGGAATAGATTCCACAGGGGTTCCACCTCTGCTGGCATCTGATGAGTGATACTGAGCCATGGCAGTTGCCACTGCTGCAGCTACGACAGCATTCAGGGCTGCAGTATCGATGACCGCAGGTGGTGGAGGCGGTGGAGATGCAGGATTATTCCTAGTCTTGGGAGATTTGCGAGGAGGCATCCTTCAGCTATAAGTTTATAAAGACACGAAGGATGATAAGAATCAATTTGTAAACAACGTGAGAGTGACCCATGGACTAACTAACCATAGCCCAACAGTTTGAACGAGTGTTTGAAATCATAATAAGAAATATTAGTAGGAATACACAAGTGTACAAATTTTTCCCACAGATTAGATAGATTTCAATAGTACGGGTATTACTGATGTAATAAGTTCAGGGAAAATCGACCTAACAGTAGGTCTTACATCATACCATAAGGACAAGACTGATAGTCCTAGATTCCTAATTAGAGTATCGAAAGTTAGGAATATTTTACAGACAAGTGCTACTTAGAGCACATAAGTTCAAGGCTATCCCTAAATCAAAAGACAGAGATGTACTAGACATCATCTAATGGCGATGGGAGTTTCTCGGGCGAGCCCTGAGGTCGGACACTTGGCGAAACATCTCCTGAAGGTGTCGGTCCTGAGTTCTCTGACGAGCTCGAAGTTCCACGACCTCAGCTCGGGAAGCAGCCAGCTGTTGTTGCAAAGTTTCGTTGGTTCTCCGGGTCCGTTCCATGTCTTCTTCAAGACGGTGGATGCGGACTGTATTGACACCTGAATTGGCATCAATCTCCATGACCCGGTCGATGGCTGCTCGACCTTGCTCGACATTACGAGCTATTCTGCGGATGATTACCGGCAGAGCTCTGTCAGCAGAGCCACCATCGCTAATGTTGTAAAAGGTTCGGTCCCCAAAGTATGGCAAGGGTTGACCCTGTTCATCACTCCAGCGATTCAGATTGTTTGCCCACATGGGTGAAGGACCTGGAAACGCTGGTCGAGGGTTGTTGTTCGGGGCTTGACCTACAAGCGGTAGGTTGTTGACTTCAGGCTCGGAGTCAGATCCATCTGAAAAGCCTTCTGCGAGGTGATCATCCAAAGGGATTGGATGATCATCTTCGGGCTCTTCATCGATCCACCCTGCATTGCCTTCATTGGGAAAGTACGGGTCGCCATGATGGAATCCAGCCATTTCGATCTACGCGAGAAGAGAGGTATAAGAATATAGTATACGTGTAACTAATAGCACAAAATACTCCTATAGTATTTTAAGTTTAAGTTCTACTGATCTTCTTGTGGTATTGTTGGTAAGTTTTTAGACTTGTTAACATATCACAACCATTCTAGGGCATATGCTAATCACTCCTAGGACCAGCATAGTTGATCAGGCTATGCCATTCCCAGGACTGACCATACATCCCTGAGCTCACTTGTGATATTCAACAATCGTAATACTTTTGTTCTTGTCATTGTGACACTGATTTTAGTATGAATGTAGACTAGTATACTTAATTAAATATTTTATTATTTAAAGTATAGACTCTTGGTCAGAGTGTTTTAGTCCCTTTTGGGTTTATAGATTAGTATATCTTTTATAGGTTGATATACTTGATTCACTATAAACAATGCTCTGATACCAATCTGTCACACCCCAAAACCAAGAACGACGGAAACGTTCTGGGGCAGAGGACGTCATGTATAGTATCACAACACAGTAAATGTAAATAAGCAAACAACATCATCCATTGCATTAAATATATAATTTTAATACAAGTGTGTTCTGTACAGTTATAGACACCAAAAATAATGAAACACAAAATAATATGAGATGAGTCTTGAATGCACTCCATCTTCTCAAAAGCTGGCCTCGGTACCTGTCTACTGATGACCTGAGAATACAAGTTATTTTGAAAGAGTTTATCAGCATTAAGCTGGTGAGTTCATAAGTATTTTAGTGTCAATGTTTCTTGTAAAAACGTTTGAACCTGTCTCAATGTATAAGTTTGTGAAAATGTAAGCAAATGTTTGAAAATGTTTGTAAAAGTTTGAATCTCTCAGAAAATCCTATATTTTCTATAAAAGTAACCTTCTACCAAGGCTAAACTGTTTTGTAAACTCGTCTGTTATAAAAGTGTGTAATTACCCAAGTATAACTATCATTTGTTAAAAATATAGTTTGTACACTAATGCTTAAGTGAGATTATCACAAAAATATGTAATGGGTAAATCATTGTAGTACTGTAGCTTTGTATAATAAGACTACTGCTGTACTAAATACTACTACCTTAAACCGGATTTATATTAAGGTCTAATGTGATAAATTGCACCATGCTATCGACTGGTAACAACGACATAATGAATGGTCGTAATAAAAGAAATGACGTTTGGCACCCGCAGACCTGCAGGTCCGGCTGTAGCTAGCAGCAAGGTGTAGGATAGTCAATCCAGTATAGATCTATACGCAAACTCACGCTCCCCCTCCAAGAGAATTCTGGCTACAACTCGGGTCATGACATTTAAGGCATGCTCCGACACAGTGGATCACAATTATTACGTATTTATGTAGATGTATATGTATTGTTTCTCGTATATCTGTATATGTATTGTTTCTTGTATATCTGTATATGTATTGTTTCTCGTATATTTGTATATGTAGTGTTTCTAGTATATCTGTATATGTATTGTTTCTCGTATATCTGTATATGTATTGTTTCTCGTATATTTGTATATGTATTGTTTCTCGTATATCTGTATATGTATTGTTTCTCGTATATCTGTATATGTATTGTTTCTAGTATATCTATATATGTATTGTTTCTCGTATATCTGTATATGTATTGTTTCTAGTATATGTACTGATCCTGTGTTACCCCGATGGTAACTAACTAATGATGTACTGATAAGTATGAATATGGAAGTACTTTTATGTCAATACACGTATATATGATATATAAGTAATATGGAAACGACCTTCGGATGGTCACCCGAAATCCCACCAGACCACATCCAAATCGAGGAAAAGGAAATAGGGCGGATGGCTTTCCTAAGCCCTTTGAACATTATTTATATATCTATACATATATGGGCATGCAATTGGATATATAAAAGCATAAATAAGTTTTCGTAAAACATTGGAAGCAGCAATATAATTTCAAGAGAAGATCGACTTGATGTCGATCTATAAAACATTTTGAAGCATAAGTTGATAAAACAGTTTAAGTGTAAGAAGCATTTGTTTGAATCACAGTCTATAAATAAGTTTGGATAGTAAAACAGTTTGTAAAACATTTCAAAGTAAAGCAATTTGATAAACAGTTTGAACAGTGGTAAAAATCGTTGTTTTCCTAGTTATTAATCACATGTGATTGAAGCAATAACTTATAAGTATTTGACTTGTATTCCCCCCCCCCCCCCCATAAAGTATTTAAAACACTTAAAATCATTTCAAAGGTTGATTCAAGGGGTATGAACTCACTTGTGGTGAGTCGTCTGAATTGCAGTGTCGGATACCGTGCTAGGTGGCAAACGGAGACTTGTTTACACGCACGAGCCTAGTTATCATATAATAAGCATATATATAACTAATTAGACAAATAATAACTTAAATAAATAAGTTAAGACACTTAGAAAACATTTAAACACTTTTACGAGTGTTTAAGGTTCAAATGGTTGCATCTAATTTGCCACGGGACTAGGCAAAAGGGTTTGAAACATCAAATGGCCTTGCATAGGAGTTCACCATCCAACAAACCCCACACCTTGGAGTTTACGGCCGTAAACTCATGGGTTTATGGCCGTGAACTCCTCAAATGGTGGTTTTGGGTGTTTTGTGGTGCTATCTTGATCCTAGAACACTCCTAGCTTTGTTGGAATAACACATGAAGTAGTTTAAGGCTCTAGAACACTCCATATGGGAGTTTACGGCCTAAGGTCCCTTCACCCTAGAGTTTACGGCCGTAAACTCTTGGATTTTAATTGTTTTGAGGCTCTTAAACATCAAGGATGGCTTCCATGAATTTATCTAAGGCTAATGGGGACAAGAGGCACACTTTTGTGCCTTCACTTGGAGTTTACGGCCCAAGATATGTTCCTTGGCCGTAAACTCCTTTCAAGGAGTGATTTTTGTGTGTTCTTCTCTCCATTTAAGTCCCAAGGGTGCAAGGTAAATTGTCTTAAGGCTTAAGGTGTGCTTGGAATGATTTTTACCCTTCAAAAAGGGGTTTACGGCCCAAGAGGGGTTCTTGGCCGTAAACTCCTACTAACTTGTGGTTTTGATGAGTTTTTGAAGTCCTAAATAAGCACAAGTATTAGTGGGTAAAGTCCTTAAGCATTAGGGGGAAGTTTAGGGCACTAATTGCCCTTGAAAAGGGGTTTACGGCCCAAGGAAGTTCCTTGGCCGTAAACTCCAAGAACTTGTGTTTCTTGGATGCTTTTTGGTCCATAAAGATTATACCCTAACCCCTAAACAAGTTGTCTAACAAGGAAACGGGACTAGGAAGCCATAAAGTTCCATTTTGGAGTTTACTCCCCAAGAACGTTCTTGGGCGGTAAACTCCCGGATCTTGTAATCTAAACATGTTATTGATGTTAATAAGCATCTAACAAGTATTGAAACACATATAGAAAAGTAAACTCACAATCTGGGATGAAAACCCGAAGATCCGTCAGAGAGAATATGGCTTTTCTCTATTCGGAATTGTGAATAATGAATTAATTTAATTCAGAAAACTATTTATAGTCCTGGAATATTTTGGCAGAAAATATTTTTATTCTGGATATAGGACTGTAACAGTATGAAAATTGGAATGCCCAATTTTCACAAAACCAGGAGCATCCACTCTCCTGATATCCTCTAAAACATAAACTCTAATGTACACAAACTTGTTCGGAAAAGTATGAAAATCACTGAAACTGAACTGGCTTCTATTGAATAGATAATGTTCGTACAATGGAAATTTCGGGTTGTCACATGATTTTAGGTTCCTAGCTATCACGATTTCTTCACGACATGTGATGGTTGTACCTTGGAGGGAATGTAGTTGATCAGGCTACATCCGCTCCTTGATACAACTAAGAACAGTCCTGAATTAACTGAGATACTAGCATTATCTTGTTTGGTTCGGTGTTAGGTTCTCGTTCCTAATGCAAGCAAGGGTGTTTTATTTACTTGTTTTGTTCAGAGTTATGTTAGTCCCTCTTTTGGTTTATAGTTGCATATCAATGTGTGGCTAGACATGCTAGTTCCCTATAAACAAAGCTCTGATACTAACCTGTCACACCCCCGAACCAGACGGCGGAAACGTCCGAGGGTTGTCGTGACTTAATTGAATACCATAACATTGAATATATATGAAACGTAACAACATTCGTCACCATGCATTAATATAGTACAACCAATAAAGTTTACATGAAGTACATTGTTTAAACATTACATTCCCAAAAATAAATTGTTCGATTCGTTAATAAGTAAACTGCAAGCCGTCACTGAGTACATTTTCCTTTGATTCACTGGTTCCCTGAGAATACAAGTATTTTGAAAAACGTCAACATGCGAAATGTTGGTGAGTTCATAAGCGGTATTTGAAAAGCAATGTGTTGTATCATTTTGAAAACCACCAGAAAATCCGATATTTTCTGGAAAGAGTTCTTGAAAACATTTGTGAAGATCCATAAGTATGCTTGTTTGTTTCTATAGTTGTAGAGAAAATGTTCATCAAGCTTGTGTACGTTTTGAAAACCGAATGTATTGAAAAACCCTAGGAAAACCCGATGTTTTCCTAATTCTTTGAATTCCATGAAGTTAAAATAAAACCATTGCAACGCGTGAAGTTAACAATTCCAGGCGACGTCGGATTATTTTTGAGCATGATTAATTGCTATAAACACGCGTTACACAAACGACCAGTTTATAACTATACTAACGATCCCGTAGGCGTCGTCCGTACTAATTACGTTATCCGACCGCCCTGACTTCGAGTAATCCCACATCCGAAGAGAAAGAGGACACGAAGACCCCGATGACTCCATTAACCGGTTGGGGATAAAAAAAAGGTACGAGGGGTCCCTGACCCGCCTCGCATGAAATACCGACTTTACTAGCAATACCAAAGGACCCTTGGGGACCGATAGTATACAAGCCATTGAAAGTCCTTTTACGCTGTGTTAGATCGTGTAAGACCCAACAACTCGTAAGGTAGAAGTCTTCGGGCCTTAAGATCAGGTCATTGGGCTAGCTAGGCCCAACAAACAAGATTTTACACTTTTGGGGCCCAAAGGTAGTGCGTAGACGTCTGTGCACTCTCGCGTGTATATTGAATTCCCAAATGTTACTTGTATGAATCGAGGTATCGTCGCGTTAGTAGTTTCGGATTTTTATTGGTTCCAGACCGAACCAATTCGTTTAACAACGACTTTTTGGTATTGTTGTGTATTGTATTTCGTCGGTAGTCGCGGTGCCATTATTTGATCAAATTGCGTGTATTGAATTAGCCTTCAAAGTTTTCTGTTTTTAGCCCCTCATTGTTTGTAAAATTTACTTTTTCAACCCTCTAATTAAATAACTTTCCGGTTTGGTCGTTAAATCATTTTTCTTGACATTTTAACACCAAAAATTATTGAAATCAATATTTTTCAGCATATTTTTCATTGAAAACAGTTTAAGTCCCTGAAAATGCAGTTTTCTCGGTTATAAACCCTCTTTTTCGCAGTTTTGACAATTTTGGCCCAAATTGGAAAATTTTTGCAACTATGGTCCTTTTTAAATTTAAAAAAAAGCATTTTAAACCTTTGAAAAGTACTTGCAACACTAGTAGTCCACTGTTTTACAGAAAAACACAGTTTTGGCAATCCAAAACAGAAATTTCGCATAATGGGCCTTATTGGGCCGAAAATGTCATTTTTAGCCCATTAAGCTTGAAATTTATGTTTTGAATCCTCCAACAAGTATATTTTCAGAAAATACATTATGGAAACTGTTTTGACTCATCTCCCCCATCAGATTTCGAAATATTGCAATTTGGGCCCTTTAACTTTATATTTTTAACATTTTATGTCCAAAAATTGAGTTTTTAGCCCAAAGAAAATGTTACTAAGCCATTTAGCTATTTTTCTTGGAACACTTTATATGTAGAAATATATTTGATGCTAGTGTCATTTAACATAAAGTATATCTTGATTTTTAGGGGTTTATGACTAGATCCAACATTATAAACACACAAAAACACACATATAAGCATAGAAATCATACAAGGCATACAAAACACATATAGATCTACACTTTCACTTGTATTCCCCCCCCCCCCCACAAAACTCATAAAAACAGAAAATAGGGGGTATGAAGCTCACCTTAGTGTGTGATTTCGGTTTTTGAAGGAAAGATGGAAGAAAACTTGGTGATTTTTGGCCTTAGCACCCTTTTCTTGAAGATCTCGAGTTTGATGTGCTTCTAGGATGTAAGATCACGATTTTGGCATGGATTAGGAAAAGATTTTGATGACAAAAAGAATCTAAGTCATAGATCCAAACATAATCTTACCTTAGATGAAGAATTTGTGGAAATTTCCTCTTGAATGCTTCCTAAATTTCGAGATCTTTGAGTGGAGAGGGAGGAAGTTTTCTTGAGTGTTCTTGAGAGAGTTTGTGAGATGTGTGTGTGTTTGAGATGGCCGAGAGTGAGTGAGAGGGAAGAAGGAATGAACTTTGAGGTGATGTATGCATGGGTATATGAGATATAAGGCATGGATAACCATGAGGTAATAGTGAGGTGTCACTTGAAAGTCAACTCTCTTCATCTCCTCTTGGGTTTGGGCCTTAGGCCGAGAGTTTTGAAGGGAAAAGGAAAAATTTGGACTTTTTGCCCCTAAGCCCAATATTAGAGTTTGTTTGGGTGTGTTTCAACTTAAAAGAATGTGGTAGGATTTTCACATTTTTTGTTGGACTAGTTTAGGTTATTCATGGATCAAAGCCTTTAATTCATTTCATTCTAGTCCCAAAATGGCCCAAAATGATGAAATAAATTAATGTGGGTCCAAATAGAGCCCAATTAGGGTTCTAAGCCCAATAGGAGAATTTTAGTTCATAAGGAACTTGGACCGGGATTACTAAGGTTTCCAACCCTTAGTTGAACATATGAGGTGTATTTTGAACGAGGATAGAGTATTGTATTCACTTAGAGTACATGCTTTTACAATGGATGATGTTTATATGAGGATAGAATTTCCTAGCTAAAAATGCTAGTTGTGACACCATGATAATGAGTTTATGGCCCAATCATGTTCTTGGGCAGTAAACTCATGTTTACTCCTCAAAAGTTAAGTTTAAGGTGTTCTTAGTCCATTCCATTAAGCCATCTAGCCATATCTAAGCTCCAAAGGTCGATTGGAAGGGTTTTTGGGCTCCAAAACCCATTTTATATGAGTTCACGGCCTAGGACTGTTCTAGGGCCGTAAACTCATGAAAATGGTCCTATTCCATAGTTTGAAAACGAATTTGGAAGCTAGAGAGGTTGTACAACAAGTTAGGAAGGTTACCTTGTTGAAATGGGGCTTGAATTGAGTGATTTTGGATCAATGACTTGGATTTGAGGATAGAGGTTAGAGAGAGAGAGAGAGTAGTGAGAGAGTGTAAAACTTCAAAAAGATGTCTTTTGAGCTTTAAATATGTTCTAAGTTTCGGATACGGTGGAATTCTACTCGATACCAACGTTAAACGGGGCTTTTGGTCGCACCCGATTAAGTTGTCGTAACCCGGCGGGATCGAATCTAAAAATTTTTAAATTAATAATTTGGGCCAATTTCATGAGTTCCTGAGGGGTTTGTACACTCATGAGTTTTTAATAATCATATAAATTTAAATAACTTAGCCCAAAAACAAAATCGGATTGAATCGCTAAAGACGGGTTTTACGGACGAAATGGGTTACGACGATGGACAAACTTCGGGTTGTCACATTATCCCCCCGTTTGAGGGTATTTGGTCTCGAAATTCAAAGATTAGGATACAGTTCATGAATTGAAAAGAGATGTGGATGAATCTACTGCTTCGGGTCTTCACGCTCCTAAGTGGAATCGGGTCTCCGCTTGACATTCCAGCGAACCCTCACTATCGGGATGCGACTTTGTTTCGTACGTTTAACCTTTCGATCTATGATTTCGTTTGGTTCTTCCATATGGTTCATACTTCCGTTGATTTCAATCTCATCAAAGGGGTTATTACGGTTTCATCGGGTAGGCACTTCTTATGAATAAGGACGTGGAATACCAGATGGATGCTACTAAGTTCTGAAATTAGTCGGAGTTTGAAGGTTACGGAATCGATCCTAACGAGGATCTCAAAGGGTCTAATGTACCACAAGTTAAGTTTTCCACACGTTCCAAGGCGGACCATGTCTTCCCAGAGTAAGACCTCCAACAAGAGGGTCCATCTTTCTGTGTCAGAATGGTTAGGGTTTTGACGATTCAGGAAAAATTCTGGATGAACCTGCATTAGTAGCCAGCGAGACCCAAGAATTGACGAGTTTTTGTGGCTACCTTCGGTGCTAACTAATTCTCTATTGCTTTGATCTTAAGAGGACCCACATGTATGTCTTCATTTTCTACTACATGACCAAAGAAAATGGTTCGACCGATGGGCATCACTACAAACTTATAGTGATCATATCGAGTCCGGCATACTGTCTATGGAACATCACTCTTATGGATTTGTAGCTGATGGTACCTTGACCTAAGGTTTATCTTTGAGAAGTGGTTGGTTCTTTGAAGTGGATCGAAAAGGTTATCTATTCGAGGGAAGAGGATATCGGTTTTGACAGTTAACTCATCCAGCTGACTCGATAACTCCTGCATTTCTGTTGGAGCTAAGCGATATGGAGATTTGGCTACTGGGGAAGTTCCAGGAATTAAGTCGAGACGAAATTTCAACCTGATGTTCGGAAAGAATTCCCGGAAGCTACACAGAAAATACATCAGGAAAGTCACAAACTTCAGGGATGTTCTCGAGGTCTCTAAATTCCTTTTTCTCAAGGATCACATGGGCTAGGAACGCATGGCACTCCTTTCGGGGAAAACTCTTGATTTTTGATGTACAAATTGATATGAAGGTTGGAACCGAATTTATCGCCGTAGATCATGAGGGTCTGATCAGAGAGGAGATTGGGACGGATGGATTTTTCAATGCGAGGCTATCAGCACGATTGGGACTCAACCAGTCCATGCCACAGATAACATCAAAACTATTTATGGAAATTGGCATAAGATCAATGGATGAAGGATGGTTGTTCAGAGTAAGGGTACAACCTATGGATGTATCGACAAAGTTTTCTTTCTCACTGTTATTCGTCTCGATGGTGAATGTTTCATTTACTACCGGAGGGCTAAGATTAAGAAGATGTCTGAATGAATAGTTAATAGATTTTTCTTTTAGCCCTAGAATCGAAAAGGATTGCAGGCGTAAGAGTTGTTGAGGAGGAATATACCTGGGGCGACGGTGGGATCAGCGGCTGTCTCCTCTCGTCCTATTGCTAGAACTCTTCCGGTGTTGCCAGTCGTTGTTGCCTTGGGGCAATTTCGCTTAAAATGCCCGACTTCTCCGCAACCATAGCAGAACTGACCAATGCCTGCTCCGGAAGCTTGACTGGTTGATTGAGTTGGTGTCTTACAGTTTTTCGCAGTGTGACCCTTTTTGCCACAACTTTTGCAAAACACCTCTAGACATGGGCTGGAAGTAAGGTGATGATAGTTGCACTTGTCACAACTAGGGAGGGTTCCAGCATACCTACTAGTAGGTTTTCGAGCTGAGGATCCAACAATAGAAATAGCTACAGGGGTAGTGGCAGCGTGAACTACTACAGTTTGCTGCATCTTCGAAGACTCCTGCGATGTCTGGCTTTTCTTCTCCCCAATTCTTCTTTTCTCGCCACTCCTCTCTGTCGGCTCAGGAGTGGTATCTGTTTCCTCAAGGTCATCACTATGGTCAATTAAAGTTCGTGCTAAGCATTTGGCGCTATCGTATGTATCCGGCCTCGCAGCTAAAACGTTTCCTTTTGTTGGTTGGTTCAGCCCCCAGATGAATCTCTCTATCTTCTTACTCTCCAGGGTAACCATTCCCGGGTAGAGTAGCGCCAAGTCATCGAACCTGGAAGTGTAAGCGACAATATCGGAACCCTTCATCTTCAGTTTCTAGAGTTCGTGCTCTAATTTCTGTATTTCGCCCCGAGGACAGTACTCAGCCAGCAGAAGTTCCTTCATGGCTTCCCAATCCATGGTGTTGGCTGCAGGTAAAGTTAGGGATTTGACTCAGCCTTTCCACCAAGTTAGGGCTTTGTCGATGAAGGTGTAGGCGACAAACTTTACTTTGTCAGATTCCGAACAGGCATAGATTTCAAAGATAGATTCGATTTTCTCGAGCCATCGGGTGAGGGAAATGACACCTCCAGTGCCATCAAAGGACGTGGGTTTGACGTTCATGAAATTGTTATAAGAACACTCCTGTCGGCGTCCCTGGCTACCTTCTTGGTTTTGAGCCTGGGGACCACCTTCTGAACAATCGGGGTTCCTTTGTGACATGGCAGCTGCCACCGCGGCAGTAACAGCTGCCTGGAATACTACAGGATCAAATTGGGGAGGAGGTGGTGGCGGAGGAGGATTGTTGTTCTTTGAGTTGGGTCTCTTTCTTGGAGGCATCTTGATCTAAAAGGATCGGGAAAGAGAGGATCATAATTCCTCTGAATTGAATCAAGAGATATGGAACATGAAATATCTCATTAAGACAGATATATGGTATTCTATTAAGTGATAAAGCAGGAAAGAGTTATCAAAGCAGATAAACTATCGATAAGAGAATGATTGAGGAACAACGCTGAAATGAGAATTTCTATAACAGATTTGGCTTGAGAAATACTCCCATAGTATTTCATGATTCGCAGCAGTGACGACTCGTAGTTTGGGTATTTGGCTAAGTTTTAGGCATGCTTCATACCACAGTCACTCCCAAGCGCATGTTGGTCGTGTCTCGAATGAATATAGTTGGCCAGGCTATATTGATCCTAGACACGAATACATAACTGCCCAGGTTTAACCGCAACGTACAACACCCATTTACTAATGTTTTGTTCTACTTGTAGTTACGGATCTCGACGGTTAGTTATACTTGTATACTTTTGAAAATACTTATATTTTAAGGTATACTTTTAGTTCAGAGTACTTAGGCCCCTTAGTGTTTATAGTCTTATACCATGTAAGGTTTGGTATACTAATTCACTATAAACAAGGGCTCTGATACCAATCTCTCACACCCCGAAACCAAAGGCGGAAATGTTCCGGGGCGGAGGACATCATGAATATCACAACCAATGTTCATA
The DNA here is from genome assembly GCF_051521515.1 of Lactuca serriola. Taxonomy (NCBI): domain Eukaryota; kingdom Viridiplantae; phylum Streptophyta; class Magnoliopsida; order Asterales; family Asteraceae; genus Lactuca; species Lactuca serriola. Next base: position 68,053,993 of record NC_136409.1, on the reverse strand, counting down.
GTAAGCATAGTAAACACAAAACTTTACATTACATAGATTCATTTACATTGTCTGAAAACAAGAGTTACGTGAGTTATACATATACATATCATATGAACAAAAGTAAAGTCGTGTCTTCTACGTACTCCGTCTTCACCAAAATGATCGTTGGGTACCTGTCTAATATGGACCTGAGAATACAAACAGTTTGAAAATCAACATAAAGCTGGTGAGTTCATAAGCGGTTTGTTTTCTGAAAATGAACATGTTTCCTTCTGGTTTTCTAAAAAAGTTACGAACCCAAGAAAATCTCATATTTTCTTAAAAGTAAATTTTAGTTATCTGATTATTATACGATCCGGTTATGTACAGTTTGTTATCCTAGGAAAAACCCTTATTTTCCTAAAAGTAAAGTTTAGTTAAATACCACACTGTATAGTTTTATAGATAAAACAATATATTGAAAAACCACTAGGAATTACCATCGAGTAAAATAGTAGATATTTTTAATACATAAAAATATTGATTGAAAACCATGGGAATACTATCCCGTACTAGATATAAATTCAAAACCATGGGATTAAGATCCCGCACAAGATATAGATTTCAAAACCATGGGATTAAGATCCAGCACTAGATATAGATTTCAAAACCATGGGATTAACATCCCGCACTAGATATAACATAGTTTTAATACACAAAAATTATAGATTAAAAGTCATGGGAATACATCCCACACTAGATATAGATTGAAGACCATGGGACTAACATCCCGCACTAGATATAGATACTATAGTTTGAAAATAGATATAAAATCAAATCCATGAATAAACTTATATTAATACGTATTGTGAGTCGGGTAACCATGTTGATGCGACACTGAGACCTCCTTGATGTTCGTCAGACGTCGGACGATATCCAGAATTTGTCACCCCAGGCATGCCCGCCTAACTGTAGCTAGCAGTTAAGGTGTGGGATTGTCAGTCCCGAATAGATATATTCACAAATTCCACGCTCTCCCTCCAGGAGACTTTGGTTACACTTCCGGAGAGGATTTACTGATAACCAAAGGGTAATGACGAATCTCACAAGCTAGTATTAAATTATTTACAGTGTTTTCAGACGTTATCAAACATACTAATCGTTTTGAAACATAATACAGTGAAAACTGTTAAATACAATAGAATTATCTGGCAATATACTCTAAATTAAACAGAGATAAACTGAATCAGACATAGTTTATCTAATAACTTTACATAAATCTGTACTCGTTAAACAAGAACTAAAGATCCCAAATTATTCCCATAATAATTTGATTGTCACTTATATTGTAATTGAAATCCATGTACTTATGTTCAATAAAACATCCCTTATGCTCCGCATAATACATAAGGGGTAAAGATATATAAAAGTTAGCCAGATATTTATGGAAATATATCAGTTTTAGGTTTTGAAAACATTTATAGTTTGCTTGTATTCCCCCCCCCCCCCTGAAAACATTGAAAAAAAAACACGAAAAAAGGGTAGGGGTATGAACTCATCGGACGAGGAATGTGTCGACTAGGATGCTAAACGTCGGATCGAGGCTTGAAAACGTGCAAGGTTCCTATGTAATATTAAATGATACATAAATGTATCTATTTAGACTATAATGCATTAATTAGATACGATTATACACTCCAAGACGCGAACACACTTCAAATCAAGTGTTTGGAGTGACCTGGGTAACATCTATGGACGTATATGGCTCGGATATGGAGTTTACTCTTCAAGAGTAAACTCCCAAGAGAGTTCACGACCCTAAAGAACCACTCCCCATGAGTTTATAGCCGTAAACTAATGGTGGGGTGTTCTAGGGTGCTAAATGGCCTTGAATCAATTGAGGGGTAATTCTAGGTTTGGTTTCAAGGCATTGGAAAGGGATAAAACCACCATATGGACCATTTAAAGGAGTTTACAGCAATAAACTAGGAGTGTACGGCTGTAAGCTCCCTCATACTCATTCCTTATATGTTTTGGTGGTGTTAGGACAATCAAATGTGATTTAAACTCATTAGCCTTGGAGGGAATTTAGGGCATCATTTGACTAAGTTTTACGAGTTTACGACCCAGGAATCCATCCGTGGGGGGTTTATGGCCATGAACTACTAAGGGAGTTATTTTCATCAAGTTTAAGGCTTCTAATTCAATTGTGGTTGGTTCTAGACTTTAATCCAAGGCTATTGGTGTGTTTAAGTGGCATTTAAACACTTGGAAATGAGTTTACTCTCCATGATAATGAGTTTACGGCCCAAGAATGTTCTTGGGTAGTAAACTCATGTTTACTCCTCAAAAGTTAAGTTTAAGGTGTTCTAAGTCCGTTCCATTAAGCCATCTAGACATATCTAAGCTCCAAAGGTCGATTGGAAGGGTTTTTGGGCTCCAGAACCCATTTTATATGAGTTCACGGCCTAGGACTGTTCTAGGGCCGTAAAATCATGAAAATGGTCCTATTCCATAGTTTGACCACGAATTTGGAAGCTAGAGAGGTTGTACAACAGGTTAGGAAGGTTACCTTGATGAAATGGGGCTTGAATTGAGTGCTTTTGTATCAAAGACTTGGATTTGAGGAGAGAGGTTAGAAAGAGAGTAGTGAGAGAGTGTAAAACTTGAAAATGAAGTCTTTTGAACTTTAAATATGCTCTAAGTTTCGGACACGGTGGATTTCTACCCGATACCGACGTTAAATAGGGCTTTTGGTCGCACCCGATTAAGTTGTCGTAACCCGGCAGGATCGAATCTAAAAATTTTAAAATTAATAATTTGGGCCAATTTCATGAGTTCCTAAGGGTTTTGTACACTCATGAGTTTTTAATAATCATAGAAATTTAAATAACTTAGCCCAAAAACAAAATCGGAACGAATCGCTAAAGACGGGTTTTACGGACGAAATGGGTTACGGCGATGGACAAACTTCGAGTTGTCACACAATATATGTCTTTTTGCTTTCATTGTGCATTCATCCCTCCATTTCCATTGGTTGTAGGAATCAAAGCCCTCATCAATCACCAGAATCAATGTTTGTATTAAATTTTGCAAGCTTTTCAAAGTTTTATATCTAACCTCAAAACTGTTGAATTCTATCAAAGCAATGCCAATAGGATCATACCGAGCAACAAGAAGTATAAGGTGTGACCGGTAAATCAGATACTAAGTGACTAATAAGGATCAGGGAACTGAGTGGTCAGCAAGGAGGTTACCACAATAAGAAAACTAGAACCGGAAGCATTGTCAAGTCTCAAATTGGGGCATTCTTTTTGGAAATCTTAAAAGGGATAACATATGTTGGTGGTGAAGCCTTGCTAATAAACTGGAAAATCATGGTTACTTTTAAGGATGTCATGTGGAAGTCTTTTTTTTTTGTATTGTAAGTACAAATGATTAAAATGTTTGTTGTAAATTATAAAATAATTTTTGACATGATAGTGATAACTATTTTAGAAAAAGGTATTTAATTGCATTTATGTAATTTGAAATGAAGGGAAATGAACAGAATTTTACAATTTAATGTGTTTTCATTGAAACTTCATGAAATTTGGAGTTTTTTTAAAAGAAAGATCAATTATTTCTTTATTTACTTGAAGTTTGGCAGAGATTAACATATATGTTAAAATAAATAATCTCATAAATGTAGAAATACGATTAAACATAACTTTAACTCCTAAACTTGTATACATACGAATCAAGGTTACAAATAGAAATACCATAACTGCAACTAAATGTCTAAAATCTAAACTCGTATATTAAAAGTTTTTTTCGACAATTTAACATCCCAAAAATCTAATACTAAATATTCCAAATGGGACATAGAGCATTGGTGACAATGCACTTTTTGGTCGAATATTTAGAATCGACCCGAAAATAGCTTTTTTACCATTGAATACAATACATTTTTAGTTGAATAATTAAATCTCTCAAGCGACTTACTCTCTCTTCCTCTCATAATTTTTCAGGAAAACATTTCATGAATCCTACCTTTAAATGAAATAGTACTTTTGGGAACTATATAAATATTTTCTTAACATCCTTAAACCAAGTTACTTTCTCTCAAAAAGTAAATACATCAAATGAGATAAAGGGTATTTCTTTTCGAAGGAGGACTGTGAGAGAAGGTTAATGCTTAACAGATCTATCAATTTACTTTTCACTTACCAATCGGGTGTAATCTATTTTGGGTGGATTAATCTTGTGGCTAGAGTGTTAGTTGTAGCTGAGAATCAGATAAGGTTAATCTGGGGTATGACACAAGATTTAGTTTCATTCATGTTTGTGATTCTATCCAATTAAGGAGATTCTATCAATGTAGAGATCTTTTTAGTTCCATTAGTGAACCACATTCAGATGGATAAGGGGCGGTTTAAGTATGTATATGTGTGTGTGCGCCTCTTATTATCTAAAATGCATCCCACATCGACCAGATTCACTTAGCTCTTCGTAACCACATCAATATAAATGTGAGACTGCTCATGGTGTCTCATTGTACATCGCTTCCATGTGAGCTTTTAATAGTGTCGCAAGTAGGTTGCTGATGCACATTTTTTACGAGTTTTGTTGGACGATTTGCACACATTCATTGGCATCAATAGCCTTCAAAATCAATGTCATATGAATGCAGGTATGTACTCTTTTCATTTTAGATAAGTAATTAGAGTAGCTAGTATTGGCTTTTTATTTTTATTTTTCTATTGACATAATCTTTATTAAAAATACTTTTCTTTTAAAAATTTTTAGGTATTTGGGTTTTCTTTATTTAACTATGTTATGGATGATAATCTTGTCCACTTTCTTTTTTATTTCATTTCTTTAAAGAACCCGGTGCGTCGATCGTTACAAACTAAGAACTAAATAATAGTGCTGCAAGTTTTGTAATGTCATTATCAATAATATCTAATCCCTCATTCGCAAACAATATAATTAATGATATTTGTTCAACTTATATTTGGTCAAGAAGCATATAATTAACAAATATTTTATCCTTTAAGAGCCAAGAAAGGATAAAATATTTTATATTTGGTGAAGAAAGGATAAAATATCTAATCTCAAACTCGCAAACAATATAACTAATGATATTTTTTCAACTTATATTTGGTCGACAAGCATATAATAATCAAATATTTTATCCTTTCAGGGCCAAGAAAGTCTCTAAAGAAATATATCTTCACATGGAGATATTTATAGGCTCTTGTTGATTTTGGGAAGGGTAAATGTCATTGTAGCCCAACAAACTTCCGTATTTTGGTTACCGGCTAATTTGGGTAAGCAACCCATTATTATAACCAATTAGATCTGCCAAACAGGTTAGAAAATGATGACATGTAGCCTCTGATCACCACTAGGGCTCAGGTTCTTCCCAACCGATGAAGAGCTTGTGGTACACTTATTGAAACGCAAGGTTCGTCTCGCCAAGTGGCTTCCCCTATCATTGTTGCAACTTGGGATTTACAAGCTTTGTGGCTCTTCTTTCTGAAAATTCAAAAAACTCTTTCAAATAAGTGTAATGTGAGGTGATGACGGTTTGTTGCTATGTGTTTTGGGTGATCCGAATAAAAAGAGGTGCCCAAATGGAAAACGATTCAATCGAGAAACTATCATTTTGTCATCGTTTGTCAAAAAATTGAAATAAACATGATCAAGAAATGATATAATCAAAAGCTTTGTGGAATTATTATAAAACATTTTTTGAAATGATAGTGATAATTATTTTAAAAATGGTATGTAATTTTATTGATGGAAATTGAACATAGTTTTACAATTTCATTGATGGGGATGGTCTTATAATATCTTCTCATTAAGACTTCATGTAATGTTGAATTCGTTTAAAAGCGAGACGATTGTTTCTTTGTTTACATTTGAAACAAGATCACAACTAGAAATACCATACGCGCAACTAAACGTCTACAATCTAAACTAGTAGATGAAAATTTTCTTTTAACAACTAACATCCAATAAATCTAATCCTTAATATCCCGAAAAGGACTTAACCCCCAACCAGATACCACTACCAAGATATGTTGACACCCCTAGGTTGTAGAACCTTTAGTTTGTATATCAGAAGTTAAACGCACCTCATTATTTATTTTGTTTATGGCAAGATTTCATAAAATGCTATCAAATTTAACATCCACCTCAATCTTGGTTTTGTAAAAATAATAATAAATAAATAAATCAACCAATACCAACTTTTTTGTTATAACTTCATGTTACAAGGTGTCACACCCCAAAACCGGAACGGCGGAAATGTTCTGGGGTGGATGACGTCATGTCAAGTATCACAACATATGCAGTATAGTAATCAAAGTACAACAACCATTGCATTAATAGTAATAGTTTTACATAGTTTACACTTCATAGAATCATCAAAGTAATACAAGTAATAATATAGGTGCAGCTTGATACTAAACTGTCTTCACCAGAAGCTCCTGAAATGTACCCGTCTATTGCTGACCTGAGAATACAAGTTATTTTGAAAGCGAGTATCAGCATTTTTATAAATGCTGGTGAGTTCATAAGTATTTAGTGTCATTTTTGTAAGTAAGCATTTTATCCAAAATAACTTTATAAAAAGTATTAGTTTAGAGTCTACAGTGTATTAGAGTCCTTTCCAGAAAATCCTATATTTTCTAAATAAAAGCAGTCTTCTACCAAGACTCGACAGAGTTATGTTTTAAAGAGTAATTTTCCCTTAAATACTATCATTACCAAATACGGTATTTGATTTTAAAGAAAGTAGGAGAATATCACGAGTAAAAACATTAGGGAAAATAACATATGCCTCAGCAAAGAATACTGTTGACTAAGGCAAAAGAAATCATAGACTCCAGGAGAGTATCAAATGAATGATATGCCTGGCTCAGTCTAACAAAAGGGAATACAGACCCCAAACGGTATCAATTGAATGATACGTCTAGCAAGGTCTAAAACAAAGAGGCACAGACCCCAGACAGTATCAATTGAATGATACGTCTAGCAAGGTCTAAAACAAAGAGACGCAGAACCCAGACAGTATCAATTGAATGATACGTCTAGCAAGGTCTAAAGAGTGATCTTAAGAGTGTTGTTTTAGAAATACAGTGTTAATTCTCGTTACCTTAAGGCCATGAATTATAAGGTAACCCCGAGATACTCGTAACCATACTGATAGACACTAGAGAACCTGACGCCCTGCAAGCGTCGGAAAGAATGTGACATTTGTCACCCCTTGTCTTGGTAGGCTGTGGACTGTAGCTAGCAGTCAGGGTGTGGGGGTGTCAGTCCCGTATAGATCTATACACACAATGCCCGCTCTCCCTACAGGAGACTCTGGTTACCAACTAGACAACGAAGAAGGCCGTGTCCTGAAGATGCATCTCGTCTAGTGAGTTCTGATGTAAATACGGGACTAATGGTAGAGACTCATAACTGAACTAATTGATGTAAACCTATATGTCTATACATGTATACATAATATATAATTAATGATCAAACTAATTGATGTAAACCTATATGTCTATACATGTATACATAATATATAATTAATTGGCATGTTTTAACTTGTATTCCCCCCCCCCTATAAAAGCGTGTAAAAACATTTAAAAGGTTAATTAAGGGGTATGAACTCACCTGTTGTAAGTGGATCCGACGAAGGTGCCGGTTGGGTGCTCGGTGTCAAGTAAAGACTTGAACACACTTAGTGACCTATTAACATATGATGACATATGTTTACATACAATTAGTAAATATAATACTAATTAAACATGTATACGCATCCTAAAATGCGGAAAATACTTTGGTCAAGTGCTAGGAGTGTCCTGGGTCCAAGGGTGTGTATGGCCTAGATAGGGAGTTTACTCTTCAAGAGTAAACTCTTTATAGAGTCTACGGCCCTAAGACCTTATCCCCATGAGTTTGCAGACGTAAACTCATGGATGGTGTGGTCTTTGATGCGTTAAGATCTTATAACACTTGTGGAATTAGGCTAGGTTCAATTCTAGGGCTTTTGAAGGGTTTAAGGCTTCAAAATGGACCATTTGAGGGGTTTACGGTCCATTGGCACTCCTTGAGGAGTTTACGTCCATGAACAAATGAGTTTATGGTCGTAAACTCATGTTAGCCCATTCCTTTGTTTGTTTGGTGGTTCTAACTCATGCATGTAAGGTTCTAGTCACTTTTATGAGCATAGGAACGTGTTTAGGGCACTTAAACACCTTGGAAAGGTGTTTACGGTCTAAGGAGATGTTCTTGGGGAGTTTACTACCTTAAACACATGATTTTACGATAGTAAACTGAAGTTAGTCCATAAATCATGTGTTTTGGTGGTTGTAGGTTAAGCATACGAAGTTCAAGGTCCAATTCCAAGCCATACAAAGTGTTAAGGGCACTTTATCACCCTTTGGGGGTGTTTATGGTCTAAGAATGGGTGTTTACAGTCCAAGAACCTTCTTGGGCCGTAAACTCAAGTGTGACACATATTTGTAGCTTTGGTGCATATGATGATGGAAAATAAGGTTCTATGCACTCAAGGAAGTTCACGGAAGCTCTTGGAGGTGTTTGAGGGGTAGCTTAAGACCTTAAAAGGTTTTTATGGTCCATGAATATGGGTTTACAGTATAAGGATGTTCTTAGACTGTAAACTCATGTTTACTTCCCATTTGGTCCGGTTTTGGTGTTCTAAGTCCTTTCGTGTAAGCATCTAAGCCATTGTTAAGCATGAGAAGTGTTTGGGAGGGTTTTTGGGCATCAAACCCACTTCCAAAGGGGTTTACGGTTTTAGGAGGCTCCCAAGACCCTAAACTCATGTTCTTGGGGTTTTTGGATGATTAAGTCACGAATTTGCAAGCTAGATAAGTTACATAACAAGCTAGGAAGGTTTACTTACTGATTTGAGGCTCGGAGGGGCGATTTTTGACCAAAACCTGTTTGTAGAGAGAGAAAGTAGAGAGAGAGTCTAAGGTGAGAAAAGGCTTCTAAGGAGTGTCCACCCACCCTTATATAGGGCTTGGGTGTTATACCCGGTAGACGACTACCCGATACTTATGTTTAACGAGGTTTAAAATTTTACCCGGTTAAATGGCCGTAAATAAAAATAAACTTTATCCAAATAAATGGAAAGATAATTTACATGTTTTTATTTTCTCTTGACGAATATTAATTACAATATTCCAACGGGTTTAAATCCGGTCAAAAATGTTTTCGGGATAAATTTGGCTAATTTTTGACGTAATTAATTTCGACGTTAAAACTGTTGGGTTTTGGTATAATACAACATCCTATGGTGCACATACAACCCTAAATACCTTGGATCTATGTTTTCACTAATTATACATGCAAATGGTTTCCAAGGCATTAAACCTATAACTAGCATGCATTTGACATGAACCATATAATATACTAGTTAGCGAAACATACCTTTTATGTGGCTTGAAGTCTTGATGTATTTGGCTTTAAGAGCTTAGCACCAATAGTATGAAATGCCTCAAATGGAATCACAACACACCTCGGACAAAGGTGGCTCTTGAGAGAGAATTCCATGCACCAAAACACCTCCATATTTCTCTAAGAAAAGAAGTGGTGATTTTGGCTATGGAGTAACCTATTTATATGTAGGATTCCAAGGGTCATGGGTATAACCCATAATCCATACCCATGGGTTTTATGATCAGTGGTTCATGTGGCCCAACTCTTTGTGTATCCATACATAAACTTGGTCCAACATGGGTCATAAGCCCAACACATATAAATATAACTAATTATCATAATTAGTCCCCATAGATTTCATTAGTCTCTTTTGATCACTAAATTAATTCCAAATTAATTCTTGATCGATACTAATTAAAATATATGATTTCATATTAATATATTATAACTTATAATATATTAATAAACCATAAATAACCTTCTCTCAAAAGTCCATCCTAACAAATTGTCCTGATGATATGCAACCCAAATGGACCATGCTACTCTCGGGTCAAGTACATACCAATAATAGTTAAGGGCTTAGACATCTAATCCAACAGTCTCCCACTTGGATAAGTCTAAAACTATTATTGCAAGTACGACTTAATAACCCGACTAGCAATCGTAGCTCTTAAAGTTGTTGTCGAACTCTGAACAAATCAATGACGCGTCCATTAGATAAGGATCATATATTCCTCCATTCTAGATATCATATGGACTGAGACATGGATTATAATCATTCTCTCTGTCCATTTGTTGTTTCCCGATTTCCGATTTATGACGACTGACTAATTGAACAAATCAAATCAGTCCTGGCCCGGCCGAGCACTTCCATTTGTCATCATCAAATCATCGAGGGGCCAACAGATATCACTTTTATCCCGAAGGTAAAAGGAATGGATAAACTTTGACTCATATGGCTTGTTCTACTACTTGTTGAATCATACAAAAAGGCATGTTTTATAACATCGAGTTACCAATGCGTTTTCGTGCAATCAATGTATAACCAACTCATAGTAACAACTCATATCTCTAGGTTTGAAGAATATAAGATATTATCGTCTCATGATCACTCATGATAAAATCCATGAAGTGATTCCAATGAGCGCGGGTTGAATCCAATACTCAGAACTTATGAGCACTCATGAGTGTTGTAGCACCACCTTGTCCAACATATTAGACCTCTACAAACCCAATCCATAATAGTCTTGTTTCATATCTACTTCCAACATATGACCGACTGTGGATGGTTTGAATAACTTAGTCAATTAGAACAATGACCTAGTTATTCTGGAAGTCAAAACATGCAAAGTGAAACACAGTAATAATCGAATCCAATATGGTCTCAGAACTTATGAATATAAATAAAACACCTTTTATTTATCACCATACGATTACACATTATTCATTGTATACTGTTTTAGCTATGAAATTTATTCTTGAATTAAAACAATAGTTGTCCCATGCTCCAAGCATGTACACTGTGTTTTTCTAAACACTAGTCATGCCACACACCAAGTATTCATACTATGTTTGTCTATGATATTTACTTTGTGAAATAGATAAATTGAACATAACTCCAATGATTCTCATTTCACAGTCCCAAATCTTACTGCAAATGCAAGAATTCCAAATTCATGCCATTTACTAAAATTTGTTAGATTCTAAACTTATATGCATTGATCCTCTTGTAATGATTATGCACAAATTCACAAAGACTTGGCAACAATCATTACAGAGTATTCCAAAGGAGATCAACTCCTTGGAAACATCCTTCTTGCATTAAGTTTCCTAATCATACAGATTGAATACTTTCTAACTTTGAAGCATTTCCATATTCCATTTTGACTATCACTTCTGAAGAAGAGTTGCCTCCTTACAAATTATATCAATATGGTCCTTCTAGAATTAATACTATACTTCCAACTATCCTTGAGCAACCAATCTTTGGTAAACCTTAGATTGTCCTCAACAATTGCTTAATCATTTTAGTCATATCAATTTCTAGACCTTTTTCCCTTCTTCATGCCCCATGCATTTGGAAAAACTTAGAAAGAGTGAATATAGCACACGTAATCGATCCTATATCCGAAGCATATGGGACACGATTCATGATGTCTCACATAAAGACTAAACCAGTCTTTTGCTATAATATTTCCATTTCTATTTGCCAAGTTCTCATAATTCAGATTATGAAAAGGGATGTTGTAATCATAATCGAATTTTAGAACGCAAATAATGAACCCATATATAGAATTTCCTTATGTTGAGCCATCCCAACATGAAATCCATATATATTCTTGACTAAATACGATTAAGACATCAATCTAAGCTTTTAGATTTGAGATGAAGTATAATTTCATCTCCCTTAATTATAGCAAAACAACTTTTTCAACCCCTGCAACCTCACGAATTGAAACTTTTGTTTTCTATAATTAACATTGCTAACTTGCAATACTTATCATAATTATCATGCTCCCACTAACATGATGATTATTAGCATAACACTTATGCTCCCACTAGCTTTCACATGTACCCAGAAATCAACTGAACTTCTAGAAATCAATACTTTATTGACTTTCTTACCAAAGTTCATATTTCTGATACTAGATTGCCTTGATAATACTTTATCAATATCATACACCTCTCTTAGATAGCTCACATGTGTGTCTAAACAATTATGAAGAGGGATGCTGGAATCATAATGTTTAGACCTTTTGTCATTCCCACAATTGCTATCTACTCAAAATCTACTTAGTGAAAGAGTTTCCTTACTATCATTTTCATGAATCGAAGAGAAACCTTATGACACTTAGATTTAATGGTGTATGTGTTCTTATCCATGTGAATTGTCAAAACCATAGTCACAAGACAAGGATAATGACAAATCCAAACTCATATGGATTGAACTTATGCAATCTTAACTTCTTGCCACCTGGCAGCTCAAGGGCCTGCCATTGCTTCCAAGTAGTTATGCGAACAATTGAGAACATGTAGAACTCAAATGTATACCCAACTTAACTGGAATGGGCATAGAAATGTCAGCACGATAGGTTATAAACCTCTACTTGTGTGCTAGCGATGAAATACAGGTTTTATTCTTGATTACTTCTTGAAACCTTTTTCAGGATCTTTTAGACTCCCACTGTCTCCATGACCTATACGACTTTCTTGAAAAATATTCAAGAGATAGTGTAGATTCTAATCAAGACAGACACTTAACACAATTAGCCTTAGTTGGTCTTTGTTTTATCCAAAACATCACAACTTACCAATTTCAAATGTACAAGAGTAGAAAACTTTTACTCCTACATTTGACAAGTGTTTTAAACCTTCTTTAAGACATGTCACTCAAGTTACAATCTTAGAGTATAACTCTATGAATTGTTTTGGAATGAAGTATGAATCATCTTCTTGATTTAACCACTTCAACAATTCATAACTCCTCTTCTTAACTATCAGAATGTACTTAGAGGATGAATTGTGATAAGGTCTCAAAACCATTAAGATGACCTTAAAACATGACACTAAAGTACTCTCCCATCTTTTCAGATTTGAGAAACTTTATCCTTCTGCCTAATTTGATTCTTCTTATTCGTTCTGTCATACATTGAAAATTTTCCATTGTTTCAGAACTATACTTAAGCTTGTAAGTATAATCATATTTACTAAACCTTAGTAAATCATGATGAATAGTCTTATCCATCTTTTGTGGTGGACTTTGACAAGTGCGCAAGAAAGTGTACTTGATCCCTTAGTCCTTCTCTTGAATCACACATCCATGTGAACAAGTAGTTAGTTTTAATTTTTCCAATGCTCGAAAGTTCTCATTCATCATACTATACAACTTGCATGATTCCAAGTTTCGGTCCAATTGAAACTTGGGTGATGAAAATCTTTCCTTATTTGGTTAATTTAGACACTACCACAAATGAACGAATCAGATTCATATTTCCAATATTGCTATAAACATACAAACATCAAGTTTTCATGAATGTCATTGTAAAGAGATAAAAATAAAGTAAAACAAACTTTTATTTATTTTAAAATGCGGAAAAAACTTTTTCCTTACAATGTAACTTGAAATGAAAACTATGTTATTACTTGTTTCCTAGCAATCTATCATAACCCCTAAGAGTAGCTCAAGAATCCAATCTTCAATCAAGCAATAGAAATCCATCTTCGCGATCAGATTCAACATACTCTTTCTTGAAGTTTCCTTCGCTTTTCCTTTGATTCTTAAACATCAACATGTGACCTAGTCACATCATGTAATAAGAATCTTAGAATAGAAACTTAACCGAGTTAGATAGTGGACCTTACCTGAAATAGAGTCAAACTTATTGACTTTACTAGCCTTATGATCTTTCAGGTAAAATTGATAGCTTCGCAACCAATGCCCTTTCCTTTTGGCAATAGGACCAGATGGACCCTTAGGTAATAGTACATAGGACTATCTCAGACATAGCCTTTCTCTTTACCATTTGGTCAACGGAGTTGACTATGGATGATCCCTTTCCATTCGGAAGAGAATGCTTTTCTGGATTTCCTGTGTCACTATTGTCCCTGTCCATAAAGTTTTGGGAAGTTGATCTCCGAATCAAATTTGATTTATTAGTACAGTAAATCATTTCTGATTTAGCAGCACCAAGCAAATAGATAAGATCATTAAGGGTCTTGTCATAGTCTGTTTCATAGGAGTCCTAAGGAACTCACTATGTGACTTAGAAAGTGATTGAACCACTAACTTTCTTAAGACTTTGACACCCAACTCTCCCGGCTTGTCAGTATGTGACTTCATCTCCAAGATGTGATCACACCTAGACCTTGCCTTGCTAATAGGGCTTGAGTGACCTTGAACTTGTGGGTTAGGGAGAATAATTGGAGGAGGTGGAGGAAGTGAAGTTCCAAGATATTTGGGAAGATCATAGATGTCTGAACTAGACATCTTTTGGGAGATATTCAAGATAGTTGATCTAAAGTCCTTAATATAACACCCAATATTAAATATTAAGGCTAGGACGCAACAAACTATTTTATAACTTGGAAGAGGGATGCCGTAATCCAAGCTATAAAATATTTGAAGGTAGGTGAATGAAGATTCACCAATATCCACCATGAAAAACAAAATAATTTATTAGGTTTTAATTGGATTTGAAACTCCTAGATCTTTTGAGATTCATTGAACTTTTCAATGGCATGTTTCAATCTCGAGTGTGCCCTTCAGGTTTTGTGATTGGGATGCCGAGGATCACAAAACAAGGTGTGAAGTAACCATGCAAATTACTTCGTACCCTTAAGTGTTTACCCCTTAATCGATGTGCCGGTTAACCACACACGCTCCATCGATACTATGATAAACATTAAGTTACCCTTTGCCTACGTTGTTAAATACGAGTTAGTGTGCCGGTTAACCACACACGCTCCACCACCCGACTTAAACAAAGTGCAAAGTGTAATTTCATGGATTAGCACCTTATTCACATTTTCCTAAGTAACTAAGATTGGGTATTTATAAAAGGTTTAGTTACTTAGTATTTATCATTAATACTTTTAATGAAGGGTGAATTATAGTCCTTGTCCTACCCGTTCGGCTAACGACCCTCCACCGGTCAAGGAAGCGGTGGGTGAGAGTGGACACCCATTAAACTGCCATTTTATAGGCAGTAACCTTATACCCCCCTTATAGACCGGCTTCGTGAATGAGGCCTACTAACGGTAAGACTGACTTTACTCTTATACATATATATAAATATTATTAACTTATAATATTATAAAGTATATGGGTTGAATTTTAACTTTTAAAATTCTAAGGTCTAGTTTGGAATTAAAGTATACATGGGGGGTAACTTTACAAATTCCAAAACTTGAGGACAAGTTTTGAAACCTTTCAAAACTCTTGGCTTTTTCATAACTTATGAGTTTAATTAAAGTTTAATGAAAAAAAAAATTCAAGTTCCATAACTTGAGCACAAGTTATGGAAGACATTAAATCATTTAATGATGACATTAAAAATAGAGACTCTTCTATTTTCATAACCTATGAGACTTAATGACACTTTAAAAAGAAAAACTCTTCACTTTCCATAACTTGAGGACAAGTTATGGAGTTCATAAAAACCATTAAGATCAAATATTCCCATTAACACAATAATCAAATAATTTTTCTATGATCTAGATTAAACTAATAAGTAAAGATAATTCACATCAACAATTTTCAAGAAATTAGATAATCATATAAACTAATATAGATCTTGAAACTTTGACAATTATCCTTTGAAGACTCTTGGACTTCATAACCTAAAGAGTTAATAAATGAGACATTTCACATCCATAACTTATGGAAGCTTCAAAACTCTTAAGATCATAACTTTAAAAAAACTTTTGGAGTTCCAAAATTTTTTGACAAAATTTGTAACTCCTTAAAACTACTTAGATCAAACTTTTAAAACAAATAAAATAATCATATCATTCTATCTTTTAATAAATTGACATAATTCAACTCTTGTAGTAAAGTGACTCAAATTTTACAAATAATTAGTTTTTCATAAAAACAAGTAATTATCATAAAATTTGACAAACTTCATGTTTTTTTCCTTTTCTTTCCATCAACTTGAAAAAAAATACATTTGCATCAAATATAGTAGAAAACAACCCATGGCTCTGATACCACTGTTGGGTTTTGGTATAATACAACATCCTATAGTGAACATACAACCCTAAATACCTTGGATCTATGTTTTCACTAATTATACATGCAAATGGTTTCCAAGGCATTAAACCTATAACTAGCAAGCATTTGACATAAACCATATAATATACCAGTTAGGGAAACATACCTTTTATGTGGCTTGAAGTCTTGATGTATTTGGCTTTAAGAGCTTAGCACCAATAGTATTAAATGCCTCAAATGGAATCACAAGACACCTAGGACAAAGGTGGCTCTTGAGAGACAATTCCATGCACCAAAACACCTTCATATTTCTCTAAGAAAAGAAGTGGTGATTTTGGCTATGGAGTAACCTATTTATATGTAGGATTCCAAGGGTCATGGGTATAACCCATAATCCATGCCCATGGGTTTTATGATCCATGGTTCATGTGGCCCAACTCTTTATGTATCCATACATAAACTTGGTCCAACATGGGTCATAAGCCCAACACATATAAATATAACTAATTATCATAATTAGTCCCCATAGATTTAATTAGTCTCTTTTGATCACTAAATTAATTCCAAATTAATTCTTGATCGATACTAATTAAAACATATGATTTCATATTAATATATTATAACTTATAATATATTAATAAACCATAAATAACCTTCTCTCAAAAGTCCATCCTAACAAATTGTCCTGATGATATGCAACCCAAATGGACCATGCTACTCTCAGGTCAAGTACATACCAATAATAGTTATGGGCTTAGACATCTAATCCAACAAAAACTAACGGAAATTTTTGGGTTGTGACGTCATCCCCCCGTTAGAGGGAATTTCGTCCCGAAATTCAGGTTTAGGCAAGGAAGTAGGTATGAATGACCGAGTAATGAAATGAGGGTACTTCCTGTTCGAATGGTCCTCGCGCTCCCAAGTGAAACTCTGGTCTTCGCTTGGCCTTCCAGCGAACCTTCACTTACGGGATGCAGATTCCGTCTCGTGCAGTTAGCGATTCCTACAGGTTCGTCTATGAAGTTAGGGTTCCCAATGGTTTCGATCAAGATGAGTGGGATACAAAGAGTGACGTCGGGCAAACACTTATCAAGTCTAAGAAGTGGATTGATCTGGGGTGAAACTTGTGGAATATCCGAAAGTAGTAGTGGTCTGACGAGGGTTGGACCAATCCTTATAAAGAATATCGGATGGTCCAAAGCTCTCGGAAAGGTAGAGCTTTTCAGTACTTAGAACATAGTGTACTTCTATGGCGAGATCATTACTGGCGTGATCTCCATTCCGAAGTTCCAAACGTTCTCTCTCATACTGGAAGTGTAGTCCTTTAGGTTGGTTCTTAAAAGTTCGGGTTTTCCTTGGATTTGTGTTCCTAATGATTGGCTCTCTGAGGTTTTCTAGATCATCAGAAGGATTACGTGTCTACGGGTATCTGTTTGTTGCAGAGTGTCTATCTCAATCTTGTGCAAAATGAACCTGCATTTCTGATTCTTGAGATATTTCTAACGGAAACCCTAAGGGTCGGGGAGATAGGGTTTCACCAAACGAGTGTTGGACTATCTCGGGAGGTGGTTCTACTATTTCTATGTGAGATAGTATTCGTGGAACACCTAGTAGTCCAACGAATCTCCAAGACATCTCCTATTCTCCAGTGTGTTGGTTTATTTTAGTGTGGAAAGTGCGTGCTCTTGTATAACCCATCGACTAACACCTAGACTCGTGTCAAGTCTATAATCTCTTCGGGATTTGGGTTATAAGGCTTAACGCAACCTACTATCGCACTTTATTCAAGTATTCTTGGCTGCGGAGGTTATCCTATGGTCCTTGGCATTCTAGTGTTCACTTCGGAGAATGCAGTCTATCGTCTACAGGGCGACGGTGACTTCTTCCACGTGAGAAGGGGCGGAGTGTCCTAGACACTACTCATCAATACCGGGGTGGACGAAGTGCCTGAGTAGTGCGAACATCTTCTGCAACTACTCTTCCGGAGGTTCTGAGTTTTCTCGATCTAGGTCGAATCTAGTGAGTATAGGGTTCCATCATTCGGAACTTTAATCTCCTCATCCACTCTTCTCAGAGTTTAACTTATCGCAGCTTCCGAATTTCCAGAATATCCGTTGAGATGCTTAATTCGGGGGATTAAGCGTGAATGGATGGCCGTAGTCAATGTCCTTGACTCTTACGACTCAGATTTCTTTACTAACTCAGGGTGTTAGCTACTATGTTGGCTTAACTGGGATGACAACAAATTTCAGATTTGTGGTCATTATAGTAGCTCAACCCGCAGTGGTTCTCTTGACTCTAGTTCCTATTCTATGGAATAGGATGAAGGGTTTTACTATGAGGTTTGTGGTGGAACTCATACTTGGCTTAACCACTAATACTAGATATATGCAAGCAGTATATAATTAAGGTCGGCAGGATGTTCAGTTGTGCGACTCCACCCCAGACCCACAACCCAACAAGGAACAGGGAGTAGGGAGGAAGCACACATCTTAAATCTTTTTGATCTCAATTATATACCACCCTTATGCATATACTCAGTTATAGTGGTCAGTCTCATGAGTCCTATTCTCTGGATTCATGAACCTGATTGCGAGGTGCGAAGGGTCTTCCTGAGGAATCTACGGAGTATGCATTCGGGTGGTTATCGTCTTCTGGAATACCTACAATGTCTTCGCTTTGGTTTCTTTTTATCTAAAAAGGGTTGGTTAATAGCGCGTGGTACCCTTCTCCTGGGTACTTCGGAAGGTTCGAGATAAGAGGGACGACTGGCGGATCGCATTAGGTTTTATTATCTTTACTATGTTTAGGTTCGGAAGAACCTTTATTTGTCGAAATGGCTATGGAGAAAGTTCTTGTTACACAGCACTAGGTATTTACACATGGTTGTACGAAGTCGAACCATAATTGATAGAGGCGTCGAAGTTGGCACACTTCGACATGATATAGAATGAGGGTCGATAGAGTCATGTGCCGAACGGGCACATCAGTTCTAGGCGTCTCTGGTTTCGTCCCGTGTATCACTGTTGCGGATACTTGGACCGATAGAGTCGTCACTAAACTGTAGAGAGTCTTGAGTGTCTCTGAGTAGAGTACCTTTTCATGAATGGATTCTCACAAGGCATTTCTGTAATCACTTAACATATATTAGTCATGTATAATTAAGGTGGGGAGGACTGTTGACTGAGCGACTCCGCCCTAAATCCACAACCAAATGAGGAACAGGAAATGAGGCGGCATTCACTCACTCTAGGTCTATCCATCTCAATTATACAAACGTATATACTTAGCCATTATAGTTTTCCCTGATGAAATTTTTAAATTTTATAACCGTGCTGTGACTTTCGCCTTAATGGGGAAATAATTACATTTAGAATTAACCTTTTAATGTTTTTGGTTAGTTATCTAAGATTGAGAGACGTACCAAAAATCTACCGGGTTCCTTGATGCTTCTCCCTAAGCATTAGAGTTAGACTCTTCCGGTACCCCCATCGTTTCTCCTGCAGCAGTGATCCTTAGTATCCTCCCGTCTGCGCCGGAGTTCTTTATTATTGGACAATCCCTTTTCAATTGTCCCGTCTCACCGCACTGATGACATGACTGGTTTGTACTGGTATTTGTAGTAGGAGTGAGGTGCTTAGTCAGAGTTACGTGGACACGGGTGCCCTCCTCGTTCCTCCACTTTGAAAATTTCTCTTTAAAGATGCCGACTTTGACACCACCATTTTGTGTAAGGTTGGACCCGATGCCAGGGACTTGTGAAAGGGGTCGTGTTGGCGCTAAAGGGGTGGGGGTTTCCACTTGCTGCTGTTGTGCGGCAAGTCTGTGGAGTCGTTGGCGCTCCTTTCGAGCTTGACGATTCTGTTTCCTCCTCTCTGTTTTACCACTTTGCATGTCCGTGACTGCCGCCATTCGTTGGCTTCCTAGGTTTGGTCTTGTAGGTGTTGGGATGGAAGGGTTGGTAGGGGTATTGATTGTCTCGAATCGTTGCCCTTCGGAAGGTCCTTGAGTCGAGGTACTTCCTTCCTCATTCTTAAACTTTCTCTTCAGTGGAGTTGGTTGAGGTTCTTGAGTGGCTGGGTACGCAGGTGTTGGTTGCTGCTGACCATTGCTAGGATCGGGATTCCCGATAGGGCTCTTGCTAACACTTGCGTTGTTAGCATTCAGTTGAGCCATGGCAGCTGCAACGGCTACCGAGACTACAGCCTGGAAAGTAGCTTCATTGAATATGAGAGTCGGTTTCTTGCCGGCGGATGGGTTACGCTTCCTCGGTGGCATGGTTTTCCCTACACGGAAAGGATCACAAGCTGATGAGAGACGATGGTTAACCCTGGACGTATATGTCCTTACTATATTAGGCATAAATTTTCCCGTGCTTCGGATATTGGTTGTCTGATTGTCGACCTACATCCCTATGATGTAGTCCGGGTATCAAGGTGGGCGTATGAGTATCGGAAAAAGCCATAAGGTGGGAGTCGTTCCTACTAAGTTACCTTTATACTGGGAAAGGTTTCACTCTCCGGCCTAGAATAATTTGAGAACAATTCGGAACAAAAACCGCGGGAAGAAAGGCTCATGAAGACTTTTGGCTAAACTCTCTCAATAGAGGTGTGGGGATCCGCTCTAATCGTATTACTTGCAACGGGAAAAGGCGTTTTACCTAACACATAACATGAGTAGTGTGATCACTAACTCACTAAATTGTATTATTTTATGGGTGCATTAGCGTGACAAACATGAGGAAAAGACTCTTCTCGGGTTCCATGTACTGGCTCCCTCTGTCTACCTCGTATCTTTGACTGGGACCGACATGGGTTTCCTTCGGGTAGTTACCTAGGGTTCTTTTCTCGTGAAGACATATTGAATTTCTATTCCGCCTTACTTCTGATTCTGACTCTGGGTGTCATCACTTCATGATGGATGACTAGAAATCTCGGAAGTTTAGGCGAATTTCCCACCATGTCCCTAAAAAGATATAGGCACTTGGTCATTTCAATAGTCTAGACC
Source organism: Lactuca serriola (assembly GCF_051521515.1). NCBI lineage: Eukaryota > Viridiplantae > Streptophyta > Magnoliopsida > Asterales > Asteraceae > Lactuca > Lactuca serriola. The sequence goes on along the minus strand of NC_136409.1, from coordinate 68,032,863 downwards.
TAGTTCATTTATTTCCGACTGGAAATCTTCTCAATGAACCTCTTCTGGGTCTGAATCAACTCTTCTGTCGCGCACTGAAGTGGATAGGGTTTTCTATAGGGTTCGTGCGAGAATAGAAATGTCTTAAGAACCCTAAGAGATTATTAACATTTCACTGGATGATCCATATCGAGTCCTGCTACAATTACATAGGGTATACAAATCATATATAGCTTAGATCCGATAGGCCTTCGAATATGTGATACTACTCTATATCCACATCCCAACGAGGAAAAGGAAGTAGAGCGAAACCACACATTCTTAGCCTATGGTATCCTTATTATATATAACCTTGGAAGTATACCCTCTGTAATTGTAGATATATCAATAAGGATCTTTTTAGTTCTTCACACAATGTTATCTATGGATCCTAAAATACCCCTATGGTATTTTAATTTCGTGTTTGTTTCTTAACTTTTAATGTGATTCTGGGATTAATGTGAGTCTTTTAGTATTCCAAAATACTCCCATAGTATTTTAAACTTTATGTTTGGCTCTATCATTCCTAGTTGGTAAGTTTCAGACCTGTTGCAACACTACTGTCACTCCCAAACACATGTTCATCGCATCTCGAATAAATGTAGTTGATCAGGTTACATTTATTCCAGCTTATGATTACATAAATGCCAAGGTTTGACGGTAATGCTCAACAACCGAAGACTTTTATTCTTGTTCTTCTTGTGATACTTGTGTTCGACTGTTTAGATTCTGGATGTTCTTATACTTTGGTAAAATATGGTTATATTTTAAAGTATAATTCTTGGTCAAAGTGTTTTATCCCTATATATTTATAGGCTGTATAACTTTTATGAATTGATATACTTAGCTCACTATAAACAATGCTCTGATACCAATCTGTCACACCCCAAAACCGGAACGGCGGAAATATTCTGGGTGGATGACGTAATGTCAAATACACAACATATGCAGTATAGTAATCAAAGTACAACAACCATTGCATTAATAGTAATAGTTTTACATAGTTTACACTTCATAGAATCATCAAAGTAATACAAGTAATAATATAGGTGCAGCTTGATACAAAACTTTCTTCACCAGAAGCTCCTGAAATGCACATGTCTATTGCTGACCTGAGAATACAAGTTATTTTGAAAGCGAGTATCAGCATTTTTATAAATGCTAGTGAGTTCGTAAGTATTTAGTGTCATTTGTGTAAGTAAGCATTTAATCCAAAATAACTTTATAAAAAGTAGTAGTTTAGAGTCGACAGTGTATTAGAGTCCTTTCCAGAAAATCCTATATTTTCTAAATAAAAGCAGTCTTCTACCAAGACTCGACAGAGTTATGTTTTAAAGAGTAATTTTCCCAGAAATACTATCATTACCAAATACGGTATTTGATTTTAAAGAAGATAGGAGAATATCACGAGTAAAAACATTAGGGAAAATATCATATGCCTCAGCAAAGAATACTGTTGACTAAGGCAAAAGAAATCATAGACTCCAGGAGAGTATCAAATGAATGATACGCCTGGCTCAGTCTAACAAAAGGGAATACAGACCCCAGACGGTATCAATTAAATGATACGTCTAGCAAGGTCTAAAACAAAGAGGCACAGACCGCAGACAGTATCAATTGAATTATACGTCTAGCAAGATCTAAAACAAAGAGACGCAGACCCCAGACAGTATCAATTGAATGATACGTCTAGCAAGGTCTAAAGAGTGATCTTAAGAGTGTTGTTTCAGAAATACAGTGTTAATTCTCATTACCTTAAGGCCATGAATTATAAGGTAACCTCGAGATACTCGTAACCATACTGATAGACACTAAAGAACTTGACGCTCTGCAAGCGTCGGAAAGAATGTGACATTTGTCACCCCTTGGCTTGGTAGGTCGTGAACTGTAGCTAGCAGTCAGGGTGTGGGGGTGTCAGTCCCGTATAAATCCATACACACAATGCCTGCTCTCCCTACATGAGACTCTGGTTACCAACTAGACAACGGAGAAGGCCGTGTCCTGAAGATGCATCTCATATAGTGAGTTCTGATGTAACTACCGGACTAACGGTAGAGACTTATAACTGAACTGATTGACGTAAACCTATATGTCTATAATCTATACATAATAGATAATTAATGATCAAACGACCTTCGGACGGATATCCGATCCCACCAGACCACATCCCAACGAGGAAAAGGAAATAGGGCGAACTAGCCTTCCTAAGTCCTTTAAACATTATTTATATAACTATACAAGTACAGGCATACATTTAACTAAGTAAAAACATTTAACGAAGTTGAAGTGTTTAACGAAGTAGAAGTATTTCACGAAGTAGAAGCGTTAACAAGTAGAAGCGTTTCACGAAGTAGAAGCGTTAACAAGTAGAAGCGTATCACAAAGTAGAAGCGTTAATAAGTAGGAGCGTATCAAGAAGTAGAAGTGTATCACGAAGTAAAAGCGTTAATAAAGTAGTAGCATTTTAACTAAGTAGGAGAATTAACTAAGTAGAAGTATAACGAAGCAGTAGTATCTAATGAAGTAGGAGTATAAAAACATGAAAGAAAACTTTGATGAAACTTTGGAAAACCTTTACACTTAAGAAAATCGCGACTTGGTATTCTTTTGTAAAATAAGTTTGAAAACCTTTAGAAATCCATTGAAAACCTTTAATAAACAAGTTTTAAAGGAAACTTTGATAAAAACATTATGGGTAAAGAAAACCTTTGTTTAAAATACTGCTGTAATTGAATCTGAAGTAAAACATACAACATGAGAGTCAATTTGAGAAAAGATTTGAACAAGTAAAGACATTTTGGAAAAACCCTTTTACAGTATCATATCATGATGGAAAATAAGGTTCTATGCACTCAAGGAAGTTCATGGAAGCTCTTAGAGGTGTTTGAGGGGTAGTTTAACACCTTAAAAGGTGTTTATGGTCCATGAATATGGGTTTAAGGTCTAAGGATGTTCTTAGACCGTAAACTCATGTTTACTCCCCATTTGGTTCGGTTTTGGTGATCTAAGTCCTTTCGTGTAAGCCTCTAAGCCATTGCTAAGAATGAGAAGTATGTGGGAGGGTTTTTGGGAATTAAACCCACTTCCAAAGGGGTTTACGGTTTTGGGAGGCTCCCAAGACCGTAAACTCATGTTCTTGGGGTTATTGGATGATTAAGTCACGAATTTGCAAGCTAGATAAGTTAGATAACAAGCTAGGAATGTTTATTTACCGATTTGAGGCTCAGAGGGGCTTTTTTTGACCAAAACCGTTTTGTAGAGAGAGAAAGTAGAGAGAGAGAGTCTAAGGTGGGAAAACGCTTCTAAGGAGTGTCCACCCACCCTTATATAGGGCTTGGGTGTTGTACCCGGTATACGACTATCCGATACTTTTGTTTAACGAGGTTTAAAATTTTACCCGGTTAAATGGCCGTAAATAAAAATAAACTTTTTCCAAATAAATGGAAAGATAATTTATGTGTTTTTATTTTCGCTTGACGAATATTAATTAAAATATTCCAACGGGTTTAAATCCAGTCAAAAATATTTTCGGGATAAATTTGGCTAATTTTTTATGTAATTAATTTCGACGTTAAAACTAACAGAAATTTTTGGGTTGTCACACAAGGTATGGGCTATTATTCGCATTGCAAAATTTATTGTTCGAAATTAATATAATTTCTGTGAACATTAGAATCTGATCTTTTGGGTGGGACAAAAAACTGCAATTTGTTTCTTACTTACAACACTTATAACCCAATACAGCCTAACATAGTACGTCCTCTTATATAACCATGCTATAGAAAGAAAACTTGGTTATAAAAAAAATCCTTTCAACATGAAGACAATGAAATATTTTATAAAAAGACCATATTGCCCCTATGTTAGTCACAACTAGTTTTATACCTAACACCACTTGCTTCTAGTTAACTAGAGTTCACAACTAACTGGCAGCTCTTTTACAACATTTCCTGCTCATTTTTCGTAGGGTTGTAGTTCAAAAATAGTTTCATAAACTAGAAAAATATAGCAAACGGAAGACATATGGTTTTGGAAATAACATAAACATTTTATACCCACCATGGATATTCTTGCAAGTTATAGAAAGATTTAAACACCAACCAAAGAAATGATGAAGAAATAACAACCTTTGTTTTTCTTTGGGTCCTCTTGGGAGGCTTGGAAGTTGATGAATAATATGGAACCTTGGAGACACCAACATGAAGCCAACTTGATGTAGATGCTAGTCCATAAACTCTTACACTCTTAAGCTTGAAGTTTATAACCAAAGTATGCACTTCAAGAGAGTATAAATGCAAGTAATCTTCAAGTGTTCTTAACAAAACAAGAGAGAATGAAGGAGAACTTAGGAGTTTCGAAATTTGGATGTAGAAAGGAACACACAACATGAAAGCCTTTAAGCTAGTTAAAGTGAAGACTTAATCTAAAGGTCCTTAACCATTAATGCCTTTAAAGGTTTTGAGAAAGTTTTTTCAAGTTGGAAGATGAAAAGGTATTGGACCTCAGGTGCTACCAACTCTCCCAAAACCAATTGGATTAGGAAAGGTTCAACCTTTGTACATATAGCCAAGGTTGTCTAACTCGTTACTCAGTACCTGTTCGTCCGACTACCGAGAAGCTAGTACCTGAAAGTACTCGAGAGTACTCTGAGAGTACTCAGATTTTGTAAATAATGTAGAAATATTTTTAGAGAAATCATATATGTCAAAATTATAAGTTAAAATCATAAGTTGATTGAAATATAAAAAAAATTAGACACATGTGAATACACAAAAGGTGAAAAACACATAATGGTCTCACTTCGTGAATAATTAATGAAACTTTAAGATATATATGTAGTAATAATCACATATGTGTGGTAAATAAAAAAACATTAAGTCTATTATATATTAATTACCAAGTTGACCAATTTTTACAAAACTGCTCAGTAAGAGGCTGATTGGAGAGTACTCGAGATTTTGTAACTCGCCTCGGTAAGGGGCCGAGTAGTGAGTACTCAGAGGAGTAATCGACAATACGACGAGTTTTACAATGTTGCATATAGCACATTCAGTCCTCTAGCGCCTACGGTATTCGATTGCGACTAGAAAACCTTCCTAACTCATCGCAGAGACTTAGCCATTTCTGACCCTAGAAATCCCCCTTCAGAAATTGCTTCCTGAGAGAATCAAATCCAAGATCCTAGCTCTGGTACCACTTATTGGACCTCAGGTTCTACCAACTCTCCGAAACCAATTGGTTTTAGGAAATGCATAACCTTTGTACATATAACACATTCAACCCTCTAGCGCCTATGTCATTCGACTGCGACTAGGAAACCTTCCCTACTCATCGCGGAGACTAAGCCAGACCCCAACAAAAAGTGAGGGTTTTTCAAAAAAAAATGTTATTTATACTTGCCTTTCTTAATTTCACGAATCGACTAGGTCAAATAGCATATGGAAGTCCATCTACGAATGTACAAGTCTTGTATACACTAGCTATGCATTAGAGACTTGTATGTTCACAGATGGACTCTGACTTTCATAGATGGCCCTAATGACCTACGATTTTAGTGGCTATTTTGTGTAATTAGATTTTGACTATTTATAGAAAAGTAATTAGTAATTTTGGCAATATTTGCTACTTTCTCTACTTTTTTATTTCAACCCAACTTAGAAGATAAACACATTAGGTTACCAAACTTTTACTTAAGAATATGTAAATTACATGAATGGTCCCTATAGTTTAGGGTAATTTACGTATTTGGTCCCTAACTTATTTATTTAACTTGGAAGGTCCCTTTTGTTTGTTTTTGTTACGCGCTTGGTCCCTGTCTTACCTAAAAAGACATTTTTCCCATGATTTTTTAATTTATTTAAATAAATTCACCCCCAGCCCTCCCCACCCCTCACCTTACCTTACCTACCCGACCATATTTCCTTATTTAAATAATAGTCTTTTTATGTAAGACAAAGACCAAGCGCGTAACAAAAACAAATAGTAGAGACCAAGCGCGTAATAAAAACAAACAGTAGAGACCTTCCTAGTTAAAAAAATAAGTTGGGGACCATGCGCGTAAATTACCCAAAGCCATAAGGACCATTCATGTAATTAACTCTTTAAGAATTTATCCAACCACCCTCTTCACTTGCTAGAAATAATAAAAATAGCAATGACAACCTTACTATAAATTCTTATTAATTAAACATTCCCTTGAAGCTTTTAGATTCACTGGTTATTTTTATTTCATTTATAATTATTTAGTTTATTTTACTAATGTTTAATTTAATTTAATTAAATAAAACAAACAAAAATTCTAGTCACAAAATGTAGAAGTTACAAAATACAACGTCGATTTGGTTTTCAGTTTGAAATTATTATTTTTATTTATACTTATGCCAATGGTATATTCAAATGATTATATCAAATTATATTTATCATTATAATTAAACGTTATGTATTATGACACTATCAATTGGTTATTCATTTCAATTTTTATGATTTTCGAGTTAGACTATGTTTGGCGTACTAGCTGAACAGCTAGTTGTTATATTAAAAGTTAGCTGATAGTTGAAAAACTAGATGATAAAAAATGACGTTTTTTGTAGAACTAGCTGGAAAACTAACTGAAATATATAAAATTACATAAAAGGGCATTTAAGAGAATGTGTTTCTATAATTAATTAAGAGTATATTTGGAAATTTTTAAAAAAGCTCTTAAAAAGCTACTTTAAGTAGCTTTTTAAAAAAAGCTAGCTCATAAGCTACTTTTTGCCTTGCCAAACACGACAACATAAAAAAAAGTTGAAAATAAAGCTAGCTTATCAGCTAGCCATGGCACGCCAAACATAACCTGAGCAATTCTAGGAGAATTCAATCCGGAAGTTTTTCTCAAAATTCAATTATTTTGTGAAACATATTTTTAGCCAAAATTATTGGTGTTTTACTATTTAGGCTCATTTTTTCAGGAAATGAGATAACGGTATTTCTTTTCAAAGAGGACTGTTAATGCTTGGCAGATCTATCGATTTGGGTCTTTCACTTACCAGTCGGGTTTAATTTATATGGCTAGAGTGTTAAGTGTAGCTGAGAATAATATAAGGTTATCAGGGGTATGTCATAACTCACAAGATCTAGTTTCTTTCGGGTAAGGGATTGTATCCAATTTAAGAGATCCCATCAATATAAATATCTTTTTAGTTGCATTGACCCACATTCAAATGGATGAATGTTGGGTTGAGTATGTATGTATTATTTATGTGTGCCCAGGACCTAAAATCCATCCCACATCGATCAGATTAACTTAGTTCTTGGTAACTACATCGATTTAAATGTGAGACGCTCAAGGTGTCTCATCGTATGTAGTTTCCATGTGGGCTTTTAATAGCCTGACAAGTTGGTTACTGATGCAATATTTGTTCAATGATTTGCAGACATCCATTGGCGTCAAAAGCATTTCAAATCAATGTCATCTGAATGCAGTTACATACGATTTTCATTTTATTTAATTATAGAGTAGCTAGCTAGTATTGCCTTATTTTTCTGTTGATATAATATTATTTTGTGAAACATATTTTTAGACAAAATTATTGGTGTTTTACTATTTAGGCTCATTTTTTTTCTTGAAAACATTTTGCGTATCATACATTTTCGTGAAAATTTTCTTTTTGTAATTACATAGACTTTTTCTTATTTATATAGCAGTTTATTTTTAACATTTTCATTAAATGTTTTCTAACAATATTTTTAATCCAAGTTACTATCTCAAAAAGGAATTCATAAAATGCGATAACAATATTTCTTTTCATAGGAGGACTGTTAATGCTTGGCAGATCTATCGATTTGGGTCTTTCACTTACCGGTTGGGTTTAATTTATATGGCTAGAGTGTTAAGTGTAGCTGAGAATAAGATAAGGTTATCAAGGGTATGTCATAACTCACAAGATCTAGTTTCTTTCGAGTAAGGGATTGTATCCAATTTAAGAGATCCTATCAATATAAATATCTTTTTAGTTCCATTGACCCACATTCAAATGGATAAATGGTGGGTTGAGTATGTATGTATTATTTATGTGTGCCTAGTACCTAAAGTCCATCCCACATCGATCGGATTAACTTAGTTCTTGGTAACTACATCGATTTAAATGTGAGACGCTCAAGGTGTCTCGTCGTATGTAGTTTCCATGTGGGCTTTTAATAGCCTGGCAAGTTGGTTACTGATGCAAGATTTGTTCAATGATTTGCAGACATCCATTGGCATCAAAAGCATTTCAAATCAATGCCATGTGGATGCAGTTACATACTATTTTCATTTTATTTAATTATAGAGTAGCTAGCTAGTATTGCCTTATTTTTCTGTTGATATAATCTTTATGATAATTTCTTTTCTTTTAATTGTTTTGGTATTTGGATATTCTTTATATAACCATTTCATGGATGAAAAACTAGTCAACCTTCTTTTTTTATTCTATTTATTTAGAGAGCCTGATGCATCCACCATTACAAAATAAGAACTAATCAATAATGTTGCAGGTAATCAATGATATTATTTGTTCAACTTATATTTGGACAAGAAAATATAACAAATATTTTATCCTTTCAGGGCGAAGAAAGTCTCAAAATAATATAACTTAACAGTGAGATCCTTTATAGGGTCATGTAGCAAATCAAAAGGCAGCTTTTGGCACAACCTGATAGCTTCCGTGTGAAATTGAAGCGATTGGATATACGGCGTAGTTGATTCCAAAACTGCATGAACTATCCACTCTCTGTGGGTCCTGAAGATCCATTCTAATACCCAGAATCTAAGCACATTAATTCGTTTGGGTCATCAAAAGTATTACTATTGGATTATACATGTGATTCAGAAAAACGTGATATACAAACAGCTAACATACTCTCAGAGGCGAAGGTAACCTCCTCTTTCTCCACCAGTTCTTCTGAGGAAAGACCTCTTGTTAAGCGACCAGCTTCTTTTCAAAGCTCTTTGTTTTCTCCAAGCAGTTATTCGGCTATAAAGAAAAGGAAACAAGAAGGATAACAACACAAGAGCTAAAGTTGCCACACAAACCAACATCACGTTTCTGAATCCATCTGCTATCTTTGGATCTCTTTGTCCTGTCCATGGCACCCCTCCCACATTCATCCCAAAAACTGCCACGTCCTCATTTATTATTATTAACATCATTAAGGTCCAAAAGGAGTTAAAAGTTGTCAAAGGGTAGTAGAATCTAACCTCCTGTGATGATGGATAGAAGAAGGAATATGATGGAGATGAATGAGAGATAGTAGAGTTTTCTGTTGATTTGCTCTGCCTGCCAGCTGTCAAGTCCAGCCTGTACAACTGTCACACGATTGGAGATAAAACCAACATTATCTTTTAATCTTTTCAATCGTCTGATTAACTCTTCAAGGGAATTGATGTCTTCATTAGCAAACCAATCGGGTGGATTAATCTTGTGGCTAGAGTGTTAGGTGTAGCTGAGAATCAGATAAGGTTAATACGGGGTATGACACAAGATTTAGTTTCATTCATGTATGTGATTCTAGCCAATTAAGTAGATTCTATCAATGTAGAGATATTTTGACTTTCATTAGTGAACCACATTCAGATGGATAAAAGGCGGTTTAAGTATGTATGTATGTATGTGTGTGTGCTGTTAGTATATAAAAAAACTTAATCTATATGTGCGGAAGCTTGTAAGGCCAGACCTTCAAACGTGAATCTGGATAAAAGAAGATAAGAGAAGAAGAATGTGTACCTGCTTCCATTGAAGCTTTTGGATCTGAAGAACAAGCTTGGTTTTCTAGTTGATCTCAAGACAACTCTAAGAACCCTTTGCAATAAAAAAAAACGAATTTGTGAAGTAATTTCGTCCACTTTGATTTGCTCCTCATCACATATATTTATAGATGGAGATAAACTCTAATGTGAGAGATGGAAGGGATCTTGAGGATCTTGAGTCAAACCAGGAACTCAAGCCACAAATGGTGAGTGAATATCGGTCCATCAACAATCTCATACACTTGCCATAATATTTGGATTTAAATGATAACAATATATATGTTCATTTATAGAATGGTCCCATGATTTTCTAACAATCTCCCACTGGACCATGAATATATAAATGTACATATAACCATATTAGCGCTTTAATGTATGTTATCATGATATTGGTACCCTTAAACAGTCTTGTCCATTAATCATAACTGTATAGGATCAATGCGGTCTTTGTTACAATTTACGTAACTAAACCATCAATGGTCACATATATAAGTATAACTAACGACATAGATTAAACATGATGCGTGATCACAAAATCAAAATTGATTTCCGACGAGTTTCTCTTTAACTTGAAGTGAGATCAAACTTCAAATAAGTGCAACTAATAATGAAATTTACCGAATTCTTAAGTCTGTACAGAAAAACATAATTGTTCTTAAACCAAAATAAATCACCCAAAAAATAAATTGTAAAACTCCTACTAAAACAAAATATCATCAATATTTATCACACCCATGTGTGTAGTATGCTCATGAAAGACCTTGGGAGGTAATCCCTTCGTAAGCGGATCCGCTATCATGGAGTTTGTCCCGATGTGCTCTATTGCGATTTTTACATTTTGCACTCTTTCTTTAACAATAAGAAACTTAATGTCAATATGCCTTGACTTTGTGGAACTTCTGTTGTTGTTGGAATACAACACTGCTAACTTATTGTCACAATACAACTTTAATGGTCTTTCAATACCAATAATATGCAGCCCCGTGACTAAGTTCAGCAGCCATATTGCATGATCTGATGCCTCGAAACATGCTACAAATTCTGCCGCCATGGTGGAAGAAGTTACTAAAGTTTGTTTAGCACTCTTCCATGAAATAGCTCCTCCTGCTAATAAGTAAATGTAGCCTGATGTGGATCGATAACTGTCTTGGCATCCAGCAAAATCAGAATCAGAATACCCAATGATCTCCAAAACATTTGATTTCCTATATGTGAGCATGTAGTCTTTTGTTCTCTGTAGATATCTCAAACCCCGTTTGGCTGCTTTCCAATGGTCCATACCTGGGTTGCTTAGATATCTTCCCAACATCCCTACAATGAAAGATATGCCGGGACGTGTACACACTTGAGCATACATAAGACTCCCAACAACCGATGCATAAGGAATCTTCTATATCTCTTTAACTTCAAGGTCATTTTTAGGGCATTGATCGAGACTGAATTTGTCTCCTTTTGAAATAGGGGTGTCTCCTGGTTTGCAGTTTTGCATGCCAAATCTTTCAAGGATCTTTTCAATATAGCTCTTTTGTGATAATCCTAGAATTCCACGAGATCTGTCTCATTGAATTTGGATTCCTAATACAAATGAGGCTTCCCCAAGATCTTTCATCTTAAAATGCTTCGAAAGAAATTTCTTGGTCTCATATAAGACCCCTAAATCATTGGTGGCAAGTAATATATCATCAACATACAAGACCAGAAAAATATATTTACTCCCACTGAACTTGTGATATACACAATCATCTACTATATTTGCCTCAAAACCAAATGAGACAATGATCTGATGAAACTTGTGGTACCACTGGCGGGAGGCTTGCTTGAGTCCATAGATAGATTTATTTAGTTTGCAAACATTTTTGATTCTTTCGATACGAAGTTTTCTGGTTGCACCATATATATAGTTTCATCAATGTCACCATTGAGAAATGTTGTCTTAACATCCATCTAATGTAACTCAAGATTATAATGTGCAACTAGTGCCATGATCAACCTAAAAGAGTCCTTTGTTGAAACTGGAGAAAATGTCTCTTTAAAATCAATTCCTTCCTTTTGAGTATAGCCCTTAGCTACAAGACGTGCCTTATGTCTTTTCACATTACCTTTTGAATCCCTTTTGGTCTTAAAAATCCATTTGCAACCAATAGGCTTCGTACCTTTAGGTAATGGAACAAGATCCCAAACTTTATTGTCCTGCATGGACTTATACTCCTCGTTCATGGCATCAATCCACTTTTGAGAATTTGAACTTTGCATGGCCTGAGAGAAGTTGATTGGATCATTTTCAATCATTCCATCTGGTTCTTCATTTTCTTGGAGATATAAATGGAAATCCGAAGGGATTGCACTTCTCCTTTATCTAGTGGATCTCCTAAGTTGAGGTTGTTGAGGTTGTTCATTATGAACAGGAGAGTGAATAACATTGTCTTGTTGAGGTTCCTGAATTACTTCTTCTCCGACAGGCACATTAATTTGTGTATTGTCAAAAGTAACAGTAGGAATCGAGATTGATTCCTCCTCAAAGACAATGTCTCTAACATTATTTCTCCCCCCAAACTCAACATCCTCAAAAACGTTGCAGTTCCTGTTTCAAAAATTGATTTTGTTGCAGGATCATAAAACTTATAACCCCTGGATCGTTCAGAATAGCCAATGAAGTAGCTGCTAACGGTTTTGGAGTCCAATTTCTTTTCATTTGGCCTATAAGGCCTTGCCTCAGCTGGACATCCCCAGATACGAAGATGAGTTAAACAAGGCTTTTTCCCTGTCCAAAGCTCATAAGGTGTTTTAACAACTGCTTTAGTTGGTACTCTATTAAGAATGTAAGATGCAGTCTTAAGTGCTTCACCCCAGAGTGGCTCTGGTAAAGTAGAATGACTTATCATACTCCATACCATATCCTTAAGAGTTCTGTTGCGTCTTTCAGATACACCATTCATGCTAGGCGAACCTGGCATTGTGTATTGTGGGACGATTCCACATTCCTCTAGGAATTTAGCAAAAGGTCATGGACGTTGTTCACCTGATCTGTCATATCTGCCATAGTACTCACCACCATGGTCAGATCTTACACATTTAATCTTTTTATTAAGTTGGTTCTCAACTTCAAGTTTAAAAGATTTAAACACTTCCAGTGACTGAGATTTTTCATGAATAAGATATAGATACCCATAACGTGAGTAATCGTCTATGAATGATATAAAATATTGTTGACCATTCCATGAAGCCGAAGGGAATGGTCCACAAATATCTGTATGTATCAATTCTAAGACATCTGAAGACTAGTGGCATCTAATCTTTTGGTTTTTGTCTGTTTTCCCTTGATGCATTCAACACAAATTTTTAAATCTGTGAAGTTGAGGTTACTTAACACTCCATCTGACACAAGCCTATCAATTCTCATTTTTGAGATATGGCCTAAGCGTTTATGCCATAATGTTGCTGAATTTTCATTATTTAATTTTCGCTTAGTACCACGTGAATCCACGTGCAAGGTTTCATTATATGAAGTAACAATATCAAGCATATATAACTTATCACAATACATTAGAGAACCAGTACCGATAACATTTGAATTTAAAGACAAACTAAATTCACCATTTCCAAAAGAACAATAATAACCAGATTTATCCAATTTAGAAACAGAAACCAAATTGCATCTAAAAGACGGTACAATGCAAGTGTCTTGAAAATCCAAATAAAAGCCAGTATTTAGTAATAAACGAAATGTGCCAATTGCTTTGACTTCAACCTGCTTGCCATCACCCACATAGATATATCTTTCAACATCATTTGGTTTTCGGTAGTTCAGGTAACCCTGCATGCGTAGAAACACTTATATGAGTAGTAGCACCAGAATCTATCCACCAAGTATTTCTAGGTACAGAAACTAAATTAACCTCAGAACAGACCAAAGCACGGATTATACCTTTCTTAACTCGCCAAGCGTGGTATTTTGGACAATCCGACTTTAAGTGACTAGGTTCTTGACAAAAGAAGCATTTAGGAGGTCCTGATTCCTTTTTCTTTTGATCATTGCCTAAGTGTTGTTTCTTTTGCATTGGTCCCTTAGTAGTAGCTTCTTTTCTCTTTCTTTTGCCCTTACCTTTAGAGGTACTAGAAAAATGAGCACTTTCAGTTGTGTCCTGCTTCATCCTTTCTTCTTCTTGCACACAAAAGGAAATGAGCTCATTAAGAGTCCGTTTATCCCTTTGGCAGTTGTAACTGACCTTAAACTGATTAAATTGTGCAGGAAGAGAAAGCAATACCAAATGAACTAGAAAATCATCAGAAATTTCTAGTTTCAATGCCTTAAGTTTTGAAGAAAGATGAGACATCTCCATGATGTGCTCCCTTATGTTTCCTTTGCCTTTATACTTCATTGAAATCATCTTTTGCAAAAAAGTACTTGTTTCAGCCTAATCATTTTTTGCAAAACGTTGTTCAATTTCAGCAAGAAAATCTTTAGCATTAATAGACTGCTCGTTTGCACCTCTAAAGGCTTCTCGAACGCCGCGCTTAATGATCATTAGACTCATGCGATTTGAGCGATCCCATTTTTCAGCATCCCTTTTATTTTCCACTGAACTTGTGGCAGTAAGGATGGGTTGCTCAATCCGAAGTGCAAGGTCAAGATCCATGCAGCCGAGAACTAACATAATGTTCTCTTTCCATTCCTTGAAGTTAGTTCCATTGAGAACTGGAATGTGATTCAAGTTGGTAGATATTATACCACAATTAGCGTTTGCTATATTTCAGAACAAAATATTAATTAGTTTTTATGCTCATTAAACCATAACTATAATCAATAAAATTCAAATTATGACATCACAAGGTATCAACACAACATTAATATCAAGTCTTTGAACAACAATATTAACTTTTAAGAGATATCTTGTTTAAGTAGTAAAAATATTGACAATAAAACATGTTAATCAATAAGCCCCTCTTTGGATTGACTAATTAATCACATGAAACCCAAAAAATTATCATATATTTACCACTATATATATATATATATATATATATATATATATATATATGTATATTTATCCGACCAAATATTAACCTACCTTTGGGTCGATTAATATCCGCATTGACAAACACATAAACCATAAAATTTAATAATTAATAATATTTGACAATAATTCATCCCGTTTAACAAGCCCCTCTTTAGATTGACTTGTTAACGACATGTAACCAAAAATAATTGTCGCATATTCATTATCATATGCGTGTTTATTCGGCAAAATATCAACCTACCTTTGGGTCGATTGGTATCCGCAATAATAAACACATAAACCGTAATGTCATAACTGAATTTATTGATAAACCAAAATAATTTCATATATTATTAACAATGCATATTAGAATTCAAATTATACCATTCTAAAATTAAACTGCATACACATGAATAACAAGTGAAGAAACAATATATGAAATAACAATTTAAACATTAATAAACTAACCCTACAAAAATAAATAAATGGCATAATTTAACAGAAACTAATAAGTGCATCACAAAAATTCAATGGGCTGAATTTAAATATAATTTAATTGTCAAATAATGCTTCTGTAGCAATACGAAAAGCAAAACCAAAATAAACAAAATAAACAAATACACTTTCCTTCATCAATTTAAAGTATTATCCTCAAATTAAATATTATAATCGAGAGTGCATACTTTCAAAAACAAATAAACAAATAAAATTCCAAAAGCAAGTATAGGTAAGTCAGCTTTGGTCATTAAGTAATTCGTATACACATTGGCAGAAAAATAAAATAAACAAATCATGGGTAGACTTTTATGATTGAGACAGGACGGTGAACTTTAAGTACAATATACGTATATTCAACAGAAAAGAAAATATTTGTGTCAGCGAAAAGATATTACTTTTGACTATTTTCAAAGAACTTAATAAAAAGAAAAGGAAACCCATCTCACTTTCATAAAACACGAAGATACATGTTAACAAGGGGTGTTCATTCGGCTTCAGGTATGTTATAGTTTATAACAAACAAAAAAATATATATATTCTAATATCATATTCAAGAAGGCTCTGATACCAATTGTTAGTATATAAAAAACTTAATCTATATGTGTGGAAGCTTGCAAGGCCAGACCCTCAAACTTGAATCTGGATAAAAGAAGATAGGAGAAGAAGAATGTGTACCTGCTTCCATTGAAGCTTTTGGATCTGAAGAACAAGCTTGGTTTTCCAGTTGATCTCAAGACAGCTCTAAGAACCCTTTGCAATAAAAAAAACGAATTTGTGAAGTAATTTCGTCCACTTTGATTTGCTCCTCATCACATATATTTATAGATGGAGATAAACCCTAATGTGAGAGATGGAAGGGATCTTGAGGATCTTGAGTCAAACCGGGAACTCAAGCCACAAATGGTAAGTGAATATCGGTCCATCAACAATCTTATACACTTGCCATAATATTTGGATTTAAATGATAACAATATATATGTTCATTTATAGAATGGTCCCATGATTTTCTAACTTGTGCGCCTATTATTACCTAAAATGCATCCAACATCGATCGGATTCACTTAGCTCTTGGTAACCACATCAATATAAATGTGAGACTACTCAAGGTGTCTTATTGTACATAGCTTCCATGTGAGCTTTTAATAGTGTTGCAAATTGGTTGCTAATGCACATTTTTTACAAGATTTTTTCGACGATTTGCACACATTCATTGGCATCAATAGCCTTCAAAATCAATGTCGTATGAATACAAGTATCTACTCTTTTCATTTTAGGTAAGTAATTAGAGTAGCTAGTATTGGCTTTTTATTTTTATTTTTCTGTTGACATAATCTTTATTAAAAAAAACTTTTCTTTTCATTTTTTTAGGTATTTGGGTTTTCTTTATTTAACTATGTTATGGATGATAATCTTGTCCACCTTTTTTATTTCATTTCTTTAAAGAACCCGATGCATCGATCGTTACAAAAAAAGAAGTAAATAATAATGTTGCAAGTTTTGTAATCTCATTATGAATAATATCTAATCCCACATTCGCAAACAATATAATTAATGATATTTGTTCAACTTATATTTGGTCAAGAAACATATAATTAACAAATATTTTATCCTTTCAGAGCCAAGAAAGGATAAAATATTTTATATTTGGTGAAGAAAGGATAAAATACCCAATCTCAAATTCGCAAACAATATAACTAATGATATTTGTTCAACTTATATTTGGTCAAGAAGCATATACTTAACAAACATTTTATTCTTTTAGGGCCAAGAAAGTCACTAAAGAAATATATCTTCGCATTGAGATATTTATAGGCTCTTGTGGAGTTTGGGAAGGGTAAATGTCACTGTAGCCTAACAAACTTACGTGTTTTGGTTTAAAAGGTCTGTCATCTTATTATTATTTTTTTTTTTTGCTTTCTAAGGGTATCAACTTGTGTTTTACCGGCTAATTTGGGTAAACAACCCATTATAACCGGTTAGATCTGCCAAATAGGTAACAAAATGATGACATGTAGCCTCGTCAGCAACACTTGGAGCCTAGTAGACTTCTGCCTCGTCAGCAACTTTGGGGATTAATCTAAGCACTACTCTGACATTTTTTCTTACCTAAAAAAAGATTTCACCTTTTTTCTTCCATCTTTTTCAGAATTGGGAAATGGAAAAAGCTTAATTCCATCAACAATGGTGGCCTATGATCACCACTAGGGCTCGGGTTCTTCCCGACTGATGAAGAGATTGTGGTAAACTTATTGAAACGCAAGGTTCGTCTCGCCCTATGTCTTCCCCTATCATTGTTGCAGCTTGGGATTTACGAGCTTCGTGGCTCTTCTTTCTAAAAATTAAAAAAACTCTTTCAAACAAGTGTAATGTGAGGTGATGATGGTTTTTTACTGTGTGTTTTGGGTGATCTTAATAAAGAAATATGTACCCAAATGGAAAACGATTCAATCGAGAAACTATCATTTTGTCATCGTTTGTCAAAAAATTGAAATAAACATGATCAAGAAATGATATAATCAGAAGCTTTGAGGAATTATTATATAACCTGAAATGGTAGTGGCTAAGACCATATTTAACAAGCCATCTGAATTCTACGACATATCTGCTACCATTTTCACAAGTATGAATCCCACATCCATGGCTTTGTAGCGAGTGATAACACTAATTTGTCACACACCAACCTGTAAACCCACTTGCACTAAAAAATTTTACTGTAAGAAATAGGATGAACCAGGGATCAATTGCCATTTTTTTACAAGCACAGAGTATGTGTCGGCCATTGCGTGATGTCACTCGACATATTTGTTGGTAATGAATCTGTACACACCAAATCCATATCTCAATCCTTGCCTTGAACATCGATGGCTTTGACCTTTTGACCATTCACCAGAATATGTATCTCTGGTGTAGAATTTATACACACCAAATCCATGTCTCAATCCTTGCCTACCTATATACCAACTTTCCATGACCTTTTTGTGAGGTGTTGATCTAGGAAGTCGGTCCGAAATTTTAATCATGATCAAAATCATCGTCGTCGATCAGATTTTATGTTCATGATTAGGGTTGGTTGAAATTGGAAGGCGGAGAACAGAGTGAAGAATTGTCGTCGATCAAGATTTGATGTTCATGATTAGATTACTCTGTCAATAACAAAGAAGATGAAGAATAGAGTGAAAAATGTTGATTGAAATCGGAAGAGAAACCGCTGCTATCTTTTATGATTCAAACCTCCGATTTGTTATGATGCAATTCATACATGATTATTGGTTTTCTCTAAAACGAGAAGCAGATGGAGTCATCGTTGATTTCATGGTCACCGCTATTGAATTTTGGGTTATTGTAGGTCATGTACAGTGTCAATTGAGGGGAGACTTTAATAATTGACTTTGCACATTATTATTTTCTCATTTTGTTGGTTTTTGGTTTTTGTTTTTTGACATTTTGTTTTGTTTTGTTTTTTTTTTTGTATTTCATTATTATTAGTATTATTATTATTATTGTTATTATTATTATTGTTGTTGTTGTTGTTGTTGTTGATATTATTATTATTATTATTATTATTATTATTATTATTAGACAAAACTTCAAAAATGGTCCATGTGGTTTTCGAAAATATCAAGTTTAGTTCCTAAGTTCAAAAAACCTCGCAGATGGTCCGTGTGGTTTCATAATTTTTAACAAATTGTCATTTTCGCTAACACCGTTAACATTTGACCGTTAAGTGATGGGCATTTCAGTCATTTCACCACCACAGGGACCATTTATGAAGTTTTGACTTATTTTTTAAAAAAAAAAGAAAAAAAATATAGTTATTTAATATTAAAGGGCCCCACCTCTCTCTCTCTCTCTCTCTCTCTTCATCACTCTGCTTTCCATACGATCACTGCCATTTCCTTCTCCCGCCGTCGCCTCATCTCCGGATGCTGATTGCTCCTCCTCCTTCATTGTCGTTTCCTCCTTAAAGTTATAATAATTATAGTAATTTAATAATAATAATAATAATAATAATAATAATAATAATAATAATAATAATAATAATAATAATAATAAAATTCATTATTTTCGATTGTTATTTACCAACTACAATAATTAACTATTCCTTCACTGTATATCTCGTTTGGTTTCGTGATGTGCCTATCTGGTTATTGTCTATCGTATTATTTCCTAAATAGATGAGTTGATATCACTTTAAGTTTATCTTTAATATTAAATAAATTTATTTGATGTTTTGTTTTCTTCGTTTATTATGTATATATAATACGATCAATCGATCGATTGAAATCATTTAAAAAAAATTATATCCCATACCCTTGTCTAAGTTAACATATCTACAACGATTGAATCATATGGCCGCTTTTCAGACTAATCAAGTTTGTTTGTTTTTAGATAGTTTATTATACTTATACGTTGATACAATTATCAAACTGAGCATGTATGTATTTTATTTGTCAAGTGTTTAACACTCAGGAAAATTTGAAGGAGTGGGTGACAATGTGGCACTAATTCTTGAATATGTGGTCATTATAAAAAGATAAAAAATGAAAACAGGTGGTGGCTATTTTCAAAAATCGTATTAGTTCGTGATCGAAGTGGTGTCTACAAAGGTACAAATACATCAGGCAGAAATACTGGGACAAAAAAAATTGTCCATTGGTCGGAATTTATTACAAGACAGATGATTTTTGGATCTTGAAAGTTATAAATGGTGAACATAATCATGACTCTGCAATGTATATGGAGGGTCATGCATTTGCAAAACGGCTAAATACAGATGAGCATTGTATGGTGGAAGACATGACAGATAATGTCCACATAGTATTCTTTCGACCTTGAAGAGTCATAATGAACACAATGTAAGTACAATAGACACCAGTTATAATGCACTAGAAAATATTGATCACAAATGCATACATCTCGAAGTGAAATGAGAGTTGTATTTGAAAATTTTCCATTAAACGGATATATATGAGTATCATACAGATGATACGACAATTGAGTTGGAAGACTTGTCTTTTGTTCATCGGACATCATTGAATATATGGCGTGCACTCCACAAGTGTTAACGGTGGATGTCACGTATAAGACAAACAAGTATAACATTCCTCTTCTTGAAATTATTGCTTTCTCTTCAACAAACAACACATTTCCCATAGCTTTCATGCTTATGGACGAACAGAAAGAGGCAAATTATACTTGGGCATTAAATTGTCTGAGGACCGCATTGGGTGGATATGATGGGCTAATATGTATTCGTCACAGATAGAGAATTAGCTTTAATGAATGCATGTGTAAATGTATTCCTCGCATCGAACCAGTTGCTCTGTAGATGGTACATATCTGAATGTATAAAGAAACACTTCACACCATGTTTAAATTCCAAGGGTATTTGGGGATCATATAAGAAAGTATGGGAGAATCTAATTAAGTCATCAACAAGGAGATCGTATTTAGAAAATTATGCTCAACTTCAATCAATACCGGAAGACTTTCCAGGTATTATTACATTATTAATAATTACTAGTCCACTAGTTTTACTAAAAGATAAAGAAAAGTTCGTCATATAGTGAAGAAATATTACGTTATTAATAATTACAAGTTTTAATCATCACCAAACTAGATGACATATATAGTGAAGGAATATTACTTTATTAAGACACACATCAAAATCTTTTGGCTCCTAAAACTTACATTATCAACCCTTCAACTTTTATGATATATTTTCTTTGTATCTTTTACTTTTATGATATATTTTATTTGTATCTTATGAAATAAGCTTTAGGGGCTGAAAATTAAATTTCTTTATGAAAACATTGACTTTATGTGAGCCGAATTCATTTTATAGTGAAAGGAACATATATAACTTTATGAATAATTACTTTAAATATGTCTTTTTTGTATACGTTGTCAATTGTTAGTTTACTTTTCGGTTGTTTTCAATTATCTTAATCAAACATTGTTGGATAAATACAAAGAAACATTTGTATCATTATGGACAAACAGAGTTTTACACTTCGACAACCACACAAATAATAGATTTGAAAGTCAACATGCGAAATTTAAAAACTACTTGGATTCAAATCACTCAAAGTTGTAGAGGTTTTTTGATTATGTTTACAAGGCAGTTGAATCATAATACACATCTATAAAAGGACGTCTTGAAAATAGCTGAAGTGAAGTAGAGCATTTCCACACCATAGAAATTTTCTGAAGCTTATTAAATAAAGTTTCACATCATGGTTTAGAAGAATTTTTGCAAGAATTAGAGCAACTGTCGGTGTAAACTACGTCGTACTTGTGGGTTGGCTTGTGCCCACGAAATTTTAGTTTATTAAAATACAGGTCAACAAATACCTTTGGATTCAATTGATTTTTTGGAGAAGACTTGATGTAGAGAGAGTAGTGTCGGTCACTCAATATGATGAATCAATTGATGATGGTGAAGCAAACCTTTTAAAGAAAAGATACATTAAACAGTCAAATGATGTGAAGGCTAATTATATGAGAAAAAAATGATGAATATATAGAAGTCATCACCTTCTATGGCTTCAGAGCCTACTTTTCATACAAATACCCGTGGACGTCCGCGTGTGAGTACAAAACCATCACAATATCCACCAACTCAAGATCCTCATTTCGTATATACCAGATTATATGGGGTCTAACATGTTTGATTTAAACCAACAACCGAAACCGAAGAGGCACAACACGTATTCGTTTGGAGAATTTTAAATGTTCAACCAAGAACCAATGTATCAAAGATCCTACTTCAAACATGCACTTATGAATGAAATTCCAACTGAATTTCAACCATATGAGTCACAAATACAAAATGTGGAAGGAGATGGACACTATGGATTTTGGGCAATAATTGTTGCTCTTGGTTTTAGTGAAGACTATTGGTATCAAATTTGGAAACACTTCTACGGAGAGTTATTGATGCACATTCATGATTACATAGTGATTTTTGAAAATGACAAAAAGACCATTAGTGAAGCGTTCATTTTCTATAAAACACCCGCGATTCGAAAATATTGGATGATTATACCTGACACTTGTATTTTAATTGCTAAGAAGTATAGTGTTATTGTTCTGTTTTTTTAAACAAAGACGAATCTTCAACGTCTTTCCCACTTTGGAGTGGTTCACAAGATTTCCAAAATCATCCAATTATAAATATCACCTTCCTTAACAGTTGCCATTATATTAAGGTTGATTTACACGAGGGTCATCCAATAGCTACTGTTTCTTGGTTATGGAACATCCACAAATCAACACGTTGTGCTAGATGGCAAACATTGTATCACGCTCATTATCTGCTTATGTTTGACCATATAGACAACTCAATAATCGTTGTACTAAAAGAGTTAACGTATCAGATAATTAATGAAATGTAAATTGTAATTTGTTTAATAATAACATGGTATGTTTTTATTGTATTACACTAGATTGTTATCATTATTATTGTTATTATATTTAAATAAATAAATTAATTAATAATAATAAATAGTAATTATCATAATTCTAATAATAAATGTAAAAAACAAAAACAAAAGAAAAGAAAAGATAGAAGGGGGGGGGGGGGGGAGGTAGAAGACAATATTTAAGGGTACATAAAAATAGCATTTCATATACATATGGATAGATTAGTTAATTATAAACTAAAAAATTCAAAATCATTAGTGTTAGAGAGAGTATTAAAATCAATAAGTTGTTTGATAAAGTTTGTGGAAAGCAATACTTTATAACAAAAAATGTTATACATGATATGGATGAATGTTGATGCCCTCTCTATCTCTCTCTATCTCTCTCTCTCTCTCTCTATATATATATATATATATATATATATATATATATATATATATATATATATATATACAGAGAGAGAGAGAGACAGAGTCAAGATCAAACAAGAAGGAAATTTTTGGAAGGAAGGTAAGAAGTTTCTTTTTCTATATACTTTTTTAGTGAAGAAGCAAAATGAATAATTAGATGATTCAAAAGTAAGATGATTCACAAAAAAATTCTCAAAAAAACATCTTCATGATTCATTTTCAAGTAAATTAAGAAAATATTCACTTTTATGACAATTTTAGTGAATAAAAACAAAATCATTGTATGAATGAATCATCGACTAAATTATATAATTTGGATATTTATAATAAAATTATCTAAAAGTATTTTGTGATAATAAGGAAAAAAAGTACGATGCTATAATTTAGTGGATTCTCAATGTAAATAGCATGAATAAGAAAAACAGATTGAAAGCATATTGTTATAATCAACAACTAAATTAATGTCAGGTTTCATCTTTTTTGCTACTATTGTAATCATCCATAAGTATGAACATCGCCTCATTGATAATATGCTTGCTTATGTGCTTGAAAAAGGGTCACAAAGTGCTCCTATAAAACTTCATTCATTCAGGTATTAGTGTGTATCGACCTTTTATTCATGTTCATTTACCTTTCTTCATGTGGTGTTTTTTTTCTCCTCAGTGTTCGATTGTTGTAAAGATAAAGTGCTCAATAGATAAATCATGTATGTTTGACTTAAGTGTTGTATAAAAATAAAGATTGGTTCTGTGGAAATTTAATATTGATAAGTTACAAACATTTTTATGTGGAAATTAAGTTTCAAAGAATCAGTTGTTATATAACAATTTAAGTGGAAAATTTTCCATTATTGAAATGTTAATATTTAACATTTTAGAGGTGTTCCAATGATTAAATATTCAAAAACTAAATCAATTTAGTTATAAAATTTTCCAAAGTTTGCATTTCAGTTTTAATTGAAGTCAAAGACCTCAAGATAAATTTTCTTGAATTTTTGATTTGTCTAACTATTTTTCACCATTTAATTCCATGAATAATCATAAAATCATGGGAAAATACTAAATTATCATGAACAACTCTTATAATTTTTTTGTAACTATTTTTCAGTGTACATAATCTAGGAAAAATATTAATATGTGTTTTCAAAAAGTTGAATACAATTTTTCTAATTTTTGTGTATTTATTCTATAAAAATAGAAATAAATAGGTAACAGTTTCAACAATTCACCAAACTTTTTTTTACAAGTGTTATTACACATACTTAATCTGTGAAAATATAAAAAGGGGTTTCTAAACTTTTTAACCAAATTTTATGATTTTTGAGCATTTATTCTAATAAAAATTGAAATAAATAGGAAACAGTTTCCAAACTTGCCCAAAATTTGTGTAACACTTTTAGTACACATGCAGAAGCTGTGAAAAATATAAAATATATTTTTCAATTAGTCTTTCTATTTTTATTTGTTTTATACTCTTAAATAATCATTAATTAGAGAATAATTATTAAACAGTTAAAGTAAATTACCATATTTTTTTAAAGTTCATTTACAGTGTAAATAATCTGGGAAAAATCCCAAAGGTGGTTTTTATCTACTGGAATCCGATTTTGTGTATTTAAGTGTATTTAATCTTAGAAAATAGGAGAAAAATAGTATACCGAAGAGAAAAATCATAAAAAATTTTATGTAACCTCATAATGTACTACAAGGTGTTCTGGTAAATAGTCATAATTTTTGGATGAATAAAACTATTTTTTCTGTTTTTAGTCCATTATAAATACAAAAACCGGAGAAAAATAGGAATACATTATGAAAAATTCTGAAAATGGTTTTCTAAGTCTTCCATGGATAGTATAAGCTGCGAAAATTATTATATACCGTTTTCAAATTATCTAAGGAGGTTTTATGATTTATTGGGGCTAAACAAAAAGAAAATCCAAAACCATATTAAACAGTAACAAAAACCGATGAAACTTAATGTGGGGTCATTATTTACTATAGGGTCATCCAAGAAGTTACCTAGGATTTATAGACCTTAGAAAGTATTTTATATGATTTATTGCTCTATTTTATTGCATTAATTATAATAATTCGAGAAAAATGAATTATCTTCTGGAAATTTACAGAGCATCTTATTTTGTTGATGGGAATTAGGTAAAAATCGGCTTTGGTCATAAAAGGAGTTTTAGATATTTATTTGGAAATAAATCCTTCATGAACATATTTGAAAGCTTTTAACAACATACTTTGATGATCTTGCTTCTAAGCTTGAAGATCATCACATGCATGTTTGTTTGAAGACCATTCATGAGTTTGAAATGTTTAAAATTCGTTTTTGAAAGAAAACTTTGGATGCATGTGGTGATTTTCCACCAAAACATGTAGAAAAGTGTATTTCCTTGATTTTGACTTAGGTTTAGGTCCTTGGATTTCACCATTTACAACATGCATGTTGTTTTTGGTTGAAATCCTACCACCATCATCATCAAAAACGTGAGTAGGTGCAAGTGTTCATGATTTTATAATAGAATGGAGTAGAAGAAAAAGAAAGTGTAAGAAAAATAACAAAACTTTGAAGGAAAATGAAGGGAAATCGTGTTCTACCTTAATGAACACTACTAGATGATGAAGATTTTGAGTTTGAGGTGTGTTCTTGGACTTATTCTCTGAAAAATTTCGTGAGTATGGAGAAATGAAGAGAGAAATGGAGTGGTGGTGATGAAGAGTGTGAGAGAGAATGAGGGGTAGAGTGAGAGAGAAGATGGAGTGTAGAGGGGAATTGATTGAGTGTGTTGGGAAGAGGAGAGAGAGGAGAGAGAGGGGAATCCGACTTTTGAGGGTATAATATCCCTCTCTCCTTCATTTTTCTTTATAAAAATTATCCAACTTTTTATAAAATGTGCACCTTAACCTAGTTTTTATGCATAAAACTCTTGATTTTTGACTTATAAATTAAGGGTAATTGTTAATGAGTTCAATTTTATTTCCTTAAATGCATTTTTATAATTTTAATTATTATAAGATAATATTAGAAGCTTCATAATTATTTTTATGGAATTTTTAAGGTTAAAGTTTGTAAATATGAGTTTTTAGGGCATTTAGGGTTTTTAAGAGTTTGTAGATCTTTGGATATCAAAATTACTTGAATTTTGAGACATCAAACTATTTTAGAGTTTCATAACTCTTATTCAAATTAGAAATATTGTTTGTAATTCATTTTTATTGGTTTATTAGCATTCTATGTAGTGATTCCGAGATTCAAACGAAATTGAGGAATCAAATATACTAGTCCTAGTTTCTACTTTGACTTGAGTTTCTATGAGACTTTGACCTAACTTTTACTACTAGGTCAAGTGCATGATGTGTGTATATGATTCATGAAATGGTGTTCGAGTCAAAGAGTGACCCAAATATCGATAGTCACTACAGTTAAGTAGTGGTAGAATTCACATATCAATGTAAAATCTAAGTACACCATCCTTCGATTCTAATTCTTTCCAAGTTTCTAGTAGGTTATAGCTTAGCTTCTAGTCACTAAGTCTAGTATGTGTCGTGCCTATATGTGCAACTAAGTTTATTCAAATCTAGAACTAACTCGAATTTTGACGGTTGTCACAATTCATATTACATAGGAACCTCGTGTGTATTCAAGCCCCAAACTAACACTTAGCATCCTAGCTGACACTTTTCTCGTCTGGTGAGTTCATACCCCTACAACTTTTTCCGTGTTTTTCAATGTTTTCAGGGGGGGATACAAGCAAAAGTACAAGGAAATATTGTACTCAAACTTATTATTTTATTTGAAAGGTTTCATATTCCGTATGCTTTTAACACTGGAAACCGTATTGACCAACCATTTAACTTGCAGAGTTAGCTTTCAGACTAATTGTGAAACTCATTATAAAATGTTATAATTTATGTTATATTTTATAATTTATGAAGGATTCATGCAAATCAGAAAACAGGATTATTACAAACATTATACGCCTTTGGATGGCACCTGAGCTTCGAAAATACAACTTATGTACATCTTTGAGTGTCACCAGAGCTTCGAAATTTCGTCTAATATCCTCCTCTAAGTAAAACCAGAGTTTCGAAAATATGTCTAAAATACGCCATTGGATGTCACCAGAGCTTCAAAAATACAACTAATGTACGTCTTTGAGTGTCACCAGAGCTTCAAAATTTCGTCTAATATCCTCCTCTGAGTAAAACCAAAGTTTCGAAAATACGTCTATTAATATACTCCTCTAAGCGAAATTAGAGTTTTGAAAATAAAATTCTTGTTAAGTATAGTAGATATTCGACATTCTTGTACGGATAACCAACCACCAACGTTTAGGAAAATAAGGGTTTTTCCTGGGATAACTTAAATTCTCTTAACCAGGTTGTTTAACAAATGGATAACTAAACTTCTCTTATGAGAAAATATGGGATTTTCTTGGATAACAACTCTTTCAGAAAACCAAAGGAAACTTGTTCTTTTACTAGAAACAATCCGCTTATGAACTCACCAGCTTTATGCTGATATTTTCAAAACTTCTTATATTCTCAAGTTCACATTAGACAGGTATCCCGCAATCTTTTGGAGAAGATGGAGCGTATAGAAGCCTCGTCTTTACTTTTGTTATACTAATGTATAGATAAAACATGTATTACTTTGCCTTTCAAACAAATGTAAATTTCCTATGTAATGTAATGGTTGTGTTTACTATGCTTACTATGTACATTGGTTGTGATACTTTACATGACGTCCTCCGCCCCGGAATGTTTCCACCATCAGTTTCGGGGTGTAACAGATTGGTATCAGAGCCCTTGTTTATAGTGAACTAAGTATACCGAACCTTACATGGTATAAGACTATAAACACTAAAGGGGCCGAAGTGCTCTGAACTAAAAGTATACTTTAAAATATAAGTATTTTTCAAAAGTATACAAAAATACCTAAACGTCAAATACCGTAACTACGAGTAGAACAAAACATAAGTAATTGGGTGTTGTACGCTACGGTTAAACCTGGGCAGTTATGTAGTCGTGTCTAGGGTCAATATAGTCTGATCAACTATATTCATTCAAGACACGGCCAACATGTGCTTGGGAGTGATTGTGGTGTGCAGCATGCCTAAAACTTACCTAATATCCAAACAATGATTCATCGTTGCAGCGTAACTTAAAATACTATGGGAGTATTTTAGCCAAAGCCGAATATGTTGTAGAAATTCATTCCAAGTGTTGCTACTCATTCTTTCCTTAGCGATAGTTTATCTGCTTTGATAGCTCTTTCCTGTTTATCGCTTAATAGAACTCCATATCTGTGATAATGAGATATCTCTTGTTCCATATCTCTTGATTCAATTCAGTGGACTTGTGATCCTCTCTTCCCTGGCTATTTTAGATCAAGATGCCTCCAAAGAAAAGACCCAGCTCAAAGAATAACAATTCCCCTCCACCACCACCTCCCTCTCCATTTGATCCCGCCATGTTCCAAGCAATTGTTACTACTGCTGTGGTAGCTGCCATGTTGCAAATGAACCCTAGTGGTTAACGTGGGCTAGGAGGTGGTACTTAGCCTCAAAACCAGGAAAGTAGTCAGGGACACTGGAAGGAGTGTTCCTACAAGGACTTTATGAACGCGAAACCCACACCTTTCAATGGCACTGGAGGTGTCATTACCCTAACTCGATGGTTCGAGAAAATTGAATCTATTTTCTAAATCTGTTCCTGCTCTGAAACTGATAAAGTAAAGTTCGCCGCCTGCACGTTCACTGATAAAGCCCTGACTTGGTGGAATGGCCAAGTCAAATACTTAACCCTACCTGTAGCCAATGCTATGGGTTGGGAGATCATGAAGGAACTTCTGCTTGCGGAGTACTGCCCTCGTGGCAAAATGCAGAAACTAGAGCATGAACTCTGGAACCTAAAGATGAAGGGTTCCGATATCGCCTCTTACACTTCCAGATTTGATGACTTAGCGCTTCTCTGTCCGGGTATGGTTACGCCGGAAAGCAAAAAGATTGAGAGGTTCATATGAGGGTTGACCCAGCCAACCAAGGGTAATGTCTTGGATGTGAAGCCAGACACCTACAATAGCGCCAAATGCCTAGCGCAAACTCTGATTGACCATAGTGATGACCTTTGAGGAAGCAACCACCATTCCTGAACCGACAAAAAGGAGTGGTGAGAAAAGAAAATTTTGGAAGCAGAAGAAAAGTCAGTCTTCGCAGGAGTCCTCGAAGAAGCAGCAAACTGTGGCCAGGAGGGTCACCTTGCGTGAAACTGCAGAACACCAACCCAATCAACCAATCAAGCTTCTGGAGCGGGCGTCAGTCAGGCCTGCTACGGTTGCGGTGAAGTCGGGCATTTCAAGCGAAACTGCCCCAAGGCAGCAACAACTGGCAACACCGGGGGAGTTTCAACTATGGGACGAATTGAGTTAGTCGTCGATCCCACCATTGCCATAGGTATGTTCCTCCTCGACAACTCTTATGCTTGCAATCCTTTTCGATTCTGGTGCTGAAAGAAAATATGTTAGCTATTCATTCAAACATCTTCTTAAACATAGTCCTCAACTATTAACCGAAACGTTTACCATCATGATGGATAACGGTGAGAAAGAGAACGCTAACAATATATTCATAGGTTGTACCCTTACCCCGAACGATCATTCCTTTCCCATCGACCTAATGCCAGTTTCCATAAAGATCTTTGATGTTATCGTTAGCATGGATTGGTTGAGCCCCAATCATGCTGATATCCTTTGTTATGGAAAAGCTATCCGCTTCAATCTTCCTTCTGGTCAAATCCTCATGATTTACAACGATAAACTTAACTCCAATCTTCGCATCATTTCATGCATCAAAGCTCAAAATCTTATGCGAAAGGAGTGTTACGCATTCCTAGCTCATGTAATCAACGAGAAACAGGAAGTTAAAGACCGCGAGAGCATCCCCGAAGTGTGTAAGTTTCCTGATGTCTTTCCCGAAGAGCTCCCGGGAATTCCTCCCGAACGGCAAGTCGAGTTTCGCATCGACCTAATTCCTAGAGCAAATCCTGTAGCCAAATCTCCATATCACTTAGCTCCAACAGAAATGTAGGAGTTATCCAGTCAGCTTAATGAGCTGCTCGACAAAGGGTTCATCAGCCGAGTTCATTACCTTGGGGAGCCCCGGTATTATTTGTGAAGAAGAAAGATGGATCCTTTCGGATGTGTATAGACTACCGCGAGTAGAATAAGTTGACCATCAAAAATCGATATCCTCTTCCTCGAATAGACGACCTTTTCGATCAACTTCAGGGAGCCAGTTACTTCTCGAAGATAGACCTCAGATCAGGGTACCATCAGCTTTGAGTTCACGAGAATGATGTTTCCAAGACAGCATTCAGGACTCGATATGGTCACTACGAGTTCGTAGTGATGCCCTTTGGTATAACCAATGCACCGGCTGTGTTCATGGACCTGATGAACCGGGTGTGTCGCCCCTTTCTAGACAAGTTCGTCATCGTGTTCATTGACGACATACTTGTCTATTCCAGAAGCGAAGAAGATCACAAACAACACTTGAGGTTAGTGTTGGAAACACTTAGATCAGAGAAGCTGTACGCGAAATTCTCCAAGTGCGAGTTCTGGATTTGGAAAGTAGCTTTCCTTGGTCACGTGGTAAGCAAAGAGGGTATACATGTGGACCCGTCCAAAATCAAGGCGATAGAGAATTGGTCGGCACTGAAGACACCCACAAAAATCCGTCACTTCTTGGGTCTCGCTGGCTACTATCGCAAGTTCATCCAGAATTGCCAAACCCTTAACTACTCTGACACAGAAAGGTGTACCCTTTTGTTGGAGTGAAAAGCAAAACACAGCATTCCAAACGTTGAAGCGAGCCTTGTACAGCGCACCTATCCTGTCCCTGCCCGAAGGAACAGAGGATTTCGTTGTCTATTGCGATGCGTCCAATCAGGGCTTAGGCTGTGTACTTATGCAGAGAGGAAAAGTTATTGCTTATGCCTCGAGACAACTGAAGGCACACGAAGTCCACTACACAACTCATGACTTGGAGTTAGGATCAGTGATCTTCGCACTAAACATTTGGAGACATTATCTCTACGGAACCAAGTGCACGATCTTCACTAACCATAAAAGCCTACAACACATCTTCAATCAGAAGGACTTAAACATGAGGAAACGGCGATGGGTAGAACTGCTTAGTGATTATGAGTGCGAAATCCGCTACCATCCGGGCAAGGCCAATGTGGTAGCAGATGCCCTTAGCCGAAAGGAAAGCTCAAGAAACAAGGCGAGGACACTGACAATGACCATCCATTCCCACTTATCCGAACAAATCCGAGAACGACTAAAAGCTTCACGAGTCAGACAAAAGAGTTACGTCGATAAACGACAAAAGCCCTTGAAATTCCAGGTTGGAGATCGCGTCCTGTTGAAGGTCTCGCCCTGGAAAGGTATGATACGCTTTGGAAAGCGCGGAAAACTTAACCCGAGGTACATAGGACCTTTCGAGATCCTCGCTAGGATCGGTCCCGTAGCCTATAAACTCCGACTACCTCAAGAACTTAGCAACATCCATCCTGTCTTCCACGTCTCTAATCTTAAAAAGTGTCTATCCGATGAAACCCTCTTGATCCCCCTTGATGAGATCAAGATCAACGAAAACCTGAACTTTGTGGAAGAATCAATCGAAATCATGGACCGAGAGATCAAATGTACGAAACAAAGTCGCATCCCGATAGTGAACGTTCGCTGGAATGCCAAGCGGGGGCCCAAATTCACTTGGGAGCGCGAAGATTCAATGAAATAGAAATATCCGCATCTCTTTCCAAATCCATGATTTGTATCTTAATTCTAAATTTCGGGACAAAATTTTCTCTAACGGGGGGATAATGTGACAACCCGTAAATTATTCCATCGCTGTAACCTATTCTCGTTAATAAAACCATTTGTATTCCAATTTTTCCGTTAACTTTTGGGTTAAGTTAATCAAATTGAGAGTTTTATTATGATCTAGTGAGTGTCCCAACCCATTTGAAACACGTTAAAACACCCCAATTTTTATTTGGAAAATTTTTAGTTTCGACCACGTCGGGTTACGACAACTAAATCGGGTACGACCATAAGCCTCGTTTAACGTCAGTATCGGGTAGATTTCCACCGGGCCACAAACTCAAGCCTTATATAAAGGATGAATAACCTTTAATTAAGCTTTTTACCACCTCCTCATAACTTTCTCTCTACTGTCTCTTTAAAACTCGAGTTTTGTTCCAAAAACGCCTCTTCAAGCTCCAAAATCTTAAGTAATCTATCCTAGCTTGTTGTTTAACTTGTTAAGCATGCAAATCTATGTTTAAATCACCCAAAACACTCAAGAACTTGTGTTTACGGTTTGGAAAGACCTCCAAAAACTGTAAACTCCTATAAGAGGGTTTTGAAGCCCCAAAACCCCTCTAAATCCTTTCTAGTGTTTAGCAAAGACTTAAGGACTTGCATGTAACAGCTTAGAACACCAAATCTTGATTTTTGGGTAGTAAACATGAGTTTACGGCCCAAGAACATTCTTGGACCGTAAACACACCTTCATGGACTATAAACACCTTTTAAGGTGTTAAATTGCTCCTTAAACACCTCCAAAAGCTTCCATGAGTGCCTAGAACCTTGTATTCCTTCATGTGATACACCAAACCATGCCCAATTGAGCAATACTTGAGTTTACGATTTCAGAAGGTCTCCCAAAATCGTAAACACCTCAAAAGGGTGTTTAAGTGCCCCTAACACCTTGTATGGCTTAGAATTGGGTCTAGAACTTCGTATGCATGACCTACAACAACCAAAACACATGAAAAGTGGACAAACATGAGTTTATAACCGTAAACTCATGTGTTTACGACCGTAAACTCCCCAAGTGTCCTTCAAGAACCGTAAACCCCTTTTTCCAAGGTCAATTCAAGTCCCAATCACTTCTTAAGCCTTCGATTCAACCTTAGAACTTTCCCTTATGCATTATAAGACCATTGGACACCCGAAAACACACCACCCATGATTTTACGGCTGTAAACTCATGGGGATATGGTCTTTGGACCGTAAACACCCCTAAGGGCTTACTCTTGAGGAGTAAAATCTTTATCTAGGCCCTACACACCCTTAGATGCAACCCATATCATTCCTAACACTCACAATAAAGGGTTTTCGTGCCTCGGAGTGTATATTCTTATTAATTTAGTAGTTCAAGGTCTAATTAGATACAATTATGTATCTGTTCATATTACATAGGAACCTCGCATGTATTTAAGCCCCGAACTGACATTTTGCATCCTAGCCGACACATTTCTCGTCTGGTGAGTTCATACCCCTACACATTTTTCCGTGTTTTTCAATGTTTTTAGGGGGGAATACAACCAAAAGTACAAGAAAATCTTGTACTCAAACTTATTATTTCATTTGAAATGTTTCAAATTTCGTATGCTTTTATCACTAGAAGCCGTATTGACCAACCGTTTAACTTGCAGAGTTAGCTTTCATACTAATTGTGAAACTCATTATAAAATGTTATGTCACACCCCCAAACCTGAACGGCGGAAACGTTCGGGGGCGGATGACTTCATGTGGTAACGTAACAAATGAATACATAGTAAAGAAAGCAATACAACCATCATATATATAATTGAAAGTTTACATTTGTCAAAAGTTACATGTTCAAAACCAATTACAATATGATGTCAAAATATGAGATTAAACTGGCGCTGCAGCATCCCTTCATCAAAAGCATAATGATACCTGAAATTACTGATTCCCGTGATTTTGAAAGAGTAGATCAGCATTTAAGCTGGTGAGTTTCATAAGTATTTAAATGACAATGTTTGTATGAAATGAAATGTTTTGTCCTTGTTTGTTTGTGTTTAGAAAATCCTATATTTTCTACTAGTATAAAAGTAGCCTTCTCTCAAGACCAATGTTTGTTTCTAAAATGTATGTAAGTGTAAAATAACCAATGTGTTTGAAAACCTTGTAAATCAATGCATTTTTAATACCCCATGTGAGTTTTATAACCATACTATTGACTCGGAATGCCTATACACAACGTTCTTCAGGCGTTGGAATGTTATGACGTTTGTCACCCCAAATGGTGGACTATAGCTAACAGTCAGGGCGCGGGTTGTCAAGCCCGTATAGATCTACAAACAAACACCATGCTCCCCCTCCAAGGGATTCTGGTATATAATACAGGACTTAAAATGTGAACTCGAACGTACGTGAAGTTAGTGTCTCACAAAAACCGTGGTATAAAAACAGATCTACTTGTTAAAATGTTTCGTTTGTTCTTGTATATGAAAGTGACTTCTTGAAATTCGTGTTTCTTGTACGTAAGAGTTAGAAATTTGTTCGTAAAACTATACCTATTATAGTTTTAAAAGTGTGTCTCGTTTGTTTAGAAATACCTAGAAAAGGAATCATTTGTTATGAAAGCATAGATTTTAGTAGAGCCTAAGATAGACAAATATACATATAATCTAAGAAAATGTTTAGTTTATACATGCATCAGAACAAGTTATATTTCAAAAGATAGAATGCTATTGTAACATATTTTATATATGAAAGTTCCCTATAAAGTTTATAAATCACATATGATTCTACTTAGTAAAAGTGTATAATAATCTTTATATATAACACCCGATAGTAGTCGTGTGTTTTACTTGTAATTCCCCCCCTTAGAAAGCATATAAAAGCATTTAGAATATTTAAAAAGGGTTAATTAAGGGGTATGAACTCACTTGAAAGTTTGAAGATAGCGAGATGGAAAACCGGGCAGAGTTTCGTCTCGGGAAACGGATTTTTCTCGGGATTCTCGGGAATCTCGGGAGTAAAATCGACCTTCGGGACTTGAGCAAAATGACCAGGGCTTCAGGTTTGAACGGGCACGGAAATCGAGGCAATATCGTGAGAGAAATGAGAGGAATGGGGTGAATTTCCCGGAACCCTCGCATCTCTATTTATAGTGGTCTGAGAAGCCTCGGTACGCGGGGCGTACGCTCGTATGCGGGGCGTACTTGTGCGTCACCCGTGACCGAGTCCTCGACTACTTCGCTTCGGATGGGATGGATCGGGTAGGTTCGTATAGGGGCGACGTGGACGGACCGAGACCAAGGCCTTCGGGTACGCGGGGCGTACGAGGTTACGCGGCGCGTAACTCGGATGAGGACGCTGACTCCTCCTTCGGATATTACCGGATTTTTGAATTAAATTTATATATAATTTATTTAATAAACTTCAAAAAATCATATCTTCTTCATACGAACTCCGTTTTTGATGGTCTTTATATCCACGCGTAGGTGAGACTACGCTCTACAACTTTCGTTTAGACTCCGTTGGCAAATTCGAAAATTATTTTTATTATTTATTTATAAAATGTCGTGATTAACGAATTTCTTTAAAAATTCATAACTTCTTTATCTGATGTCGGTTTTTGCCAGACTTTTCACCGCTGAAATACCATTGTCGAGACCTTCGATTCTCGTTTAGGTCATTCCGGCCAAAAGTCGCTCGATCTCCGATTCGAGTTTTTAGTTGTCTATTGCTAAGCCGAACTTGGAAAAATCATAACTTCAATATACGAAGTCGGATTTGGGCGTTCTTTTTACGTACGATCATGGTTTAATGACATTTAAACATAGAAGGAATTTAAATAGAAACTTTTTGGACATTTTATTATCAAAGTTAATTTTATTAACTCAAAAGTGGTTACAATACTTGACTTTTTAGGGCATTACAAAGAGTTGAAATATCGGGTTGTCACATCATCCCCCCGTTAGAGCGAATTTCATCCCGAAATTTAAAGTAGTAAAGATACTAGTGAATATGAAAGAGATGAGGGTACTTTTGTTTCATCTGATCTTCGCGTTCCCATGTGAATTCAGGTCCCCGCTTGGCGTTCCAGCGAACCTTCACGATGGGTATGCGACTTTGTTTTGTTTGTTTGACCTCTCGATCCATGATTTCTACTGGTTCTTCCACAAAGTTGAGGCTCTCGTTGATCTCGATCTCGTCGAGTGGAATAACAAGAGTCTCATTGGATAGACACTTTTTCAAGTTTGAGACGTGGAAGGTTGGATGTATGTTACTAAGTTCACGCGGTAGGTTAAGCTTGTAAGCCATAGGGCCGATTCTGGCAATAATCTCGAAAGGCCCTATGTATCTTGGATTTAGTTTCCCACGCTTTCCAAAGCGTATTAAACCCTTCCACGGTGAGACCTTTAATAAAACGTGGTCTCCTACCTGGAATTCCAAAGGTTTCCTCCTTTGGACAACGTAGCTTTTCTGTCGGTCTCTAGAGGCTTTCAATCGTTGACGAATTTGAACGATCTTCTCTGTCGTTTCTCGTATGATTTCCAGACCGGTGAGAGTGCTTTCAGGAACTCTTCCTCTAGCTAACTGGGTATCGCCAACTTCAGTCCAGCACAGAGGGGATCTGCACTTTCGACCACAAAGGTCTTCAAACGGAGCAGCCTTTATGCTTGTATGATAAATATTGTTGTATGAAAATTCGAAAAGGGGTGAATGGATATCCCATGCCTTTCCAAAGTCAATCATACAGGCTCTCAGCATATCTTCTAAAGTTTGTATCATTCTCTCACTTTGCCCGTCTGTTTGTGGGTGGTAGGCTGTACTCATGTCTAGCCTAGTCCCCAGGGAACTTTGTAGTGACTGCCAGAATCTTGAAGTGAATCTACTATCTCGATCGGAGATAATGGATATCAGAACACCATGCAGTCACACTACTTCCCTTAAGTAAGTTCTTGTAAGCTTTTCCATTTTGTTAGTCTCCTTGATGGGTAGGAAATGCGCGGATTTGGTCAATCTGTCGACAATGACCCATATGGTATCGAGTCCACTCGTCGTCTTGGGTAACTTGGTTATGAAGTCCATAGTAATCCGCTCCCATTTCCATTCTGGTATCTCCGGTTGTTGTAGTAATCCTGACGGTTTCTGATACTCGACCTTAACCTTAGCGCAAGTAAGGCATTTACTTACGAAGGTAGCAATTTCTGCTTTCATGTTAGGCCACCAGTACAGTTTCTTAAGATCCAGATACATTTTATCTGAACCTGGGTGAACGGAATATCTTGAGTTGTGTGCTTCGGTCATGACTACGTTTCTGAAACCACCATGTTTCGGGGTCCAGATTCGGTCCATGAGATAGTAGGCTCCGCCACCCTTGACTTCTAGATTCTTTTCCATTCCTCGCAGGGATTCACCCGCCACATTTTCAGGTTGCAAAGCTTCCATTTGTGCCTCCTTAATTTGTGTGGATAAGTGGGAATGGATAGTCATAGTCAGAGATTTGACCCTCCGACCAGTGTATTCCTTTCGACTGAGGGCGTCAGCTACCACGTTGGCCTTGCCAGGATGA
Organism: Lactuca serriola; assembly: GCF_051521515.1. Classification (NCBI taxonomy): domain Eukaryota; kingdom Viridiplantae; phylum Streptophyta; class Magnoliopsida; order Asterales; family Asteraceae; genus Lactuca; species Lactuca serriola. The sequence goes on along the minus strand of NC_136409.1, from coordinate 67,995,339 downwards.
TAACGAATTTCGCATTCGTAGTCATTTAGTAACTCAACCCATCGTCGTTGTCGCATGTTGAGTTCCTTCTGATCGAAAATGTGTTGAAGGCTTTTGTGATCGGCGAAAATAGTACTCTTTGTTCCGTATAAGTAGTGTCTCCAGATCTTCAGAGCAAATACCACTGCTCCTAACTCAAGATCGTGTGTTGTATAGTTCACTTCGTGTGTCTTAAGCTGTCGGGAGGCATAAGCAATAACCTTCTCTCTCTGCATAAGAACACAACCAAGTCCTTGATTTGACGCATCGTAATACACTACGAAGTCTTCTATCCCTTCGGGGAGGGATAGTATCGGCGCGGTGCACAAGGCCTGTTTTAGCGTTTGGAACGCCTTCTCTTGTTTCGCTTCCCAGTCAAAGGCCACGCCTTTCTGGGTTAATGTAGTAAGAGGTTTCGCAATGCTAGAGAAGTTCTTTATGAATCTGCTATAGTAGCCAGCGAGACCTAGAAATTGACGAATTTCTGTAGGTGTCTTTGGTGCCGACCAGTTCTCGATGGCCTTGATTTTGGAGGGGTCCACGTGTATCCCTTTCTCGCTAACAACGTGGCCCAAAAATTCGACTCTTCGAATCCAAAATTTGCATTTAGAGAACTTCGCATAGAGTTTCTCCGATCGCAGTGTTTCTAGGACTTTTCGTAGGTGCTGACTATGCTTTTCCTTACTTCGGGAGTAGATAAGTATATCATCGATAAAGACGATGACGAACTGATCCAAGTAAGGACGGTAGACCCTATTCATTAGGTCCATAAATACTGCTGGTGCATTGGTTAATCCGAACGGCATCACTACAAATTCGTAGTGTCCATAACGAGTTCGGAAAGCTGTCTTTGGAATATCCCCCTCTAGAACTCGTAATTGGTGATATCCGGATCGTAGATCTATCTTTGAGAAGTAGTTTGCTCCGTGAAGTTGATCGAATAGGTCGTCAATACGGGGTAGAGGATAACGGTTCTTGACAGTAAGTTTGTTCAGCTCTCTGTAGTCGATGCACATACGGAACGATCCGTCTTTCTTCTTTACAAACAAGATCGGTGCTCCCCAAGGTGAGAAACTTGGTCTTATGAATCCTTTTTGAAGGAGTTCATTAAGTTGACTGGAAAGTTCCTGCATCTCTGCTGGTGCGAGACGATAAGGCAACTTCGCTACTGGGGTAGCCCCTGGAACTAAGTCGATTCTGAATTCGACTTGGCGTTGTGGTGGTAATCCTAGTAGTTCTTCTGGAAAGATATCGGGAAAGTCGCGTACTACTGAGATGTTCTTGATGTCCTTCAGTTCTTGACTTGTATCAACGATGTGCGCTAGGAATGCTCGACAATCCTTCCGCAAGCACTTTCGAGCTTGGATGCACGAAATGATGCGAAGGTTTGTACTTGATTTGTCGCCGTACATAACTAATGTTTCGTTGTCAGGGAGATTAAGACGGACTGCTTTCTCAAAGCACATGATGTCGGCGCGAAGAAGACTCAACCAATCCATGCCAACTATGACGTCGAAACTTTTAATTTGGATCGGCATGAGATTGATTGGAAAAGAATGGCCGTCTAAAGTTAACGTACAACCCATGTATATGCAGTTAGTGTTTTCGGTTTTTCCATTGGCCATCTCTACAGTGAATGATTTTTCTAACTTGCTAGATTTAGGTTTAAGTAAATGAATAAAGTTTTGACTCACGAAGCTTCTCTCCGCTCCACTATCGAATAATATGCATGCATATGAATTATCGAGAAGGAACGTACCAGCAACTACTTTTGGGTCAGCTACAGCTTCGTCGTGGCCTATAGCCAAAACTCGTCCCACACCGTCGGTGCCTGCTGCCTTAGGGCCGTTCCTCTTGTAGCGGCCCACCTCGCCACAACCGTAGCAAGTCTGGCCTACACCCGCACTGGGAACTTGAGTGATCGGCTTTGCGGGGTCCTTGCAGAAACGGGCTGTGTGTCCGTTTCTGTTGCAGTTGGTGCACTGCATTTCCCGACAAGGTCCATGGTGGTGGTAAGTGCATTTGGTGCACTTTGGAAGGTTACCTACATAAGGCTTTGTTGGGTAGGTATTTGTAGGAGCTGTAGTAGGTACAGTGACAGCATTCACTGAAACCAGTTGTTTCTTTGCGGGCTCTTGGGAAGACCCACCCTTCCCTTTATTCCATACCCTCTTCTTGCTATTGTTGTTGTTGTTGTTGTTGTTTTTGTTTCCTTTCTGTGGTTCTGGTGCAGAAACGGTTAAGTTCTGATGACCTCCGTAGTCAATCAGAGATTGTGCCAGTTCCTTAGCACTTTCAAAGGTGTCAGGTTTGGAAGCTAACATGCTTGATCGTATTTGGGGCGTCAGTCCCCAAATGTACCTCTCTATTTTCTTGCTCTCAGGAGCAATCATATCTGGGCAAAGGATTGCCAGATCGCAGAATCTGTTGGTATAAGTTGCAATGTCGGTACCAACCATTCCGAGAGTCCATAGTTTGTGTTCGAGCTTTTCAATCTCTCCTCGTGGGCAGTATTCTCTCATCATCATGGCTTTTAGGCTCTCCCAGCTTATGGAGTTTGCCACTATCAGGGTAAGTACTTTAACGTGGCCATTCCACCAAGTTAAAGCTCTATCAATAAGGGTGAAAGTTGCAAATTTGACTTTGTTGTGCTCGAGACAAGAGTAGATTTCAAAGACTGACTCCGTCCTTTCAATCCACTGCCTCAGGGCTATCACACCACCATTTCCATAAAACATCCAGGGCTTGGCATTAGTAAAGTCCTTATAGGTGCATTCTCGGGGTGGTCCATGACGCCATGGTTGGATGGGTGTGTGCCAGATCCCGAGCCATTAGTACTCGAGTTATTGATCTGTGACATGGCAGCTGCTACCGCTGCGGTGACTGCTGCTTGGAACATAACAGCATCAAATTGAGGTGGTGGAGGTGGTGGTGGTACAGGTGCTTCCCCACCGTTGCTTCGCCTTGGATTCCTACGCGGAGGCATCCTTCAACTATAGGTTGAAAAGGTAAAGAGGGTTTTATATATAGTAATGATATCTATATATATATATATATATATATATATATATATATATATATATATATATATATATATATATATATATAGGGCTAGGTTCATGTGTTTCATACATATATTGTGTGCTAGAATGCACCAATAAGAATTTAGCGAAATTAAATAAAGATAAATATTAAATGATTTTTATAATTGTATGTATATTAAATGATATCCATAATTATTGAGTCACTCACTTAAAACAAACACAAAGTTGCATGGAATATGCGGAACAAGAGTGTATTATATTTTAATACACTCTTATTCTGTTAGAATATATACTCTCATTCCTCTAGTATAAATTCTCATTCTGATAGAATACACTTTGCTCCTTTATGTTCTAGACAAGTTTGTTGTATTTTGAGTGAGCGAGTCATTAAAGAAAATACGAATCCATAGATGAAAACCTAGATGCAAATTCATTCTGAAATAATATGATTATTGATATTAATGAGAAATTTAATTAATTTCCATAATAAAAGAAATTATAATTATGGATATTATTTAATATACACATAATTATGGAAATAATTTAATATCTATATTTTTTCTACTTAATCATAATTTTATTTTAACTAAATTCTTATTGGTGCATTCTAACACACAATATATATATATATATATATATATATATATATATATATATATATATATATATATATATATATAGGGCTAGGTTATTTTGTTTCTTACATTTATTGTGTGCTAGAATGCACCAATAGAAATTTAGTAAAATTTAATAATTATTTAATTAAATAAAGATGGATATAAAAAGATTTCTATAATTTTATGTATATTAAATGATATCCATAATTATAAATCTCATTTTTATGGAAACTACTTAAATTCGTCGTTAATGTCATCAACAATATTCTTTCAGAATAAATTTGCATCTAGGTTTAAATGCATGGATTCGTATTTAGTTTATGTACCCACTCATTTATAATATAACAAAGTTGCGTCGAATATGAAAAACGAGAGTGTATTCTACAAGAATACACTCTCATTCTGTTAGAATATACACTCATTCTTCTAGAATAAACTCACATTCAACATGTTCTAGGAAACTTTGTTTTATTTTGAGTGAGTGGGTCATGAAACAAAATATGAAGCCATACATGAAAAACTAGATGCGATTTAATTCTAAAAGAATATTATTGCTGATATTAATGATGAATTTAAGTAGTTTTCATAAAAAAAATGAATTATAATTATGGATATCATTTAATATTCATATAATTATGGAAATCATTTAATATCTATCTTTATCTTATTAAATAATAATTTAAATTTTACTAAATTGTTATTGGTGCATTCTAGCACACAATGGATGTAAGAAACCTTTGAACCTATATATATATATATATATATATATATATATATATATATATATATATATATATATATATATATATATATATATATAACGATGACATGTACAAATTGGTTATAATAAAATCCAATGTAGCCCTTTCCTTGGAAATAGAGAAGAGTAAATTACACGAATGATCCATACGGTTTAGGGTGATTTTCATGTTTGGTCCCTAACTTATTTTTTAACGCGGAAGGCTCCTAAAATTTGTTTTTGTTACGCGCTTGGTCTCTGTGTTACATAAAAAGAGTATTGTGCCCTTTATTTTTTCAATTTATCTAAATAAACACACCCCCAACCCCACCCCCTCACCTTACCTTACCTACCCTACCATTTTTCCTATTTAAATAATACTCTTTTTAGGTAAGATAGAGACCAAGTGCGTAACAAAAACAGGCAATAGGGACCAAGCACGTAACAAAAACAAACAATAAAAGTTTTTTGAGTTAAAAAAATAAGTTAGGGATCAAACGCGCAAATTATCCCAAACCATAGGCACCATTCGTGTAGTTTACTAAGTAGAGAAATACCAAAACGGCCTCCAATCCATACCACTTAGACGTCGTTGCAATTATGCGACAATTGCTACCTTGCAAACACTATTTTTATAAAAGTAAGCTCTGTAGTGATATAAACTTAACAAATTTGCTATATTTTACTTTTATGTAAAATTTGATATTTTGGCCCAATTTGCTAACTATTTTTCTAAAAATAGCCATTTTTTTGCAAGACAACAACTAAAACTGCAGATGCTTGGATTCCATATGCTATTTCTGAATTCTACACCACAAAATCGCGGATGGGTTTTGTTTTGTCTGCAATTTGCTCTCTTCCATCATCTGCGAGTTTACTTTTGGTTTTAAATTCTTTGGTTTAACTATGAATTTGGCAAGGTTGACTAAGGAATTTGAAATAGTTTACTATGAGTTCGTACAAATAGGTATATTTTATATAAAAAGAAATAAAAAGTTATTAGCTTATTAGTTATTTCTTTAGAAATCTTGTTTTAGTTCTCTGTACTAAAATGAGTTAATATTTGGTTTGCGTTGTATCGAACGGGAGGTGGGAGTTACTAGAGAGAAATTCGGAATATATATGTTTAATAATATATCTCATATTGTAACATATTTAATTATTTAAATCTTAATGTCTAATAATACCCTTTTTTAAATATCTCGTACTCACGTATAATATATGTTCAAAATGATAAATTGAATAGAAAAAGTTTTATAAAATATTTTTAATAAATGAGTATATATTAATTAGATTTCGAAAGAAAAACATTAAAGAAAGTATTTAATACTTGGTTTTACAACAAATATTATATTGTTTTCATCTTCATACGTGTGTGAATCAATCTTAAATATGTTCAATAAATCTGCTTGAATTGACAATGTACTGAATAATCACGTAGTTATGCATTCCTTTGAGTAAAAATTTGTAGTTATACACAAGAGATACGGTTGAGGTAATAAAAAAAATGGTTGTAAGATAATAATTTACAATGGCTAAAACTAAAAAGAAAAACAATTTTTAATCAAACAATTAGTATACCTCAACCCTAAGAAATTCAACATAAAACTTAATTTAAAATAAAGTTTTCATATTATTATTTTCTCTAAAATTTGAAATAATTTTAATGTTTAAAGGTTTTGAGAGAGTTTTTTCAACTTGGAAGATGAAAAAGTATTGGACCTCAGGTGCTACCAATTGGTTTTAGGAAAGGTGCAACCTTTGTACATATAGCCAAAGTTGTATAATTTGTTACTCGGTACCTGTTTGGCTGATTACCGAGTAGCGAGTACCCGAAAATACTTGGGAGTACTCTGAGAGTACTCAGATTCGTTAAATCAGGTAGAAATATTTTTAGGGAAATCATATATGTCAAAATTATAAGTTAAAATCATAGGTTGATTGAAATATATAACAAAATTAGATACATGTGAATACACAAAAGGTGAAAAACATATAATGGTCTCACTTCATGAATAATTACTGAAACTTTAAGATATATATGTACTAATAATCACATGTGTGTGTTAAATAATAAATCATTAAGTCTATTATATATATATTAATCACCAAGTTGACCGATTTTTACAAAACTGCTCAGTAAGAGGCTGATTGGAGAGTATTCGAGATTTTGTTACGCGCTTGGTCCCTGTCTTACCTAAAAAGACATTTTGCCCATGATTTTTTAATATATTTAAATAAACGCACCCCCACCCCACCCCACCCCACCCATAACCTTACTTAACCTACCCCACCATTTTTTCCTATTCAAATAATAGTCTTTTAATGTAAGACAAAAACTAAGCACGGAACAAAAACAAATAGTAGGGACCAAGCGCGTAACAAAAACAAACAGTAGAGACCTTCCAAGTTTAAAAAATTAAGTTGGGGACTATGCGCGTAAATTACCCAAAGCCATAAGGACCATTCGTGTAATTAACTCTTTAAGAATTTATCCAACCACCCTCTTCACTTGCTAGAAATAATAAAAATAGCAATGACAACCTTACTATAAATTCTTACTAATTAAACATTCCCTTGAAACTTTTAGATTCACTGGTTATTTTTATTTCATTTATAATTATTTAGTTTATTTTACTAATGTTTAATTTAATTGAAGTAAATAAAACAAACAAAAATTCTATTCACAAAATGTAGAAGTTACAAAATACAACGACGATTTGGTTTTCAGTTTGAAATTATTATTCTTATTTATACTTATGCCAATGGTATATTCAAATGAATATATCAAATTATATTTATCATTATAATTAAACGTTATGTATTATGACACTATCAGTTTTTTATTCATTTCAATTTTTATGATTTACGAGTTAGACTATGTTTGGCGTACTAGCTGAACAGCTAGCTATTATATTAAAAGTTAGCTGATAACTAAAAAGCTAGCTGATAAAAAATGACGTTTGGTAGAACTACCTGAAAAGGTAACAAAAATATATAAAATTACATAAAAGGGCATTTAAGAGAATGTGTTTCTATAATTAATTAAGAGTATATTTGGAAATTTTTAAAAAAGCTTTTAAAAAGCTAGTCTAAGTAGCTTTTTTAAAAAAACTGGCTTATAAGCTATTTTTTGTCTTGCCAAACACGACAACATAAAAAAAATCGAAAATAAAGCTAGCTTATCAGCTAGCCGTGGCACGCCAAATATAGCCTGAGCAATTCTAGCGAGAATTCAATTTGGAAGTTTTTCTCAAAATTCGATTATCTTGTGAAACATATTGTTATTATCTTGTGAAACATATTCTTAGACAAAATTATTGATGTTTTACTATTTAGGCTCATTTTTTTTCAGGAAAACATTTTGCGGATCATACATTTTCGTGAAAATTTTCTTTTTGTAATTATATAGACTTTTTCTTAATTATAGGGTCATGTAGCAAATCAAAAGGCAGCTTGTGGCACAACCTGATAGCTTCCGTGTGAAATAGAAGCGATTGGATATACGGCGTAGTTGATTCCAAAACTGCATGAACTATCCTCTCTCTGTGGGTCCTGAAGATCCATCTTAATACCCAGAATCTAACCACGTTAATTTGTTTGGGTCATCAAATCAGGGTCATAATAAATAGGTTCCGGACTTCTGGATGATGGTATTTGCAGCCGAAAGAACATTCTTATTGACCTTAGTTTAAGGAGATGATACAATCAACTAAAATTTTATGGTCAATATATGTCGTTTTGCATTCATTGTGCATTCATCCCTCCATTTCCATTGGTTGATGGAATTGAAGCCCTCGTCAATCACCAGAATCAATGTTGTTATCAAATTCTGCAAGTTTTTGAAAGTTTTATATCTAACCTCAAAACTGTTGAATTCTATCAATGCAATCCCAACAGGATCATACCCAGCAAGAAGAAATCTAAGGTGTGACAGGTAAATCAGATACTAAGTGGCTAATAAGGATCAAGGAACTGAGTAGTCAGAAAGGAGGTTACCAAAAGAAGAAAACTAGAACTGGAAGCATTGTCAAGTCTCAAATTTGGGTGTTCTTTGTGGAAAGCTAAGAAGGGATAACGTATGTTGGTGGTGAAGCCTTGCTAATAAACTTGAAAATCATGATTGCTTTTAACGATGTCCTGTGGAAATCACTTTGTGTATTGTAAGTACAAATGATTAAAATATTTGTTGTAAATTGTAAAATAATTTTTGACATGATAGTGATAACTATTTTAGAAAAAGGTATGTAATTGCATTGATGTAATTTGAAATGAAGGCAAATTAACATATATGTTGAAATAAATAATCTCGTAAATGTACAAATAGAATTACACATAACTTTAACTCCTAAACAATGTATACATACGAATCCAGGTTACAAATAGAAATACCATAACCACAACTATATGTCTAATATCTAAACTCATAATTTTTCAGGAAAACATTTCATGAATCCTACCTTTTATGAAATAGTACTTTTGGGAATTGTATAAACATTTTCTTAACATCTTTAAACCAAGTTACTTTCTCTGAAAAAGCGAATTCATCAAATGAGATAAGCGTGTTTCTTTTCGAAGGGGGGCCGTGAGATAAGGTTAATGCTTAACAGATCTATCAATTTATTTTTCACTTACCAATCGGGTGTAATCTATTTTGGGTGGATTAATCTTGTGGCTAGAGTGTTAGGTGTAGCTGAGAATCAGATAAGGTTAATATGGGGTATGACACAAGATTTAGTTTCATTCATGTATGTGATTCTATCCAATTAAGTAGATTCTATCAATGTAGAGATCTTTTTACTTTCATTAGTGAACCACATTCAGATGGATAAAAGGCAGTTTAAGTATGTATGTATGTGTGTGTGCGCCTATTATTACCTAAAATGCATCCCACATCGATCGGATTCACTTAGCTCTTGGTAACCACATCGATATAAATGTGAGACTACTCATGGTGTCTCATTGTACATAGCTTCCATGTGAGCTTTTAATAGTGTCGCAAATTGGTTGCTGATGCACGTTTTTTACAAGATTTGTTAGACGATTTGCACACATTCATTGGCATCAATAGCCTTCAAAATCAATGTCATATGAATACAAGTATCTACTCTTTTCATTTTAGGTAAGTAATTAGAGTAGCTAGTATTGGCTTTTTATTTTTATTTTTCTGTTGACATAATCTTTATTAAAAAAACTTTTCTTTTCATTTTTTTTAGGTATTTGGGTTTTCTTTATTTAACTATGTTATGGATGATAATCTTGTCCACCTTCTTTTTTATTTCATTTCTTTAAAGAACCCGATGCATGGATCGTTACAAAAAAAGAAGTAAATATTAATGTTGCAACTTTTGTAATGTCATTATCAATAATATCTAATCCCACATTCGCAAACAATATAATTAATGATATTTGTTCAACTTATATTTGGTCAAGAAGCATATAATTAACAAATATTTTATCCTTTCAGAGCCAAGAAAGGATAAAATATCTTATATTTGGTGAAGAAAGGATAAAATATCCAATCTCAAATTCGCAAACAATATAACTAATGATATTTGTTCAACTTATATTTAGTCAAGAAGCATATAATTAACAAATATTTTATGCTTTTAGGGCTAAGAAAGTCTCTAAAGAAATATATCTTCGCATTGAGATATTTATAGGCTCTTGTGGAGTTTGGGAAGGGTAAATGTCACTGTAGCCTAACAAACTTACGTGTTTTGGTTTAAAAGGTCCGTCATCTTATTTTTTTGCTTTCTAAGGGCATCAACTTGTGTTTTACCGGTTAATTTGGGTAAACAACCCATTATAACCGGTTAGATCTGCCAAATAGGTAACAAAATGATGACATGTAGCCTCATCAGCAACACTTGGAGCCTAGTAGACTTCTGCCTCGTCAGCAACTTTGGGGATTAATCTTAGCACTGATGGGTTTTAGCCATAAGAACTTTCCTATGTGCGCATGCAAAACCCTAATGCTTGGATCTAGGCTTTCTAATAAACATGCTTTGAATCCAAGACTTCTAATTACTAATTAGGTTAAATAACAACATTGAAACAGATCTAGAATCATACCTTTGAGTTCCTTGTTGATCTTGAGGTCTTGGAGCTTCTAGAGTCACAAATGTCACTCCTCTAATGGCTTACAAACACCAAAGCAAGGAGGATGATTTGGGAGAGAGGAGAAGGGAGGAATTTCGACCAGAGTTCTCTTACTTAATCAGAGGTGTCGAATTCCCTATGCCATGGGGTCTATTTATACCTGTAGACTCTTTAAGGGTTACAACCTAAACCCTAATTGGATAATCTTCTCTTAAGGCTATCCAAATCCATTCCTAGATAAGCATATGGACGATTTTAGCTTTCCTAAAGCTCTTAGAATCCGTCCAAACCATATCCTAATGGATTTACAGTCTAAAGCTTAACTATCAAACAATTGACAGTTTATACCCCTTTATTTAATTAATCTCTTTAAGTCACCAAATTAATTCTAATTAATTCTATGACTTATATTAATCAAATAACAATATATATTATTCATTATATTATTCCCATAATATATTAATAATATTTATTCTCTCTTAATAAATCATCCTATCAAGTTGCTATGGTGAAGGCAACCCAAAAGGACCATGCACAACCGGATATAGTTACAGCCTTAGACACTATTCCAACAGTCTCCCACTTGGATAAGTCTAGTAACTATACAAGTACAATTCGGTTTGCAATCGTAGCTCTCAAAGACGCTGTCAACTCTGATCTAATCAATCTTGTCCTTTAGATAAGGTAACGTACAGTCCTCTGTTAGATATCATGCTGACAATCCTATGGAATGGTTAGTCAAGCATTTAGGTTTCTCGATCTCTGATTTATTTGACATAGAACTTAATCGAACACATCAATTCAGTTCTGACCGGGCCCGACACATAAGTCAAATCAAATCATCGAGCGGCCGAGATATCGCTTTTACCTTCTTAGATAAAAGTTACAGATAAACTTCGACTTATATGCATTTACTTATTCATTTACCAACTATACACAACAACACGTTTTATAACATCAAGTTACTGATGCGTTTTCGTATTATCAATGTACAATCAATTAACAAATAATAAACCATATATCTAGGTTTTAAGACTATATGATATTATCGTCTTGCGATCACCTTTTATATCTTATTCCATAAGGTGATTCCATCAAGCGCGGGTTTATTCCAATGCTCAAAACTAGTTCATAAGCACTCATGAACGTTGCAGAAATCCTTTGCTATGTCTAACACCATTTAGACATTCTACACACCAATTCATGACAATCTTCTTTCATATCTACTTCCAATATATGAACGATTGTGGACCATTTGAACAATTCTATTATTCCTAATAATTTCAATTATTCTGGAAGTCAAAACATGCAAAGTGAAACAATAGCTAAACAATTAACATAAGATAGTAACATTACTCATAAATAAAACTCCTTTATTTAATCATCAAATGTCAATTACATTTATCTATTACACGTTTCTAATACTATCTAATCTATGCTAATATCATCCTTCAGCCCAATACTCCTAGCATGCTGCAAGTGCTTAACCCTACTCAGTCCCTTCGTAAGCGGATCTGCTGGGTTATCTTCTGATGATATCCTCTTAACTACGAGTTGTCCTTCTTCTACACGATGTCTAATGAAGTGATACTTTCTATCGATATGTCTTGATCTACCATGATCCCTCGGTTCCTTGGTTAAAGCAACCGCACCTTCGTTATCACAGAAAATCTCCATTGGCTCCTTTATGGCAGGTACGACTCCAAGATCACCGATGAAGTTCTTTAGCCATATTGCCTCCTTCGACGCTTCGCTCGCTGCAATGTACTCTGATTCGCACGTTGAATCAGCTACGGTTTCCTGCTTGGAACTTTTCCATGTCACTGCTCCTCCATTTAGGGTAAAGACCCAGCCCGACTGCGAACGGTAGTTGTCCCTGTCGGTTTGAAAACTGGCGTCACTATACCCTCGCACCTTCAAGTCATCACTTCCTCCAAGGACTAAGAACCATTCCTTCGTCCTCCGAAGGTACTTAAGGATATTCTTCACCGCAATCCAATGTGCTTTGCCAGGATTCCCTTGATATCTGCTAACCATGCTCAAAGCGAAGGCTACATCAGGTCGAGTACAAGTCATAGCGTACATGATTGAGCCAACTGCGGAAGCGTATGGTACTCGGCTCATTTCTGCTATCTCAGCTTCGGTACTCGGACTTTGAGTCTTACTCAACTTGGCATTACTTTGTATCGGTAGTTCTCCCTTCTTTGAGTTTTCCATACTAAAACGTTTTAGTACCTTCTCTAAGTAAGTATTCTGACTAAGTCCAATTAGTCTCTTACTTCTTTCTCTTATTATCCTTATTCCCAAAATGTAAGAAGCCTTTCCGAGGTCCTTCATAGCGAAACACTTCCCGAGCCAGGACTTTACCTCCTGCAGAGTCGGAATGTCGTTTCCTATGAGTAATATGTCATCGACATATAGAACGAGGAAGCTTACTATACTCCCACTGGCTTTGACATATACACAAGATTCGTCTTCGCTTCGTACAAATCCAAAATCTTTGACTTTCTCATCGAAACAAAGATTCCATCTGCGAGATGCTTGCTTAAGTCCATAAATGGACTTCTCAAGCTTACACACTCTATCCGGATGCTTCGGATCCACAAACCCCTCTGGCTGAGCCATGTAAACATCCTTAGCCAACTTTCCGTTAAGGAAAACGGTCTTGACATCCATTTGCCAAATCTCATAATCATGGAATGCGGCAATTGCTAACATCACTATAATAGATTTAATCTTCGCAACTGGTGAGAAGGTCTCATCATAGTCAACTCCGGGAGTTTGAGTAAAGCCCTTCGCGACCAATCGCGCTTTATATGTGTGTACGTTCCCATCCACGTCGGTCTTCTTCTTGAAGATCCATTTGCACCCAACGGTCTTACGTCCGGGCACGTAATCAACCAAATTCCAAACTTGGTTATCATACATGGATTGGATCTCGCTATCCATTGCCTCTTTCCACTTTACAGACTCCGGGCCTGCCATGGCTTCCTTGTAGCTATTAGGTTCATCAAGATTTACTAGTGTACCATCACTAATATACGTGTCCCCTTCGGTAGTAATATGAAAGCCATAAAACTGGGGATGAACTCTAACTCTATCGGAACGTCTAAGAGGTAAGGATTCGTCAATTGGTTCAACCGGAGTTTCCTCCTCGGGTTGAGTGCCAGCGGTAGAGGTTCCTTCATCCATCGACTCTTGAATCTCTTCAAGTTCGATTTGCCTCCCACTGTCTCCTTGGCTTATGAGTTCTCGCTCTCGGAAAACTCCTCTCCTCGCAACGAAGACAACATTGTCCTTCGGTCTATAGAAGAGATATCCAAAGGATGTCTGCGGGTAGCCGATGAAAATACATCGCTCACTTCGAGGTTCAAGCTTGTCGTGAGTATCTCGTCTTACGAAAGCCTCGCAACCCCAAACCTTGATATGTGCCAACGAGGGAGCTTTCCCTGTCCACATCTCGTGAGGTGTTTTGGCAACCTTCTTAGTAGGGACTCGGTTAAGGATATGGGCGGCAGTCTCTAAGGCATACCCCCAGAAAGAAATTGGTAGTGAAGCACGACTCATCATAGAGCGAACCATATCCAATAAGGTTCGATTACGCCTTTCTGCCACACCATTCAACTGCGGTGTCCCAGGAGGCATCAATTGCGAAACTATTCCACACTCCTTGAGATAATCGTGGAATTCAAGACTTAGGTACTCTCCTCCTCGATCGGATCGAAGCATCTTGATTTTCCTGCCCAATTGATTCTCCACTTCATTCTTGAACTCTTTGAACTTTTCAAAGGTGTCTGACTTTTGCTTGATTAAGTAGATATACCCATATCTACTATAGTCATCGGTAAAAGTCACATAGAAGCGGTTCCCATCCTTCGTGGTTGATCTAAACGGTCCACATACATCGGTATGTATTAAGTCCAATAGACCATCGCCCCTTTCACAAGTACTCGTGAAGGGCGACTTAGTCATCTTTCCAAGCAAACAAGACTCGCATGTGTCATCTTCCCTAAGGTCGAATGACTCCAACACTCCATCCTTTTGGAGTTTGGCTATGCGTTTCTTGTTGACATGTCCAAGACGACAATGCCACAAGGATGCTTTATCCATACTAGTGGAAGAATCAATATTCAAAACATCATTTCCAAAGTCATCAACAATCATAACAGTTTCATATATTCCATTACATGGTATAGCTTCAAAGTAAAAGACACCATTTAGATAAGCCAAAATAGAACCATTCTCATTATTAAAAGAAAATCTAAATCCTTGTCTAAATAAACCATGAAATGAAATGATGTTTCTTGCCATTTCTGGCGAATAGCAACAATTGTTCAAATCTAAAACTAAACTATTCCTAAGCACTAAGGAATACACTCCAATCTTGGTTACAGGCGACGATCTTCTGTTCCCCATGATTAGATTGATCCTTCCTTGCTCCACATCCCTACTTCTTCTTAGTCCCTACACATTAGAACAAATGTGATAACCACAACCGGTATCAAGAACCCAAGAAATAGCATGATTAGAATCGTTAGATTTGATTGTATATATACCTGCGAAAGATGGCTTGATCTTTCCTTCTTTGATTGCTTGCAGGTAATCCGGGCAGCTTCTCTTCCAATGTCCTATCTTGTGGCAGTGGTGGCACTCTGCCTCCTTCGGGTTAGAGCAGGGCTTGGCGGGATCAACTTTGGTCCCACTAGAAGAGGCACCATCTCGGGCTTTCACCTTGCGATAGTTCTTCGATGAAGCTTTCCTCTTCTTTCCCTTCCCTTGTCCAATAGCCAAGACAGGAGCAGCGAGCGGATTGGGAGTAGGTGCAACAGACTTGTCTTTGAAGTTGCTCTCAGCAACCCTCAAGAGACCTTGGAGCTTGCTTAGGGTGACCTCTTCTTTGTTCATGTGGTAGGTCATCCTAAATTGGTTGTACATCGGAGGTAAAGAGTGAAGCACCATGTCGATCGCCAAATCCTCACCGAAGTCAACATTTAACTTGCGAAGGCGGTCGACATACCTTTGCATCTTTTGCAAGTGCACGGTAAGAGATTCTCCATGACCCATCTTCGCGGAAATCATGTTAGTGAAAATCTCGTACCTCTCTTGTCTCGCGTTTTGGTGGTACCTCTCCCATAAGTCTTGGTGCATCTCGTACGGGTACATGTCCTCGTAGGACTTTTGGAATTCGGAGTTCATGGTGGCGATCATGATGCAATGTACCTTCGTTGCATCTCGCTCATGAGTTTCAAAGGCGGTGATTTCGGCTGGAGTAGCAATTTCGGTATTGATTTTCTCGAGCTTCTCATCAAGGACATACTCTTTGTCCTCATAGCGAGCAATGGTGCGAATGTATCTTATCCATTCGCTAAAGTTCGTTCCATCGAAGGTGACCTTTTGGCAAAGGCTCATCAACGTGAAAGAACTAGCAGCAGCGTTCTTTGCGTTTGACATCTACAATTAGAAAAGGACAAAGATAGATTAGAATAAGAATCCCTAATTATCACCCAATAAGAAAATTAGGGCTAGGATCCAACAATAACATTTACATACTAGAAAAGGGATGTCGTAATCTAACATGCAAATAAATTGAAGGTAAGTGAATGACGATTCACTAATTCTCCATTACGAAACATAAACTATTAGTCCTAAGTGTTTTTTGAGAATTCCTAGGTTCGGACGAGATTCATTGAAACTATTCAATGGCATGTTTAAATCTCGATATGCCCCTCTTGTTTGTGACTGGGATGCCGAGGATCACAAAGCGGGTGTGAATTACCATGCAAATTCACATGGCGCCTTCATTGTAACAATCACCTATTCGATGTGCCGGTAAACCACACACGCTCCATTGAACTATGATAAACAACGAATCACCCTTTGCCACCTTCGCTTAGAACCAATTAGTGTGCCGGTAAACCACACACGCTCCACCAACATCTTAGCAAGGTGCAAAGTGTAATTTCATGGGATTGCATCAATTCACTTTTCCTAAAGTAACTAGGATTGGGAAATTTTAAAATATGTGTAGTTACTTTGTATTTCTTATTATACTTTTAATGAGAGGATGAGGTTGCCCTATCCTACCCGTTCGGCTAACGACCCTCCACCAATCAAGCAAGCGGTGGGTGTGAGTGTACACCCATTAAGCGCCATTTTATAGGCCGCAACCTTATACCCATCTTATAGATCGGCTTCGTGAATGAGGCCTACTAACGGTAAGACTAGCATTTAGTTATACATATATATATTATTCTAGTAATATCATATTAGTATAGGGTTGTATTTTAAAACTTTTAAAATCTAGGGCTTGAAATTTAAGTTGTCTAAATTAAAGCTTTTAATCACAAAAGTAAATTTCAAAACATGAGGGTAGGTTTTAAACATTTAAAACATGGAGGATCAAATAACAAATAATTCCAATTAACAATTAATATCCTAATTATCTATATTTGATTTATTCAAGATTTCTTTTTAAGATAATTACCAAAATAATCAAAATAATCAATTAATTATCATATAAGGAAATTAAATATTTAATTAGTTGATAATTACCTTTAACTAGATCAAGATAATAGTTATATTTATCAGAAAAACGAATTAATATTGATCTAATTAGTTTATGGTAAGTTAAGATAAGATAAACACAAAGAAATCCCGAATCTGGCCATTCCTGACGCCTGGACTCGCCGAGTGCACAAAGGGACTCGCCGAGTCAGGCCTACTCGCCGAGTCCACTTTGAGACTCGCCGAGTCCATGACTCAGAAACCAAAAAATCGAATTTTGCAGGTTTGTTTCAGTTAATCAAGCAACAATTTACAGAAAACCAAGCTAGGCTCTGATACCACTGATGGGTTTTAGCCATAAGAACTTTCCTATGTGCGCATGCAAAACCCTAATGCTTGGATCTAGGCTTTCTAATAAACATGCTTTGAATCCAAGACTTCTAATTACTAATTAGGTTAAATAACAACATTGAAACAGATCTAGAATCATACCTTTGAGTTCCTTGTTGATCTTGAGGTCTTGGAGCTTCTAGAGTCACAAATGTCACTCCTCTAATGGCTTACAAACACCAAAGCAAGGAGGATGATTTGGGAGAGAGGAGAAGGGAGGAATTTCGACCAGAGTTCTCTTACTTAATCAGAGGTGTCGAATTCCCTATGCCATGGGGTCTATTTATACCTGTAGACTCCTTAAGGGTTACAACCTAAACCCTAATTGGATAATCTTCTCTTAAGGCTATCCAAATCCATTCCTAGATAAGCATATGGACGATTTTAGCTTTCCTAAAGCTCTTAGAATCCGTCCAAACCATATCCTAATGGATTTACAGTCTAAAGCTTAACTATCAAACAATTGACAGTTTATACCCCTTTATTTAATTAATCTCTTTAAGTCACCAAATTAATTCTAATTAATTCTATGACTTATATTAATCAAATAACAATATATATTATTCATTATATTATTCCCATAATATATTAATAATATTTATTCTCTCTTAATAAATCATCCTATCAAGTTGCTATGGTGAAGGCAACCCAAAAGGACCATGCACAACCGGATATAGTTACAGCCTTAGACACTATTCCAACAAGCACTACTCTGACACATTTTCTTACCTAAAAAAAGATTTCACTTTTTTTCTTCTATCCTTTTCAAAATTGGGAAATGGAAAAAGCTTAATTACATTAACAATGGTGGCCTCTGATCACCACTAGGGCTCAGGAGGTTCTCCCCGACTGATGAAGAGCTTGTGGTAAACTTATGGAAACGCAAGGTTCGTCTCGCCCTGTGGCTTCCCCTATCATTGTTGCAGCTTGGGATTTACGAGCTTCGTGGCTCTTCTTTCTGAAAATTCAAAAAACTCTTTTAAATAAGTGTAGTGTCAGGTAATGATGGTTTGTTACTGTGCGTTTTGGGTGATCTGAATAAAGAAAGGTACCCAAATGGAAAACGATTCAATCAACAAAATATCATTTTGTCATCGTTTGTTAAAAAATTGAAATAAATATGATCAAGAAATGATATAATCAGAAGCTTTGAGGAATTTTTATATAACCTGAAATCGTAATGGCCAAGACCATGTTTAACAACCCATCTGAATTCTCTGACATATCTGCTACCATTTTCAGAAGTATGAATCCCACATCCATGGCTTTGTAGCGAGTGATAACACTAATTTTTCACACTTCAACCTGTAAACCCACTTGCATTAAACAATGTTACTATAAGAAATGGGATGAACCAGGGATCAATTTCCATTTTTCACAAGCACACAGTATGTGTCGGCCATTGCTTGATGTCACTCGAGATATTTGATGGCGATGAATCTATACACACCAAATCCATGTCTCAATCCATGCCTTGAACATCGATGGCTTTGAACTTTTTCCCATTCATCGGAATATGAATCTCTAGTGTAGTATTTGTACACACCAAATTTATGTCTCAATCCTTGCCTGTATTGACCTCTATACCAGCTTTTCCTAACCTGTTTGTGTGGTGTTGATCTAGGAGTCAGTCCGATAATTTAATCATGATCAAAATCACCGTCGTCGATCAGATTTGATGTTCACGATTAGGACTGGTTGAAATTGGAAGGCAGAGAAGAGAGTGAAGAATTGTTGTCGATCAAGATTTGACGTTCATGATTAGGTTACTCTGTCAATAACAAAGAAGACGAAGAATACGGTGAAGAATGTTGATTGAAATCGGAAGAGACACCGCTGCTATATTTTCTTATTCAAACCTTTGATTTGTTGTGATGCAATTCATACGTGATTATTCGTTTTCTCTAAAACGAGAAGCAGATGGAGTCTTCGTTTATTTCATGGCCACCGCTATTGAATTTAGGATTATTGTAGGTCATTTACCGTGTCAATTGAGGGGAGACTTTAATAATTGACTTTTCATATGAAATCTGCTGACTAGGAAAGGGTTCAGCGGATGACCCCTTCAGTTTTTTTGAAAAGGGCCTTTTAAATCTTAAAAACATGAATTCATAGCCTTAGAATGCAAAAAAAAAAAGATAAGGGACCTTTTACACCAAAACATGTAAGTTTGTTGGGCTACAATGACATTTACCATTTTGGGAACTACATAAATTTACTCCCTCAGTGACTCCTGAAGATCCATCTTTATACCCAAAATCTACACCACCTTAATTAGTATGGATCATCAAATCACAAGAAAGATAATCAACAATGTTTCTGAACCGAATGTCTTTTCACTTTCATTGTGCATTCGTCCCACCATTTCCACCTGTTATTGGAATGGAAGCTCTCATCAATCACAAAAATCAAAGTCTTTATCACATTTTGCATCAGATTCACTTGATTAAAATAGTTATTGTAAATTATAAAACATTTTTTTTGACATGATAGCGATAATTATTTTAAAAAAGGTATTTAATTTCATTGACGGAAATTGAACATAGTTTTACAATTTCATTGATGGGGAAGGTCTTACAATGTCTTCTCATTAAGACTTCATCTAATGTTGAATTAATTTAAACGTGAGACGACTGTTTCTTTGTTTACTAGAGGTTGTGATGTAATTGATATATGTGTTGAAATAATATCGTAAATACTTATATACATAAAAACATAACTTTAGACCCTAAACAACATATACATTTCAAACAAGATCACAACTAGAAATACCATATGTGCAACTAAACGTCTACAATCTAAACTTGTAGATGAAAATTTTCTTTTAACAACTAACATCCCATAAATCTAATCCTAAATATACTGGAAAGGACTTAACCCCCAACCAGATACCACTACCAAGAAATGTTGACACCCCTAGATTGTAGACCCTTTAGTTTGTATATCAGAAGTTAAACGCGCCTCATTATTTATTTTGTTTATGGAAAGATTTCATAAAATGCTATAAAATTTAACATCCACCTCAATCTTGTTTTTGAAAAACAAAATAATAAATAAATAAAACAAACAATACCAACTTTTTTGTTATAACTTCATGTTACAAGGTATTGGCTACTATTCGCATTGCAAAGTTTATTGTTCGAAAATAATATAATTTCTGTGAACATTAGAATTTAATCTTTTATGTGGGACAAAATAATTTTATGTAGGAAAAAATACTGCAACTTGTGTCTTACTTACAACACTCATAACCCAATACAGCCTAACACAATACATCCTCTTATATAAGCATGCTATAGAAAGCAAACTTGGCTATACAAAAACCCATTCAACATGAATACAACGAAATATTTTATAAAAAGACCATATTGCCCCTATGTTAGTCACAACTAGTTTTATACCTAACAAAACTTGCTTCTAGTAAACTAGAGTTCACAACTAACTGACGACTCTTTTACAACATTTCCTGTTCATTTTCTGTTGGGTTGTAGTTCAAAAATAGTTTCATAAACTAGAAATATATAGCAAACGGAAGACATATGTTTTCGAAATAACATAAATATTTTATACCCACCATCGATCTTCTTGCAAGTTATAGAAAAATTTAAACACCAACCAAAGAAATGATGAAGAAAGAACAACCTTTGTTGTTCTTTGGGTCCTCTTGGGAGGCTTCGAAGTTGATGAATAATATGGAACCTTTAAGACACAAATATGAAGCCAACTTGATGTAGATGCTAGTCCATAAACTCTTACACTCTTAGGTTGAAGTTTATAACCAAAGTATGCACTTCAAGAGAGTATAAATGCAAGTAATCTTCAAGTGTTCTTAAAAAAACAAGAGAGAATGAAGGAGAACTTAGGAATTTCGAAATTTGCATGTAAAAAGGGACACACAACATGAAAGCCTCTAAGCTAGTTAAAGGGAAGACTTAATCTATAGGTCCTGGACCATTAATCCTTTTAGACATGCTTGTCCCCCCATGCTTTCTCCCATACTAATTACTTTTGAATAAATTAACATGAAAGCCATACTCTTGTCTTTTGACTCTTATTTTATAAAAATAATAAAAGGAAGAAGACAAAAGTTTTATATTTTATAAACCAAGTTTATAAAATATAACTTTAACTTTTTGGTAAAAGACAAAAGAATTTATCTAGGCCAAAATGTTGTGCATTACTTATTAATTCATACCATATGCCTTATATATAATGTTACTTGCTAATGAAAACTAGTATTTCCTGGAAACAAATAATTTCCAATTTAATTATAAGAATTTAATGAATATTTTTTAAAATCAATTTCTAGTAAATAATCAATTATATCAAGTTGTTGTTAGTGTGACCCATTTGTATCATATGTTAATTAGCAATATCACTTTAATATGATTCTTGAGCAAACTAGATCTTTCAATCTCCCATTTGTGCAAGATTCATATTAAACTGATATAGACAATGGTGAACGTCTAGCAACATTTCACTGCCCCCATCAACATACAACTTTGTGACATTCTATCAACGCCTAATTCCCGGAAGCCCAAGGCTACGATTGGTGTATAAGTTAAGTTTATTAGTTATCCATTTGCTACAGACATCATGTTGAACATGAGATATGGATCACGATCAATCTCATTAGTTGTTCAACTTTTGGTAAGGCACCTTAGATGTCTAACTCTCAACACATAAGAGGAACAAATCCCATATTGACTACATAAGCCTCTTGCATAGTTCACACCATACTTGAAAATCGATTTTATAACTGCCCAATTAAGGAACAACATTTGACCATATCAAAGAATGGTACTCCCTACACTTAAGTCCCACTATGTATCTCAGGTGTTAAGGATACAAAGATAGTACCTTTTAATCAAGTATCATTCATGATAGCGATCCATGAGATGATCTTGATGCATGTCAGTTCAATACTGGTTCTCTGACAAGTACCTATCAAGCTTGGTTACAACCACTTGCCTACTTTTATCTAGTGAGAGTCAACCAATCCAATTCGTATTAGTCTTAATTTATATTTCTCCCACAATTATAATGGACTATGAACCTTTAGAATAATAACATTAATCATGGATTAAACATGTTAATATAGAACACAACAAGAAATGTTTGTATCATTATGGACAAATGGAGTTTTACACTTCGACAACCACACAAATAATAGAGTTGAAAGTCAACATGTGAAATTTAAAAACTACTTGGATTCAAATCACTCAAAGCTACAGAGATTTTTTTGATTATGTTGACAAGAAAGTTGAATCATAATACACATCTATAGAAGGACGTCTTTAAAAAAGCAAAATCGAAGTAAACCATTTCCACAACATAGAAATTTTCAAAAGCTTATTAAATAAAGTTTCACATCATGGTTTAGAAAAAATGTTGCAAGAATTAGATCGGCCTAATTTTCAAAATATAACTGAGACCAACTGTTGGTGTAAACTAAGTCGTACTTGTGGGTTAGCTTCTAACCATGAAATTTTAGTTTATTACAATACAGGCCGAAAAATACCTTTGGAGTCAATTGATTTTTTTTGGAAGACTTGATGTAGAGAGAGTAGTGTCAGTCACTTAATATGATGAATCAACTGTTATTGGTGAAGCAATAGCTACATTAAACAATCAAATAATTTGAATGCTAATTATTTGAGCAAAAAATGATGAATATATGGAAGCCATCACCTTCTATGGCTTTAAAGCTTGCTTTTCCTACAAATACCCATGAACGTCCGCGTGTGAGTACAAAACCATCACAATATCCACCAACTCAAGATCCTCATTTCATATACACCAGATTATATGGGGTCTAACATGTTTGATTTAAACCATCAAACGGAATTGGAGAGGCACAACACATATTCGTCTGGATCATCTTCAATTTTGAACCAAGAACCAACGTATCAAAGAGCCTACTTCGAACATGCACTTATGAATGAAATTCCCAGTGAATTTTAACCATATGTCTCACACATACAGAATGTGGAAGAAGATGGACATTGTGGATTCCAAGCAATAATTGTTGCTCTTGGTTTTAGTGAACACTATTGGTATCAAATTCGGACACACTTATACAGAGAGTTAATAATGCACATTGATGATTACATAGTCGTTTTTGAAAATGAAAAAAAATGTCATTAGTGAAGCATTAAATGTATTGAATTGTCACACCCCCGAACCAGACGGCGGAAACGTTCGAGGGCTCGTGTGACTTAAATTGAATATCATCACAATGAATATATATATGAATCGTAACATAAACATCACCATGCATCAATATATTACAACTGATATTGTTTACATCCAGTACATTGTTTTAAATATTACACATTCATAACATAAATTGTTTGAGAGTTTTCATAACATCCTAACATTACTTGATATTACCCTTCCGCTTACCAGTTACTTGAGAATACAAGTTATTTTGGAAAACGTCAACATATGAAATGTTGGTGAGTTCATAAGCAATG
Organism: Lactuca serriola; assembly: GCF_051521515.1. Classification (NCBI taxonomy): domain Eukaryota; kingdom Viridiplantae; phylum Streptophyta; class Magnoliopsida; order Asterales; family Asteraceae; genus Lactuca; species Lactuca serriola. Next base: position 67,971,449 of record NC_136409.1, on the reverse strand, counting down.
TTGTGATAAAAATGATTTGTGTAGTTCGTAAAACCCAGAAAATCCGATATTTTCTGAAAAAGGCAATAGTTTGTCAAAGTGTGATGATCCATAAGTTGACCCATGAATGATTTCAAAACGTGTATGTAAAAGGGAGTTTTGTATTATAGTTATAGAAATAACAAGCGAGTGGTGTTGATTTACTCGAAAACCCCGATGTTTTCAGATAACGCAAGATATACTTGTTTACGAATTACTATACCGCTACAACGAATGATTATTGTTTACTCTTCCTTGATTATTCGGGTGGTGTTGGATTAATTAATGGTTGTGAGTCGTTATAATCATGCATTAATAATGACTAGATATAACTATAGTTTACGAACGATCCTTAGAGGCTTCGGCAGTTATCACTCACTTAATCCAAACAACCTCGATTACTATTGATTAACAACATGAATTTGTTTACTTTGATTACTCATAAGCCTAGCAAAAAGGGAGAAGAGGTGTACAAAGTCCTGCTACTTCCGTGAGTTATTTTAGGCTATCGGGGATGCGAAAGACACGTTGGCCCATCTCGCATTTGATTTCTTTGACCTTACTGGCAATACTAATGGATCACTAGGGCCTAATAGCACTTAAAAGCCATTGAAGGTCCCTTTATATAAAATTGGGTCATAGAAGGCCCAATAGCATAAAATCATTATCCCCTTGGGTCCAAAGATCATGTTAATGGACTTCAAGGACCAACAAGCATGATTTGAGACTTTCAGCCCAAGGTTTTTGGAATGTTTACTTGTCTTAGGCATTGTATAATTGTAGGAGGGTTTGATTGAACGATTTGTTATTTTTGTATCGACTCGAGACCGAGCGATTTGTTTATAACGATATTTGGAGTTATACGTGTATTTGTGTTTCGATTTTTTTGTAAGCCGTAGATTAGTATTTTTTACTCAATATTCTATAAATAAAATAATTGGTTTAAAAATAGTGGTTTGACCTTTTCAGCCCCTTTCTTTTTATAAAATAACAATTTTAGTCCTTTATATAAAAGAAAAGTCATTTTAAGCCCTTAAAACATTTTCTTGACACTTTTGTATCATAGACTTGTTTAAATGATATTTTTAACTCAATACTTATTCTTTGGCAGTTTCAGCGCTTCCAGAATAGTAGATTTTTCGGTTAAAACCCAAATTTTTGCAATTTTTAGAATTTTGACCCAAAATCCAAAAACTTTACATTTTTTTATCTTTTTTGGTAAAGAAAATCATTTTAACCCTTCAAATATCTTTATCATAATTTTTAAACCCTGTTTTGAAGAAATTACCATTTCAGCCCTTTTAATTTCATAATTTTCGCAACTTCGGGCTTGTTGGGCCGAAAAGCCCAACAATTAGCCCATTAAGCTAATATTTACATTTTAGGTCCTTTGAAGAGCATTATTGTCACAAAAGCATTTAATTTAATGGTTTTGACTCTTTTGACCCTCAAGAAAACTGTGAACAGCAACTTTTCACCCAACTTTTGTTTATTTGACAATTTAAGCCCAAAAATGAGTTTTATGTTAAAATGTTTTTATAATAACCTTAGAGATTAATTTTTGACTAGTTTAGTGTAATATTACTTGGATTATATTTGATTTCCTTCTTATAGCATAGATCTCGAGATTTCTCCCCCTTTTGGTTACATATTTTCCACAAAAACACATAAAATCACACATTCATGCATAAAATCATACATAGCATACACATACACATAGATCTACACATTTTACTTGTATTCTCCCACATAAAACTTGTAAAAACCGAAAAGAGAGGCGTATGAAGCTCACCTTGAGTTTGTTGTTTTTGATTTAGAAGGAAGAAATGAAGAAAACTTGATCCTAGCAAGCCTTATTGGAAGATCTTAAACTTAAGGAGTTTTCTAGGAGTATTATAACCAAAAACTTGTTTAGAATGAGTGATCTTACATGAGAGAGGAGTTTTATAACTTAGACATGTGAAAACTTACCAAAGGGTGATGATTATCTTGTGAAATCCTCTTGAAACACAAGAAAATTTTTTGGATGAATAAGAATGGATGAGTCTTGAGTGACTTAGAGAGAGTTTTGTTGTGATGTGTGTGTGTGTTTGGTAGGCTCTCGGACGAGTAGAAGAAAGAGAGAAGAAGAGAAGTGAGTGATATGATGGTTGCTTGGAGATTTGAGTTAGTGCATGGAGAACCAAAATGTAATAAGGAGGTGGCAATGGAAAGTCAACTCCTCCCTCCCTTGTGTAGTTGGGCCGAGAAGAGGAGAAAGGGAGAAAGAAAATTGGGCCTTGTATGGTTAAGCCCATATTATGATTCAATTAGATAATTTTTGGCCGAAAATAAATCAAGGGATGATTTTTATGATCCATTAGGGCTAATTAGATTTTTATGGCCCAATAAGGCCCATTTAAGGTAAACTAGTTCATTTTAGGCTTATAAGGCCCAAAATATTAAGTTTCATGCATATGGGTCCAATTAGAGCCCATTTAAGAGTTCTAAGCCCCAAAAAAATCAAATTGGAAACTTTTTGGTCCAATAGGCCCAATAGGAAATTCCTAGTCCAAAATTGACATAAACCTGGATTTCTAGGGTTTCCAAATCTTTGTTGATTAGTTGTAGTGCTTGTATAAAGTGTTTGATGGAAGTTTTGTTGTTATTGAATAAGCATCATACGTGCTTTCACATTTTTGGTTTACAAATGTTATCATTGTTGTTGTTACAGGCATCCAAATTCCTAATTGTGACATCATCCCCCCGTTAAAGGGAATTTCGTCCCAAAATTCTTTCTAAAGGTAGGTTCAAGAATGCGAGAATAGGTGAGGGTACTTCTCCTTCATTTGGTCTTCGCGTTCCCATATGAATTCTGGCCCACTCTTCGCATTCCATAGTACCTTCACAATCAGAATGCGACTTTGCTTAGTACGCTTCACCTCCCTGTCCATGATTTCGACTGGTTCCTCGACGAACAGGAGATTCTCGTTGATTTATATTTCTTCAAGGGGAATGACGAGGGTTTCATCGGATAAGCACTTTTTCAAGTTTCAAACAAGGAATACAGGGTGTACACTGCTGAGCTCAGCGGGCAGCTGCAGTCTATACGCCACTGGACCGATTCGGGCAAGAATCTCGAAAGGTCCAATCTATCGTGGATTTAGCTTTCCCCGTTTTCCAAAACGAATGACACCTTTCCAGGGAGAGACTTTTAACAATACCCGATCTCCGACTTGAAACTCCAAGGCCTTTCGCAGTTTATCAGCGTAGCTCTTCTGTCGGTCGCGTGATGCTTGTTGTCGAGCCCTGATTTGAACTATTTTCTCTGTTGTTTCGCGTATGATCTCTGGTCCCGTTAACGCATCGCCTGGTGTTTGCCCTCTTGCTAGCTGGGTGTCACCTACCTAAGCCCAACACAACGGTGATCTACATTTGCGTCCGTACAACGCCTCGAAAGGAGCAACTCTGATGCTCGTGTGGTAACTGTTGTTGTACGAGAATTCGATTAAGGGTAAGTGGGTATCCCACGACTTTCCAAAGTCTATCACACACGCGCGAACCATGTCTTCAATTGTCTAAATGGTTTGTTCACTCTGATCATCCGTTTGTAGATGATAAGCAGTGCTCATGTCGAGATGTGTTCCTAGTGCTTTCTAAAGTGATTTCCAAAAACGTGAGGTGAATCTAATATCTCTATCTGAGATGATAGTCACTGGCACTCCATGGAGTCTCACAATTTCCTTGATGTATAACCTCGTCAACCTCTCCATCTTGTAGGATTCTTTTATTAGTAGGAAATGAGCGGATTTCGTCAATTTGTCAACTACTACCCATATGGTGTCCAATCCATCTGTTGACTTGGATAATTTGCTCACAAAGTCCATAGTAATCCTTTCCCATTTCCACTTGGGAATTATTGGTTGCGGTAATAATCTCGATGGCTTCTAATATTCCACCTTTACTTTAGCGCAAGTGAGGCATTTGCTAACATAGGTGGCAAACTCTACCTTCATGTTGGGCCACCAATAGTGTTGCTTAACATCCAAGTACATCTTGTCTGAACCTGGATGGATGTAGTATCACGTCTTGTGGGCTTTGATCATGACTACTTCTCTAAATCCCCCAAGTTTAATAATAACATTGTATGTTTATATTGTATCATGCTCGACTGTTATTATTATTATTGTTATTATTTTGAAATCAATTATTTAATTAATAATAATAATAGTAATTATTATAATTATAATAATAAATGTAAAAAACAAAAAAAGGCAAAACAAAAAGACAAATAAAATAAGAAAGGACAGGGGGGGGGGGAGGTAGAAGATAGTATTTGGGGTACTTAAAAAACCCTTTCATATAGATATGGATAGATTAGTTAATTATAGACAAAAAAATTCAAAATCATCAGTGTTAGAGAGTATTTAAATTAATAAGTTGTTTGATAAAGTTTGTGGAAAGCAATACTGTATAACAAAAAAAGTTATACATCGTATGGATGAATGTAGATGCTCTCTCTCTCTCTCTCTCTCTTTCTTTCTTTCTTTCTCTCTCTTTATATATATATATATATATATATATATATATATATATATACACTAGCCGTCTACCCGCGCAAAGCGGCGGGCGGCGAATAATTTGATCTCTTTAGAGTTAAAACCATTTTGCCTTCACTTCGAGAAATGAATATTAAATGACTTATTCCGGTGGAGAACCTCTAATACGTCATTTTTTCATAAGTTACCCTACACTTACTTATTAACTTATAAGCTAATAAACTAATAAGCAATAAGCTTTTTTGCCAAACACCCCCTAAATGGTTATTACTTCCATTTATACATACCCAAACCACTTGTACTGTTTATCGTCCTCTTTTTTTTTTTTTTTTTTTTTTTTTTTTTTTTTTCGTTTTCCTTAATTCCTTTATTAATTTAATGTCCTACTAAGTAAAATGCTAAAATATATAAATAATAGTTTATAAAAATAAACCTTTAGAATATCAGGTGTTGTGATTCAAAAGTCGATAAATAGGCCTTTGAGAAGGTCAAAATACTCAGGTGTCAACTTGTTCATTGTGATTTTAAACCAAGTTTGGTCACAAATTAAAACATTTTCAACGATGGTATGTAATTTAAGGATTCATATTGATTTAGGTTCTTGAAACCTTAAAATATTGAACAAAATCTATATAGAACCTTATAATAAGGACAATAATCACCGTAATCAAGAAGTCCATGTGATGAAACTTCATAGTATAAGGACCAATGATGAAAAAGGTTTCATTTTTAGACTAAACAAGATGAAAAATATACAAACTACCTTAATCATGTCAAATCTTGTGTTTAACCGTTCTTTATTGCAAAAGTAAGATGCCAAAATATACAAACTAATGATAATACAATGCTCTAACTGGCCCTCTTGGTTGAGTTCTTTGAACCTGCAAAGCCAACACATTAAAGAAACATAATAAAAACTTTTTTAGGAACAAACCTGATATAATAAAGCCTTCACCTAATATATTTATAAGATAAAAATACAAAAAGTTAAAAATGATGAAATCAATTACAAGTAAGGATTAAAATAAAAATCTGTTAAGAAAGAGCCATCTGCAGGAGTGATATTTGAATCAACATGTATTTTCTGATGGTTTCAAATTTTGAATTATCCGAAATTCAGGGAATGAGATAGAATTTGTTGAGAAATATAAGGATTCAAAACACAGATTAAAATTTAATATTATTTTATTGATAACTACTTGTACTATTAGCTTAATGATTTGAACGTCTTAAAAAAATAATATTATTGTATTCAATCTATTTTTAGAAATAGTGGGATTTATTTTATAAGATAGTATATATATATATATATATATATATATATATATATATATATATATATATATATATATATATATATATATATATAAGTGTTGCAGAAATTGGCCTTGGCGGCCGATTAATCGGCGATTAATCGATTGGCGGCCTCGAACCGATTATGATTATGGTGCTTGGCGGAAATTGGTCAAAATCGGTCAAACTCGAGATTGGCGGTCCTCGGTGGTCATAGGCGGGAAATATTTAAATAATTAAAAAAAAAATTCAAATATTACACCAAAAATTTAAAATTTTTGATTTTTAAACTTTTAAATGTTAAAATATTATACTAAAATTTTTAAAATTTCAAAATTTTAAAATTTAAAATTTCCAAAAACTTAATTTTTTAAGTAATATTAATTTTTTAAATAATCGCTTATCGCTAGTCCAATTAATCGCTTATCGCTAGTCGACCGACGAACGATTTTTACAACTTTGATATATATATATATATATATATATATATATATATATATATATATATATATATATATATATATATATATATATATATATAGGGCTAGGTTCATGTGTTTCTTATATCTATTGTATACTAGAATGCACCGATAGGAATTTAACAAAATTAAATAATTATTAATTAAATAAAGATAGATATTAAATGATATTTATAATTGTATGTATATTAAATGATATCAATAATTATAATTCTCTTTTTATAATAACTAATTAAATTTGTCATTAATGTTAGCAATAGCATTCTTTCAAAATAAATTCGCATCTAGGTTTTCAGGTATGGGTTCGTGCTTTGTTTATTGAGTCACTCACTTAAAATACAACAAAGTTGGATGGAATATGAAGAAAGAGGGTGTATTCTATTATAATACACTCTGGTCCTTTATATCTTGGCAACCTTGTTGTATTTTGAGTGAGTGAGTCATGAAACAAAATACGAATCTATACATGAAAACCTAGTTGCGAATTCATTTTGATGGAATATTATTGTTGTATTAATGAGAAATTTAATTAATTTCATAAAAAAATTATAATTATGGATATCATTTAATATACACATAATTATGGAAATAATTTAATATTTATCTTTATTTGAGATAGTAATAATTTTATTTTCACTAAAATGTTATTGGTGTATTCTAACTCAGAATAGATGAGAAACATTTAAACCTAGCTCTCTCTCTCTCTCTCTCTCTCTCTCTCTATATATATATATATATATATATATATATATATATATATATATATATATATATATATAGTGAGATAAACTTAAACAAATTTTCTATATTTTACTTTTATGTAAAATTTGCTAATTTAAACAAATTCGCTAATTATTTTTCTAAAAATAGCCAAAAAAAAAGTTTTTTTTTTTTTTTTCAGGATAGCCACTAAAATCGTAGATGGCTAGATTCCATATGCTATTTCAACATTCCATCTGCTATTTGGAGAAGGTTATAAAAATGCTATTTTTTGAAATCCACACCATTAAATTACAGATGGGTTTTGTTCCATCTGCTATTTGCTCTCTTCCCTTGTCTACGATTTTACTTTTTTTTTTAAACGCTTTGGTTTAACTATGAATAGGGCAAGGTTGACTAAGGAATTTGAATTAGTTGATTATGAATTCGTACAAATAGGTATATTGTATATAAAAGAAACAAAAAGTGGTTAGCTTATTAGTTATTTCTTTAGAAATCTTGTTTTTATTCTCTGTACTAAAATGAGTTAATATTTAGTTTGTGTTGTAACGAGTGGGAGGTGGGAGTTACCGGAGAGAAATTCGGAATATGTATGTTCAATAATATATCTCATATTGTAACATATTTAATTATTTAAATCATAATGTCTAATAATACCTTTTTTTTAAATATCTCGTATTCACGTATAATATATGTTCAAAATGATAAATTGAATAGAAAAAGTTTTAAAAAATATTTTTAACAAATGAATATATATTAATGAGATTTCGGAAAAAAAACCATTAAAGTAAGTATTTAATGCTTGGTTTTACAACAAATATTATATTGTTTTCATCTTAATACGTGTGTGAATCAATCTTAAATATGTTCAATAAATCTGCTTGAATTGACAATGTACAGAATAATTACGTAGTTATGCATTCCTTTGAGTGAAAATTTGTAGTTATACACAAGAGATACGGTTGAGGTAATGAAAAAAGGAAGGTTGTAAGATAAAAATTTACAATGGTTAAAACTAAATGAAAAACAATTTTTTAATCAAACAATTAGAAGAAAATCGACATAAAACTTAATTTAAAATAAAGTTTTCATATTATTATTTTCTCTAAAATTTGAAATAATTTTAATGTTTAAAGGCTTTGAGAGAGTTTTTTTGAAGTTGGAAGATGAACAAGTATTGGACCTCAGGTGCTACCAACTCTCCAAAAAGCAATTGGTTTTAGGAAAGGTGCAACCGTAGTACATATAGCCAAGGTTGTATAAATCGTTACTCGGTACCAGTTCGGCCGACTACCGAGTAGTGAGCACCCGGGATTACTCGGGAGTACTCAGGGTATACTCAGATTCGGTAATTCATGTAGTAATATTTATAGGTAAATTGTATATGTCAAAATCATAAGTTGATTGAAATATATAACAAAACTAGATACATGTGAATACACAAAAAGTGAAAAACACATAATGGTCTCACTTCGTGAATAATTACATGTGTGTCTCTTAAATAATTACTGAAAGTTTAAGATATATATGTAGTAATAATCATATGTGTAACGACCCAAAAATCAAGGGTAAAATTTTCATTTTTAATATAACCAAAACATTGATACAATTTATTCCAAACATTTCAATTCATCATTAAGAATAACATTTATCAGAGTTCATCCCAAAATCATTCATTGCGGAAATCATAGGTGTGTGCACTGCAATCCTTCCGAGCCCATCTTTTCCAAACCTGTGATACCTGAAACCAAAACTGTAAACCATAAGCACGAAGCTTAGTGAGTTCCCCAGAGCATACCCCACACACAATCCACATATCATGTTAGCTATAAAAGCTACCTCTACCACATAACACATATCAACTAGATATAAAAGCTACCTCATCCACATAATATAAATCAATTAGCTATAAAAGCTACCTCTACCACATGTCACATATCAATCAACTATAAAAGCTATCTCTACCATTAGCCACAGAGGCTATCTCTACACTTAGCCATAATGGCTATCTCTACCCTTATCCATAAAGGCTATCTCTACCATTAGCCATAAAGGCCATCTCTACCATTAGCCCTGAAGGCTATCTCTACCATTAGCTGTAAAAGCTATCTCTACCACATATTACTGTACACATATGCCACACACCTTTACACAACAAGCATACCAACTATCATAAAATGGGCCGGCCTTGGTGCCTTAGACCCATTGATGGTGAGGAGACTCACCTCAATTGCAGAAGCTTTCTGAAAGAAATCCTTAGCCGCTGCCCTGTCCCCTTCCTGAGCTATCAATACCGATCAACATACCCAATTAGCAATTGGATCCCATTTCATAACCCTTAATCCATGCATGGGGGTAAAATGACCATTCTACCCCTGGCCCAGTATGATCCAAAAACTAAGGCCCAAATCTAGAACAAAACCCAACACTAGGTAGGCTTTCCAAGCCTATTAGTGGCCCACTAATGACCGAATTTGCTGAATTGGGCCCAATCCCTCAAATGGGCCTTAACCTAAGCCCAAACCTATTCATGGCCCAAAACATATGACTTCTGATGGTCCACTAAGGCCCAAAGGCCCAAAGTCCACTGCTTGGCCCAACCCGAGGACTAAAACACTCCAAGCCCATATCTGATAAGTACGATGGGCATACTCCTATATACACTTAGCGTACAAGGTAAATGGTGAGTACGCTAGGCGTACCTGCATTTATGCTCAACATACTGCCCTGTTAAATCATTTTCCCAGTAAGTGCTTAATACTTTATTCCAGAAGCTACAATTACAGATCCAAGTTCTTTTTAGCGTCTTAATCCATAAAGTCAGTTACTTGGTGGCTTGCAACCCACCAAATGAACCCAAACTTGGAATATAGCAATAAACTCCCATGAAAGTGGCTAGTTCTCATGCACGGTCACAAATGAGCCCTAAAGATTGAAACTTTACTGCTTATGGGACTTATATGGCACTAAGGGTGGCAACCCTGGACCCAAAAAATGAGTTGAGTCATAAAGGTCTATTCTTGGAACCAAAAGAGTCCATAAACTCATCCTAAGAGAGATCTAACGGATTAATCATCAAGCTCATGACTTTATACCTTGAAAAGAACTATAGTGGAGCACCAATCTTAGATCTAAACCATCTCTTTTGCACCAACACCTTGACTTGATCTTTTCTTCCTTGAAGTGTGGATCCAAACCACCAAAATGCTCTCACAAAGCCTTCCAAGCTCCAACAACACTCAATGAGGATTAGGGTTTCGGGAAGGCCGTCTAAGGGTGAGAAGGAGGCTGACCCTTGAGGGTGTAATGCTCTTTATATAGTGACACACCCTAAAAAATTAGGGTTTAGGGACTCTGGGCGTACGTCTCCAACACCCGCGACCACTAATTCCTTTTACGTTGGGCGTACCTCAGCTTACGTTGGGCGTACTCTTGTATTGGCTACCTTTCATGCATGGGATCTTCTTGCCACTTTTCTCCACTAAAGACCAATAATGCTAATAACTTCAAAGTGCCATAACTCCTTCATTATAAGTCTGTTTCCGACGAACTTTATATCCATGAAAAGGTAGCGGGAAGCCCTACGCTCCTATCTGCACCCCCAAGCCTAGAACTTTTCGGATAAAACCCGGGACCCATAAAAGACCGAATCGCCCCTACTCTTTGACTTCGGAGACCACAATCGAGTACTTTCAAAACCGGGTGTTACAACTCTCCCCCACTTAAATTAGATTTCTTCCTCGAAATCGTGCATCACCATCCCCGTTATACCAAACAACTTGAGAAACACGACCACCAGCCCGATAATACCATAGTCTTCCCAAGGCACTATGACCAACCTAGTAGGGTTCTAAAACCCGAAGATGAAACAAATTCCTTGCAAAATGATTTCGTTTACTCATTCTGAGACATGGTATCTTCGGATAGCCTGTCTCCCTGACAGACTGCCCTCATCGAATTTTTGTCGAGCTCATGACACTTATCCCCCAACTGACTATTCGGCCCCTTGTATTATTTACTCCAGCCGTAAACAACTGAGTATATGTCCCGAATGACAAGAAACTCCACACACGAACCACAAATCATTGAAGTTGCTCCAACTGATCTTGCAGCTACATAACTACCTTCCCGACGAATAACCAGGACCTTCCTATTCCCCAACTTGCTAACTATCCGGAACACCAAACACCTTCATTATTGTTGAGCCAGAGACATACGTACAACAGTCCCATGTGACCTACGAGGGACACCTCGTCTGACAATAACTTCCCTAACTATACCTCTACTCACGACTCCGTCAATCCATTGATCCATCCGATCATGATAGGCTGACAACCTGTGGCCACTGATTTCGATGCAAAAATGAATGCTACTAGAGCAACTGTAGTCTTAAATCATACCCGGCCTCCTTCGACCTTCCTTTTCCTGGTCCCAACATGTCGTGGCCCTATTACTGATGGGTTTTGAGCATTCTAACACTTCCTAAGTGTACATGCAACCCTAATAACCTTGGATCTATGTTTGTCTAATTATCATGCAAAGTTGATTTCTAAGGCTATGATCCTATCTAGCATACATGGGGAACAATTTTAACTTAAATTATAGATAGAATTACATACCTTGTTGTTGTAAATGTTCCTTGAAACCTTGTGAGCCTAGCACCCCAAGTGTGATGCCTCAAATGCTTCACACAACACCAAATGCTATGGAGTAAACTTGGAGAGAATGTATAACACACTAAAATCAGCCAAACCCTCTTGTTTCACTAGTAGTCCGATTTTGGGAGAACACATGACCTTTATATAGTGTTGACACATATAGGGTCACACCATGTAAACCCTAATGTGTCATGACTCTTCATTTCCATGACCCATGGGTTTGTAACTCCCATGGAGCCTCCATGGAGCATCCAATGGGTTTAACCCAACTTGATTATCCATGGAGCCTCTTAGCCCACTATATAAGTTATGAATGATTTACATAATCAACCCATATATTTAATTAGTTATCTTTTGATCACTTAATTAATTCTAAAATTAATTCTTGATCAAACTAATTAACTAATATTATTAATATATTAGAACTTATAATATATTAATAACCACAAGTGTTATTTCTCTCATGTAGTCTATCCAATTGCATGGTGCCATGCAACCCAAATGGACCATGCCGGGTCGGGTCAAGTACATACCAGAAATAGTTATGGACTTATACACCTTATCCAACAGTCTCCCACTTGGATGAGTCTGATAACTATAACTGCAAGTATGACTTCAGGAACCGATCGACAATCGTAGCTCTTTTCAAGGTTTCTCGGAACTGAGAAGATGATTGTACACCATTTCAGATAAGGGATCATATAATCCTCTGTTCTAGATATCAACCGGACAAATACATGGAACAAAGTCTTACTTATTGTCCAGCAGTTTTTTTCCTGATTTTCGATTTGTTTGACATAGAACTTAATTGAACACATCAACTTAGTTCTGAACAGGCCCGGTACATAGGTCAAAACAAAATCATCGAGGGGCCCAGATATCAGCTTTTAATCCAAGAAGGAACAGATAAACTTCGACTCATATGCTTGTTCTACTACTTGTTAAACTACACACAAACACACGTTTTAAACATCGAGTTACCAATGCGGTTTCGCACGTTCAATGCATAACTAACTCATAGTTAACAAGTCATATCTCTAGGTTTGAAGACTTATATGATATTACCGTCTCGCGATCACTCGAGATAAATTCCATGAAGTGATACCAGCGAGCGTGGGTTGAATCCAATACTCAGAACTTATGAGCACTCATGAGTGTTGAGGCCATGTCCAACATCTTAGACCTCTACAACCAACTCATGACAGTCTTACTTCATATCTACTCCCAACATATGACTGACTGTGGAAATTTGAATAATATCTAAAACAACATAAATATTATGGAAGTCAAAACATGCAAAAGAAATAATAGTAAACGATTGACAAAAGATAGTAACACTTTACTCATAAATAAACATAACTTTTATTGATCATCAAATGTCAATTACATTTTACAAATTTCAAAATTATCTAACTACTAAGACTAATATCATCCTTCAGCCTTATGCTCCTAGCATGCTGGAGATGCTTAACCCTACCCAGTCTCTTCGTGAGGGGATCTGCCGGGTTCTCATCCGATGATACTCTCTTTGCCATGAGAAGTCCTTCTTCTATACGATGTCTGATGAAATGATATTTTCTGTCAATGTGTCTGGATCTCTCGTGATCTCTTGGTTCCTTTGCTAAGGCAACTGCACTTTCACTGTCACAGAAAATCTCTATAGGCTTCGATATAGCTGGTACAACTCCAAGGTCTCCAATGAAGTTCTTTAGCCACATAGCCTCTTTTTCAGCTTCACTTGCCGCTTCGCTTGCCGCTATATACTCTGATTCGTAAGTTGAATCAGCCACTGTCTCCTACTTGGAACTTTTCCATGAGATTGCTCCTCCATTTAAGGTAAAGACCCAGCCCGACTGAGAGCGGAAATTATCCCTATCAGTCTGGAAGCTAGCATCACTATACCCTACAACTCTCAAGTCATCACTCCCACCGAGGGTAAGGACCCAGTCCTTAGTCCTCCGTAGCTACTTGAGAATGTTCTTTACCGCTGTCCAGTGAGCCTTACCAGGATTCCCCTGATACCTGCTAACCATGCTCAAAGGAAAGGCTACATCAGGACGAGTACAGGTCATAGCATACATGATCGAACCTACTGCCGAAGCATAAGGTATCCGACTCATTTCTGCTATCTCATCCTCAGTACTCGGGCTCTGAGTCTTACTCAGTCTAGTGTTACTCTGGATGGGTAACTCTCCTTTCTTGGAATTTTGCATGCTGAATCTCTTCAATACCTTATCCAAGTATGTACTCTGACTAAGTCCAATTAGTCTTTTACTCCGGTTTCTCAAGATCCTTATCCCTAGAATATAGGCAGGTTCTCCTAGGTCCTTCATAGCAAAACACTTCCCAAGCCAAGATTTAACTTCCTGCAGAGTTGGGATGTCATTTCCTATGAGTAGTATGTCATCCACATACAGTACCAAAAAGCTAACTATACTCCCACTAGCCTTGACATATACACAATTTTCATCTTCACTCCTAGAGAAGCTAAACTCTTTGACCTTCTCATCAAAGCAAAGATTCCATCTGCGAGGTGCTTGCTTTAATCCATAGATGGATTTTGTCAAGCTTACACACTCTATTAGGGTACTCAGTGCTGACAAAACCCTCTGGATGATTCTTGTAAACATCCTCAGCCAACTTTCCATTAAGGAAAGTGGTTTTGAGATCCATTTGCCATATTTCATAGTCATGAAATGCAGCTATGGCTAACAATACCCTAATGGACTTAATCTTGGCTACTGGAGAAAAGGTCTCATCATAATCCACTCCAGGAGTTTGAGAGAAGCCCTTTGCTACCAGTCGAGCCTTATAAGTGTGTACATTACCATCCATGTCGGTCTTCTTCTTGAAGATCCATTTGCACCCTACAGTCTTATGACCTGGTACATTCTCAACCAAGTCCCAGACCTAATTGTCATACATGGATTGTATCTCGCTATCCATTGCCTCTTTCCATTTAGCAGACTTAAGGCCTGCCATGGCTTCCGCATAGCTGTTAGGTTCATCTAGACCTACTAGCGTCTCATCACTAATAAGTGTCTCACCTTTCGCGGTAATATGAAAACCATAGTAATGCTCAGGTACATTCCTAACCCTTGTGGAACGCCTCAAAGGTACAACTGGAGGTATAATCGGATCAACGGGAGGTTCCTCCTCAAGTTGACTGCTAGGGTTTGAGGTTCCTTCACCACTTGACTCTTGAAGTTCTTCAAGGTCAATTAGCCTCCCACTGCCTCCTTGGCTAATAAATTCTCTCTCTCTCGAAAGACAGCCCTCCTTGCTACAAAGACCACATTCTCACTAGGTTTGTAGAAGAGGTAACCAAAGGATTTTTCTGGGTAGCCGATGAAAATACACTTCTCGCTTCGAGGTTCGAGCTTGTCATGAGTCTCGCGTCTCACGAAAGCCTCGCAACCCCAAACCTTGATGTGGGCTAGACTAGGAACTTTTCCAGTCCACATCTCGTGAGGTGTTTTGGCAACCTTCTTTGTAGGGACCAGATTAAGGATGTGGGTGGCAGTCTCTAAGGCATACCCCCAAAATGAGATTGGTAGCGTAGCTCGACTCATCATGGAACGAACCATATCCAACAAGGTTCAATTACGCCTCTCAGCTACACCATTCAACTGTGGTGTCCTAGGAGGTGTCAATTGTGAGACAATCCCACATTCCCTTAGATAATCGAGGAACTCTGAACTAAGATTCTCACCACCTTGATCGGATCGAAGCATCTTAATGTTCCTGCCCAATTGATTCTCGACTTCCTGTTTAAACTCTTTAAACTTTTCGAAAGTCTCTGACTTATGCTTGATTAAGCAGACATATCCATATCTACTATAATCATCCGTAAAAGTCAGGTAATAACGATTAGCATCCCTTGTGGCATGTTTGAAGGGTCCACACACATCCGTGTGTACAAGATCCAACAAACGTTCACCCCTCTCACACGAACCAGTGAAGGGTGACTTTGTCATTTTTCCAAGCAAGCATGATTCACAACTATCATCTGACCTTAGGTCAAATGAATCCAAGACTCCATCCTTTTGGAGTTGGCCTATGCGTTTCTTGCTTATATGCCCAAGACGACAATGCCATAATGATGCTTTATCCAAGTTATTACTATTAGAAGAATCAATACCCAATACATTATTTCCTATGTTATCTACAACACACACAACTTTATACACACCATCACAAGGTAATGCTTTAAAATAAAACACATTATTAAAGAAAGCATTTATTCCACCAGTTTCATTATCAAAAGAAAAGGTAAAACCTTGTTTACACAAAGCGTGAAGGGAAATAACATTTCTTGCCATTTCTAGCGAGTAACAACATTTATTCAAATCTAAAGTAAATCCACTACTAAGAAACAAAGTATAAACTCCAATCTTGGTGACAGGTGAAACTTTCCTATTCCCCATGATTAAGTTTATCTTTCCATGCTCCACATTCTCACTTCTTCTTAGTCCCTGCATTTTAGAACAAATATGAATACCGCAACGGGTATCAAGGACCCAAGAGTTAGAATAGAGTGAATTATTAGATGAGATAGTGTAAATACCTACATGGTTGGGTTTAACTTTCCCATCCTTCAAATCTTGCTGGTACTTTGGGTAGTTACGCTTCCAGTGTGCCTTTTCGTGGCAGTAGAAGCATTCAGCCTCTTTGGGATCAGAAGAAGGTGTAACGAAACCTTTCTTGGTTCCGTTAAAAGAAGAGCCATCAAGGGTCTTACCCTTGGTACCCTTCGAAGGGTTCTTTCTCTTCTTCCCTCTACCTTTCCCGATTGCCAGGACAGGTGCTGAGTTTGGAGTAGTAGCAGGAGTGGTCACAACCGACTTACCTTTAAGACATGATTCTGCGGTCTTTAGGAGTCTCTGAAGTTTACTAAGTGTAACTTCCTCCTTATTCATGTGGTATGTCATGCAGAATTGATCATAACACGAAGTTAAGGAGTGCAAAATAATATCTATTGCTAACTCCTCAGGGAAGTTCACATTCAACTTCATCAGCCGGTCCACCTACCTTTTCATTTTCTGCATGTGGCTTGTGATGGGTTCGCCATCTTTCATTCGGGTTGTGATCATAGAGGAGATGATTTCATATCGCTCTTGACGAGCACTCTGATGGTAGCGGTCCATCAAATCCTGGTGCATCTCAAAAGGATAGTAGTCCTCATAGGAATTTTGGAGCTCGGCAGTCATGGTGGCCATCATGATGCATGCCACTTTGGTAGCATCTCTTTCATGTGCCTCATATTCAGCAAACTCCTCAGGAGTAGCAGTTGGCTCATGCACCTTGTGCTCCTTGTCAAGAACATATTCCTTGTTCTCGTAACGAGTGACCATCCTGATGTTTCTGATCCAATCAGTAAAGTTAGATCCATCAATGTTGACTCTCCCATAAAGGTTCATGAGAGAGAAGGAGCCTGTAGGGTTTGAGCCAGGAGTAGCATTGTTGGAAGACATCTGAAAAGAAGGAAAAGTTTTAGTTTAGATATAGGGATAGTCCTTAATAAAACACTCAAATGTAGTATTAAGGCTAGGATCCAATCACAATATATTATAACCTAGAAGAGGGATGCCGTAATCTAAGTTATAACATATTTGAAAGGTAGGTGAATGACGATTCACCAATTTCCACGATGAAAACGAAATATTAATTATTAGGTTTTATTTGCTTTTAGAAATTCCTAGATTCATTGAGATTCATTGAACTTTTCAATGACATGTTTCAGTCTCGAGTGTGCCCTTCATGTTTTGTGACTGGGATACCGAGGATCACTAAACAAGGTGTGAAGTAACCATGAAAATTCCTTGGTACCCTTAATTTTTTTCACTTAATCGTAGTGTCGGTAAACCACATGCGCTCCTTCCGACCTCAAGAAAAACTTAAGTCACCCTTTGCCTTCCTTGTTAAGTCCAAGTTAGTGTGCCGGTAAACCACACATGCTCCACCAACGACTTAGACAAGGTGCAAAGTGTAATTTCATGGATTAGCACCTTATTCACATTTTCCTAAAGTAATTAAGATTGGGAATTTATAAAACATTTAGTTACTTTATAATAATCATTATACTTTTAATGAGAATTTATAAGTCCTTGTCTTACCCGTTCGGCTAACGACCCACCACCAGTCAAGCAAGCGGTGGGTGAGGGTGGACACCCATTAAGTAGCCATTTTATAGGCAACAACCTTATACCCACCTTATAGACCGGCTTCGTGAATGAGGCGTACTAGCGGTAAGACGACTTTGATCTTATATATATATATATATATATATATATATATGTATATATATATATTATTAATAACTTCATAATATTATAAGTATAAGGGTAGAATTTTAACTTTTAAAAATCTAAGGGTTGGAACTAAAGTTTTAATCAAGACTTTACTTGTTCCAAAACTTGAGGACAAGTTTTGTAAACTTTCAAAACTTTTCATTTCTTGTAACTTATGAGTTAATTAGAGTATTAAAAATGAAGACTCTTCATTTTTCTAACTCTTGTGTTCTTTTAATGGTTTTAATTCAAGTGTGACTCTTGGTTTTCCATAACTTGAGGACAAGTTATGGATTCCATTAAAACACATTATGATCAAGAATTAAACTACCAAGTAGGTTACAAGTAATTCCTATGATCATCTAAATTCATAAGATCAAGAACATGAATATTCATATCAAAGTTTCAAGATCATATGAACACATATATTCATGAAAAATTGATATTAGCCATTGTAAATGGATTAGAACAAACAATTTAGGGTAATGTTTCTAGTCCATTTCCATCTGCAAAAGTCAAAAATCTGCACTCTGTCGCTCCTACTCGCCGAGTGCATGAACCTACTCGGCGAGTAAGTTGAAGACACACGTGAACTCGGCGAGTCCCCCCATGGTCTCGGCGAGTTCATCAGGCAAACAGCAAGTTTTTCGACTTTTTTCAACTTTCTAGCACAAATAACAAACAAACAAGCCTAGGCTCTGATACCACTGATGGGTTTTGAGCATTCTAACACTTCCTAAGTGTACATGCAACCCTAATAACCTTGGATCTATGTTTGTCTAATTATCATGCAAAGTTGATTTCCATGGCTATGATCCTATCTAGCATACATGGGGAACAATTTTAACTTAAATAATAGATAGAATTACATACCATGTTGTTGTAAATGTTCCTTGAAACCTTGTGAGCCTAGCACCCCAAGTGTGATACCTCAAATGCTTCACACAACACCAAATGCTATGGAGTAAACTTGGAGAGAATGTATAACACACTAAAATCGGCCAAGCCCTCTTGTTTCACTGGTAGTACGATTTTGGGAGAACACATGACCTTTATATAGTGTTGACACATATAGGGTTACACCATGTAAACCCTAATGTGTCATGACTCTTCATTTCCATGATCCATGGGTTTGTAACTCCCATGGAGCCTCCATGGAGCATCAAATGGGTTTAACCCAACTTGATTATCCATGGAGCCTCTTAGCCCACTATATAAGTTATGGATGATTTACATAATCAACCCATATATTTAATTAGTTATCTTTTGATCACTTAATTAATTCTAAAATTAATTCTTGATCAAACTAATTAAATAATATTATTAATATGTTAGAACTTATAGTATATTAATAACCACAAGTGTTATTTCTCTCATTTTGTCTATCCAATTGCATGGTGCCATGCAACCCAAATGGACGATGCCGGGTCGGGTCAAGTACATACCTAATAGTTATGGACTTAGACACCTTATCCAACAACAATATCATGCAACTCAAGGTCCAAACTATTGACTCAACAGAGTCTACCAATTCCATTCTGAATTCCCATAACCATCCGGGATCGTCAACATATAACCGATCGAATAACCACCTCCAGTCCTAATTCTATAAAGTTGTGGCTTCCGCCACAATCTTGCGAACTGGTCTATCTCATCCTCAATCATCTAAAATAATTCGTGAATGCTACGGCTCCCTCGCAGTCTTACCACACTTCCCACGCTATCTGGCCCATTGTGATGCTACGGCTCCCCTGTAGTTTTACAACACTTTCCACACTATCCGACTGCTAGTGAATGTTATGTCTCCGCCATAGTTTTACAACACTTTCCACACTATCCGATTGCTAGTGAATGTTATGGCTCCCCCATAATCTTGCAACACTTTCCACACTATCCGTCTGCCAGTGAATGATACGGCTCCCCCGTAGTCTTACAACACTTTCACCCTAACATGATCATTGCCCATAGCCCTATCACTCATCTATTAATCCGAACACACCTCAACATTGAGCGCCCATGCGGTCTATCCTCCCAAATGAACTCAAATATTGATTGGAACTCTACCTAGTTCCCTCCCCCAAAGCCTAATATATGATGTCAGAAAGACACAATCCAAATATTGGGGAGTTTCCTGAACTCCCATCCCACGATAGCCTATATTCAGTTAGCCCTTAGGTCGCCTTTACTCCCCCAAAGGGGAATATGAGAGGCATCCTCATCTCACACTCGCTTCTATCTTGCATATCTGAATCACTCTCCCCCACATAGATTCAACTAAGTCCGCACAACATATGAGAATTTAAGGCTTCATAAACCCTCTTTCGTTCCAATGATCAATCTGCTGACCATCGGTGCTTAACAAAGCTTGAACACCATGAATAACCCTTCCCAAAACAACATAATTCCTGAAAACCAGGTAACACTTCTTGAATATAATAAATTCAACCAACAATAGATATATCAATCCCAAAATAACTGGAGCAGGTGTACTCACTGCTCCTCTCTTATCATTAGACAATCGACCTCTTTGTCGTTCATTTGATCGCAACGAAAATATAACGGGCTTGCCCCCTGTGGGCAATCCCTGCTGACGTGGCCGAACCTGTTACACCTGTAGTAACCCAGATTGTTGAACAAAGTTTGACAACGTCTCGGACCAATCATGGTACACGCGGAACCCGCTTCGCGAGATACATCAGTCTGAAGATCTCTCAAAGATTCCTCGACATGCTGACTGGCATCTGACAACCCTTGCTACCTCAGACAATAGCAGATAACCGACCAGAGATCTAACTGATGGGTTTTAGCCATAAGAACATCCTATGTGCTCATGCAAACCCTAATGCTTGGATCTAGGTTTCTCTATTGTACATGCAATTCATCCAAGACTTTAAACCCTAGATCTAGCATACAATTAATCAAATTAACTTATGAATGGGGTTTAAATCTTACCTTGATTTTTATGTAGCAATAACAATCTCAAATCCTCCTTGTAATGACTTTAGAAAGCTTAGTGTCACAAATGTCACTCCTCTAATGGTTCACAAACACCAAGAGCAAGAGCATGAAGAATAAGGAGAGTGGAGGCTGCCCAAAACATGTGGAAACCTTAAGGAATAAGTTCACCACGTTTTTGGATCTCAAGGGGTCCCCTAAATAGTGAGGCTATTAGGGTTATTTAACAAGGAAACCCTAATTTGACTGGTTAGGCCCTAAGCAACCCATGGACTCCTTCCTTCGAGGCCTAGGATGATTTCTAATGGGTTTCCCCATAGAATTCGTCCACCCCTCAAATATGGAGTCCATTAGCTCAATATTCAACTATCACACAATTGACAGTTTTAGTCCCTTAAGTTTAATTAATGTCTTTTAGCCACAAAGTTAATTCTTATTATTTCTTGAATAATATTAATTAAACAATATGATTTCTCCTTTAATATATTATTCTCATAATATATTAATAAATCATAATTAATCCTCTCTCTCCATAATTCATCCTATCAAGTTGCTTTGGTGAAGGCAACCCAAAAGGACCATGCACCATCGGGTCAAGTACATACCAAAATAGTTATGAACTTAGACACTAATCCAACAATCTCCCACTTGGATAAGTCTAATAACTATTATGCGTATCACTTTAGATCCTGATCTGCAATCGTAGCTTTCCAAAGCCGCTGTCAACTCGGATCTTATTAGATACGCGTGTCCTTTAGATAAGGGATCATATATTCCTCCATTCTAGATATCGTATGAACTTAATCACTCTCTCTATACTATTTCCCAACTTCTGATTTATGACGACTAACAACAGACTACAATTGATCACATCAAATTAGTCCCGACTCAGCCAAGCGCTTAGGTGCCGTCACTAAATCATCGAGGGGCCCAAAGATATCGCTTTTATCTTACTTTGGATAAAGGGAACGGATAAACTTTGACTCAACGCTCGCTTGCACTCACTTACCGAATCACACACAACAGTATGTTCTATAACACCAAGTTACTGGTGTGTTTATATATTATCAATGTGCAACCGATTCACAAGATACAACTCACACATCTCGGTTTCAAGAATATAAGATGTTATCGTCTCACCAGTCACTTGTGATAAAATCCATGAAGTGATCCAAGTGAGCGTGGGTTTAATCCAATGCTCAAATCATATTCATAAGCACTCATGAACGTTGCAGCAAACATTTGCTTATGTCTAATACACTTTAGACAATCCACACACCAATTCACGACAGTCTTCATTCATACCTACTTCCAACATATGAACGACTGTGGCCCGTTCGAATAATTTGATTGTTCTAAACCAATTAAATTATTCAGGAAGTCAAAACATGCAAAGTGAAACACAAGAATAATACTAATCCCATATAGCCTCAAACCTTTGAGTATAAATAAAACACCTTTTATTTATCACCATATCGATTACTCATTATTTGTTGTTTTGGGTAATCAACTTCTTACTTGAATTATTACTACACTTGTCCCATGCTCTTAGCATGCACACAATGCTTACATATGGTTCTTACTTTGTGAAATAGATCAAATGAACATATTTCCAATCATACTCATTTCACAACTCCTAATCCTTTTCACAAGTGAAAGAATATCAAATTCTTGCCACTTATAGAGTATGCTAGATTCTAACATTTTATGCAATGATCCATTCGTAATGCCATAGCACAAAAGTCACAATGACTATTGCCAATGCAATTACAAAGTCCTCTATTTGAGATTGTTACAATACAATTCCATAGACATGATGTCTCTCACTCAAAGTACATTCCTTTGAACATCCTTTTGCATAAAATTTCTAATCTAGACATAGACTCTCAATATCCAACTCCCAATATGGAAACATTTCCATATTTTCCATATGACAACTTATTCTTAATAGAATCTTATCTATTCATAATGTTGATATGGTCCATCCAATATCATACTTCCAA
This sequence comes from Lactuca serriola, assembly GCF_051521515.1. Classification (NCBI taxonomy): domain Eukaryota; kingdom Viridiplantae; phylum Streptophyta; class Magnoliopsida; order Asterales; family Asteraceae; genus Lactuca; species Lactuca serriola. Next base: position 67,948,495 of record NC_136409.1, on the reverse strand, counting down.
CTACTCACAAGCAACCAATCCTCAGCGAGCTTTGGATCGTCGTTTGATAGTTGTTTAATTATCTTACTCAAAACCGATTCTTGTGCTTTTTCCCTCTAAATGCGTTAGACATTTGAAAAATTTTAGAATGGTCAAATTATTATAGCACTTGCAATCGATTCTTTACCCGAAGCGTATGAGACACGATGCATAATGTTTTATATGAAGATCTGATACTTTATGAATCTTCTGCCATAATATTTTATGTGTCACGTTCCACAATTCGATTTATGAAGAGGGATGCCATAATCATAATCGAAATTTGAGAACACACTATGTATCCTTGACTAAATTTATTAACATTCCACAACCTAAGCCTTTAGATTTGAAATGAAGCATAATGTTCTCTCCCTTAATTATAGCAAAACAACTATTCAACCATTACAACTTTGTAGAGTGTAACTCTTGTTTTCTATAATTAATGTTGCTAACTTGAAATACTTGCCATAATAATCATACAAGCACAACATTGATGCTCCCACTATGATGATTATTATCATATAAGCATAACTCTTATGCTCCCACTAGCTTTGACATGTATTTAGAAACAGCTTAACTTCCAGAAAACAATTCCTATTGAATTTCTTAAGTTCATATTTCTAATGCTTTGATAATCCTTTATCTAAGTTTCTCAAAATTATACACCTTTGCCTTGGATAGTTCATATGTGTGTTTAAACAATTCAGACTAATTGCCAAATCTCACAATTCGAATCATGGAAAGGGTTACCGTAACCATTGTCGGATTTGAGAATACAATTTTCATAATTACTATCTTCTTAAAATCTCTCTTAGTGAAAGCATTTCCGCACAGTCATTTTCATGAAGGAGGGAATCTTATGACACTTAGATTTTAATGGTGTATTTGTTCCTATCCATGCGAATTTGTCAAAACCAATGTTTGCGACAAATCCAAACTCATATGGACCGAACCTTCTCAATCTTGATTTCTTGCCTTATGGTAACGCGGCTGCCCACCATGTCTTCCAAGTAGTTAAGCAGCTCACCCTTTCCTATCAATGTACTTTTCATTGATCAAGGTCCTTGCCTTTTATGCATTCAAATGAGAACTCATAGGACTCACATGCATAATTAACTCGATTGGAAACACACAGAAACAAGATAATGTCAACACGATAGGTTGTAAACCTCAAGTTGTGTGCTAGTGATGATCGATAAGGTTTATTCTTGATTAGTTCTTGAAACTTTTCAAGACCATTAAGACTCCCACTTACTCCTGGACATATAAGATTCTTTTGTCAATAAACATTTCTTGACAAAAAAATTTCAAGAGTTATTGTAGCTTTTATCAAAACAAAACACTTCATAAAATTGGTTCTAGTTGGTCTTTGTCTTATCCAAGACATCACAACTTTCCACATTTGATGAATGTTATAAACCTTCCTAATACTTGTCACTCAATGTCACAATCTTAACTTTAAGACTTGTTTTGGAACGAAGTATGATTGGCCTTTTGATTTAACCATTTCTTTAATTCTTGATTCCTCTTCTCAGACACACAGTTGTACTAAGACTCACTGAGAGGATCAATTGAGATATGGTTCTTAATCATTAAGACCTATCATAAAACATAATAAAAGTACTCTCCCTTCTTCTTAGAATAGAGAAACTTTTATCTTTCTACCTACTTGATTCTTCTTATTCGTTTTGCTATTGATTTAAACTCTTTGAATCAACTCGGAAATACACTTAATCTTATAAGTATAATCATATCCACTAAACCTTTAGTAAATCATGACGAATATCTTTGTCACTCTGGTGGTGGACTTGATCAACACACAACCTTGTCTACTTGAAGTCCTAGTCCTTCACTTGACACTTTGTCAACGAATTAGTCTAATTTCCAAATATGAAATTTCTCATTCATCATGCAATACTCGTTGTATGATTCCAAGTTTCTATCCAATTGAACCTTGGGCAATGAGAAACTCTCCCTATTTGGTAATTCTCGACATTTCCACAAATAACATAATTAAGAATCAAATCCATTATTGCTAAGAATAAAAAACATTCAAACATCAATTTTTCATACACGCCATTGCAAGGATAAATAAATAAACAAAATCAAATTTTATCTTATTGCGGAAAAATTTGTCCTTACAATGCAACTCATTGAAAAACTATGCTAATACATATATTTCTTAGCAATCTATTCTAACTCTAAGTAGTAGCTCAAGATTCTAATCTTCAAGTAATGCGATCAAAATCCATTTCTTCACGATTACATTCCGCTCACTTCTTCCCTTAAGCTTCCTCTCTTTTCTTCGATCCTACAAAACATCGAAATGTGATCTTATCGCATCATGTATTAAGAATCTAGAATAGGAACTTAAAAGAGTCAGTTAATGGATTTTACCTAAAGCAGAGCCATACGTTTTGACTCTCCCATCTCTTAGATCTCTTAGGTAAATAGGGAAGCTTCGTCTCTAATGCCCCTTCTCTTGGCAATAAAAGCAGATTGACTTCTTTGGAATAGCACACGAAACTACTTCTGACTTTGCCTCTCTCTTATGATCAAACTTTTCGATCATGGCATGCCTTTCATTGCCATTGCCTATATCCATAGAGGTCTGGAAGGCAGATCCACCAATCAACTTTGCTTTTCCAGTGCGCCAAATCATTTCTGATTCAGCAACAATAAGCATATCAGTGAGATCAATGAGGGTTAGGTCGTGGTTCATCATATAGTACTCTCTTACGAACTCACTATATGAGTTAGGAAGTGACTGAAGAACCCAGTCAACAGCCAGATCCTCACAGACAACGGATCCCAACATTCTTAACCTATCAATGTGTGACTTCATCTCTAGGACGTGTGCACACACCAACTTTCCATCTTCATGTTTACTTGCCAAAAGGGCTTGAGTGAGCTTGAACTTTTCAAGCCTTCGAACTTGTGGGTTAGGGAGAATAATTGTAGGAGGTGGAGGAAGTGAAGCATGATCTCTTGTTCCACGATCAATCGTGGAATATCATCTTCATGTGGAAAGCTTGTTCCACGGGATTTGGGAATACCATAGTTGTCATACTTTGACATCTACAAAATGGGAGGAAACAAATTCAAGTTAGTTGATTGATTGAGTCCTTAATAAATCATCCAAATGAGATATTAAGGCTAGGACCCAACACAATATTCCACAACTTGGGAGAGGGATGTCGTAACCCAAATTGAAGAACATTTGAAGGTAAGTGAATGACGATTCACTAATTTTCCACCATGAAAAAACAAAAAAAACAATTAAGTTTTAAATGTTTTTAAAACTCCTAGATCCTTTGAGATTCATTGAACTTTTCAATGGCATGTTTAAATCTCGATATGCCCCTCGATTTGTGACTGGGATGCCGAGGATCAAAAAACAAGGTGTGAATAACCATGCAAACTTACATGGTTCCCCCACATGTTACAGTTACCTATTCGATGTGCCGGTTAACCACACACGCTCCACCGGACTATGACAAACATTGAGTCACCTTTTGCTACCTTTGCTTAGAACGATTTAGTGTGCCGGTTAACCACACACGCTCCACTAACGTCTTCGTAGGGGTACAAAGTGTAATTTCATGGAATTGCATCAATTCACTTTTGCCTAAAGTAACTAAGATTGGGAATTTGTAAAACATTTAGTTACTTTTGTACTTCATTATACTTATAATGGAAGGTTTCTGTCCTATCCTACCCATTCGGCTAACGACCCTCCACTAGTCAAGAGTACGGTGGGTAAGAGTGGATACCCATTCAATCGCCATTTTATAGGCAATTTCATTAAACATCCCTTATAGACTAGCTTCGTGAATGAGGCCTACTAACGGTAAGACTTGACACTTTACTCATACATATATAATATTAGACTTTTAATGATATATATAGTAGAGGGTGTATCTTACACTTTTAAAATACTAGGGTTTTAGAATTTAACATTTTCAAATTAAACTTTTAATCAACTTTTAAATTCCAAAACTTGAGGGCAAGTTTTGAAACATTTCAAAACATTAGGATTTCAACTATTTAAATTTCAAAACAAAACCTTTAAGTTCAAATTTAAACCATAAAACATACATGGGCACAATTGAAACTTTTTCACAACATAAGGATCAAATAACAAATAATAGAAATTAAATAATTAATTTTGTCATTATCTATATTTGATCTAACTTCAATTTCTTGCAAGATAAGGTACCCAATTAATACAAATAATCAATCTATAATCATATAAGGAAGTTATTATCTAATCAATTGGTAAATATATTTTGTTTAATTAAGGATATACTCAAAATTAGGATAAAATTCGAATATTAAAGACCCAAAACAATTAAGGCAAGTATCCTTAAGCAAAACAGCAAGAAATCCCGAAATTGCCTCCTTCTGACGCTCGAACTCGCCGAGTTCCTCTATGGACTCGCTGATTTAGAGCTACTCGCCGAGTCCACATCGGAACTCCCCGAGTTCATCAGACAGGGGTGCCAAAAATCGATTTTACAGCTTGAACAAACAAACACGACATCAATACAATAGAAACCAATGAAGGCTCTGATACCACTGATGGGTTTTAGCCATAAGAACATCCTATGTGCTCATGCAAACCCTAATTCTTGGATCTAGGTTTCTCTATTGTACATGCAATTCATCCAAGACTTTAAACCCTAGATCTAGCATACAATTAATCAAATTAACTTATGAATGGGGTTTAGATCTTACCTTGATTTTTATGTAGCAATAACAATCTCAAATCCTCCTTGTAATGACTTTAGAAAGCTTAGTGTCACAAATGTCACTCCTCTAATGGTTCACAAACACCAAGAGCAAGAGGATGAAGAATAAGGAGAGTGGAGGCTGCCCAAAACATGTGGAAACCTTAAGGAATAAGTTCACCACGTTTTTGGATCTCAAGGGTCCCCTAAATAGTGAGGCTATTAGGGTTATTTAACAAGGAAACCCTAATTTGACTGGTTAGGCCCTAAGCAACCCATGGACTCCTTCCTTAGAGGCCTAGGATGATTTCTAATGGGTTTCCCCATAGAATTCGTCCACCCCTCTAATATGGAGTCCATTAGCTCAATATTCAACTATCACACAATTGACTGTTTTAGTCCCTTAAGTTTAATTAATGTCTTTTAGCCACAAAGTTAATTCTTATTATTTCTTGAATAATATTAATTAAACAATATGATTTCTCCTTTAATATATTATTCTCATAATATACTAATAAATCATAATTAATCCTCTCTCTCCATAATTCATCCTATCAAGTTGCTTTGGTGAAGGCAACCCAAAAGGACCATGCACCATTGGGTCAAGTACATACCAAAATAGTTATGAACTTAGACACTAATCCAACACTAACTTATCTCAATTCAAAAGCGATGCAAATTCCCGATATTCACCTGAAGTGGCAGAAGATAGCATACCTGCTAACATTTGAAGGACTCCTGACCACCTCCTCTTGTGTTACCCCGACCACCTTGAGGACATGATGTAACACTTCATTATGATCCTAGCGACAATCTGTGACAACCCAATATTTCAACTCTTAGTAATGAACTAAAAAGTCAAGTATTGTAACCACTTTTGAGTTAATAAAATTAACTTTGATAATAAAATGTCCAAAAAGTTTTATTTAAATTCCTTCTATGTTTAAATGTCATTAACCATGATCGTACGTAAAAACAGCGCCCAAATCCGACTTCGTATATTGAAGTTAAGATTTTTCCAAGTTCGGCTTAGCAACAGACAACTATAAACTCGAATCGGAGATCGAGGGACTTTTGGCCGGAATGACCTAAATGAGAATCGAAGGTCTCGACAATGGTATTTCAGCGGTGAAAAGTCTGGCAAAAACCGACGTCAGATAAAGAAGTTATGAATTTTTAAAGAAATTCCTTAATCACGTCTTTTTATAATTAAATAATAGAAATAATTTCGGAATTTGCCAACGGAGTCTAAAATAAAGTTGTAGAGCGTAGTCTCACCTACGCGTGGATATAAAGACCATCGAAAACGGAGTTCCTATGAAGGAGATATGATTTTTTGAAGTTTATTAAATAATTTATATATATATATATATATATATATATATATATATATATATATATATATTTATATCAACAATCCGGTAATATCCGAAGAAGGAGTCAGCATCCTCATCCGAGTTACGCGCTGCGTAACCCCGTACGCCCCGCGTACCCGAGGGCCTTGGTCTCGGTCCGTCCACGTCGCCCCTATGCGAAGCTACCGACCCGCCCCATCCGACCCGTCCCATCCGATCCGTCCCATCCGAAGCCGAGGCAGTCGTGGACTCGCTCATGCATGACGTACGCGTACGCGCTGCGCACGAGCGTACGCCCCGCGTACCGAGGCTTCTCAGACCCCCTATAAATAGAATGCGAGGGTTTCCGGAAAAATTGCTCATTTCTCTCCTTTGTCTCACGATCTTGCCTCGATTTCCGTGCCCATTCAAACCCGAAGCTCTGGTCTTTTTGCTCAAGTCCCGAGGGTCGATTTTACTCCCGAGATTCTCGAGAATCCCGAGAAAAATCCGTTTCCCAAGACGAAACTCTGCCCGGTTTTCCATCTCGCTATCTTCAAACTTTCAAGTGAGTTCATACCCCTTTAATCAACCTTTGAAATGATTTTAAATGTTTTAAATACTTATGGGGGGAATACAAGTTAAATACTTATAGTTATTGCTTCAATCACATGTGATTGCATTAATCACATGTGATTAATAACTAGGGAAACCAGTGATTTTATCACTGTTCAAACTGTCTATCAAACTGTTTTACTTCAAAATGTTTTACAAACCCTTTTACTTTTCAAACTTATTTACAACTGTAATTCAAACAAATCTTCCTTATACTTAAACTGTTTTATCAAACCTATGCCTTCAAATTGTTTTATAGATTGACATCAATTCGATCTTTTCTTAAAATAATACTTATGTTTCAAATGTCTTATAAAAACTTATTTATGCTTTTATATTATAAATTACATGCCCACATATGTATAGATGTATAAATAATGTTTAAAGGGCTTAGGAAGGCCATCCGCCCTATTTCCTTTTTCTCGATTTGGATGTGGTCTGGTGGGATTTCGGGTGACCATCCAAAGGTCGTTTCAATATTAATTATATATCAAATATACATATATAGACATAAAAGTACTTCCATATTCATACGTACTAGACACACCATTAGTAAGTTACCATCGGGGTAACACAGGATCATACTATTACAACTGCAAGATCAATGAGTCAGTTCATTCGTGAGTCCATATACAACTATACTAGGAAGAGAACATATACAACTATACTATGAGAACATATACAACTATACTAGGAAGAGAACATATACAACTATACGATGAGAACATATACAACTATACTAGGAAGAGAACATATACAACTATAGTAGAACGAGAAACCTTACCCTTACATTAATACGTTAACAATTGTGATCCACTATATCGGAGCATGCCTTAAATGTCATGGCCCGAGTTGTAGCCAAAATTCTCTAGGAGGGAGAGCGTGAGTTTGCGTATAGATCTGTACTGGAATGACTATCGTACACCTTGCTGCTAGCTACAGCCGGACCTGCAGGTCTGCGGGTGCCAAACGTCATTCCGTTATTACGACCATTCGTATGTCGTTGTTACCAGTCGATAGCATGGTGCAATTATCACATTTTACCTTAACATAAATCCAGTTTAAGGTAGTTAGTACAGCAGTAGTTACTATAAAACTAAGCTACAGTACTACAATGATTTACCCATTACATATTTTTAGTGATAACCTCACTTGAACTTTAATGTACAAACTATATTTTGTTAAAAGATAGTTGCACTTGGGAAATTACACACTTTTACAACAAACGAACATGCAAAACAGTTAAGCCTTGGTAGAAGGCTACTTTAATAGAAAATATAGGTTTTTCTGAGAGATTCAAACTTTTACAAACACTTACTTACATTTTACAAACTTATACTTGAGACACGTTCAAACGTTTTTGATAACAAACACCGACACTAAAATACTTATGAACTCACCAGCTTAATGCTGATAAACTCTTTCAAAATAACTTGTATTCTCAGGTCATCAGTAGACAGGTACCGATGCCAGCTTTTGAGAAGATGGAGCGCATTCAAGACTCATCATATTATTATTTTGATTTACCTTATATTTTTGGTGTCTAAAACTGTACAGAACACGCTTGTATTAAAATTATATATTTAATGCAATGGATGATGTTGTTTGCTTATTTACATTTACTGTGTTGTGATACTTTACATGACGTCCTCCGCCCCAAAACGTTTCCGCCGTTCTTGGTTTTGGGTTGTGACAGATTGGTATCAGAGCATTGTTTATAGTGAATCAAGTATATCAACCCATAAAAGATATACTAAACTATAAACCCATTAGGGATTAAACTCTGACCAAGAGTCTATACTTTAAATATTAAAATATTTAATTAAGTATACTAGTTTGCATTCATACTAAAATCAGTGTCACAATGACAAGAACAAAAGTATTACGATTGTTAAATATCACAAGTGAGCTCGGGGATGTATGGTCAGTCCTGGGAATGGCATAGCCTGATCAACTATGCTGGTCCTAGGAGTGATTAGCGTATGCCCTAGAATGGTTGTGATAGGTTAACAAGTCTAAAAACTTACCAACAATACCACAAGAAGATCAGTAGAACTTAAACTTAAAATACTATAGGTGTATTTTGTACTACTAGTTACACGTATACTATATTCTTATACCTCTCTTCTCGCGTAGATCTAAATGGCTGGATTCCAGCACGGTGACCCGTACTTTCCAAATGAAGGCAATGCCGGGTGGATCGATGAAGTGCCCGAAGATGAGCATCTAATCCCTTTGGATGATCACCTCGCAGAAGGCTTTTCTGATGGATCCGACTCCGAGCCTGAAGTCAACAACCTACCGCTCGTAGGTCAAGCCCCGAACAACAACCCTCGACTAGCTTTTCCATGTCCTACTCCCTTGTGGGCAAACAACTTGAATCGCTGGAGTGATGAACAGGGTCAACCCTTACCATACTTTGGGGACCGAAGCTTTTACAACGTCAGCGATGGTGGCTCTGCTGACCGAGCTCTGCCTGTCACTATCCACAGAATAGCTCGTAATGTCGAGCAGCCATCGACCGGTGTTGGGTTTTGAGCATTCTAACACTCCTAAGTGTACATGCAACCCTAAATAGCTTGGATCTATGTTTTCTCTATTATACATGCAAATAAGAACTTCCAAGGTATTATCCTAATCTAGCATACAAAAACAATGAATGTAACAAGATAGAATACATACCTCTTGATGTAGATAGTCTTCATGAAGCTTGAGTGCCTAGCCCCAATAGTGTGGAAGCCTCAAATGGAATCACAATCACCAAAACACTTAGAATAACTTGAGAGAATTCTACAACTCATGAAATCGGCTAGCCCTTTTTCTTCACACTCTAGTGGCCGATTTTGGTCAAGAATAAGATGCTTATATAGTTAGGGTTACACCATGTAAACACTAATTGACATGGCCTTTCATTTCCATGATCCATGGGTACAAATATACCATGGAGCATCCATGGACCATCCTATGGGTTTTAGCCCAACTTGATTATCCATGGAGCATTAACCCACTATACAAGTATGGATGATTTACACAATCAACCCATATATTTAATTAGTCTTCCTTTGATCACTTAATTAATCCTAGATTAATTCTTGATCAATACTAATTAAATAATCTTATTATTCTTATTATTAATATACTAGAACTTATAATATATTAATAACCATAAGAGTCTTATTTCTCTCATTATAGTCTATCCAAGTGCATGATGGTATGCAACCCAAATGGACCATGTCGGGTCGGGTCAAGTCTTACCAATTATAGTTATGGACTTAGACATTAATCCAACAGTCTCCCACTTGGATAAGTCTAAAAATATTATTGCGTATGACTTCAGGAACCAACTGGCAATCGTAGCTCTCAAAAGCTTCTGTCGAACTCTGACCTTGTAGATGAACTCTGACCTTTGTCAATGACTTGTCCATTAGATAAGGGATCATATATTCCTCCATTCTAGATATCATATGGACTGAGACATGGATTATAATCATTCTCTCTGTCCATTTGTTGTTTCCCGATTTCCGATTTATGGCGACTGACTAACTGAACAAATCAAATCAGTCCTGGCCCGGCCGAGCACTTCCATTTGTCATCATCAAATCATCGAGGGGCCCACAGATATCGCTTTTATCCCAAAGGTAAAAGGAACGGATAAACTTCGACTCATATGGCTTGTTCTACTACTTGTTGAATCATACACAAAGGCACGTTTTATAGCACCGAGTTACCAAATGGTTTTCGTGCAATCAATGTACTATCAACTCATAGTAACAACTCATATCTCTAGGTTTGAAGAATATAAGATATTATCGTCTCATGATCACTCGTGATAAAATCCATGAAGTGATTCCATTGAGCGCGGGTTGAATCCAATACTCAGAACTTATGAGCACTCATGAGTGTTGTAGCCCTTTGTCCAACACCTTATACCTCTACAAGCCAACCCATGACAGTCTTAATTCATATCTACTTCCAACATATGACCGACTGTGGATGGTTTGAATAACTTAGTCATTCTGGAAAAATAACCTAGTTTATTCGGGAAGTCAAAACATGCAAAATGAAACACAATAATAATTGAATCCAATATGGTATCAACCCTTTGAACATAAATAAAACACCTTTTATTTATCACCATATGATTACACATTATTCATTTTATACTGTTTCAGCTATCAACTTTATTCTTGAATTTAAAACAATAGTTGTCCCATGCTCCAAGCATGTACACTATGTTTTTTCAAAACACTAGTCATGCCACACACCAAGTATGCATACTATGTTTGTCTTTGATCTTTACTTTGTGAGCTAGATCAATTGAACATAACTTCAATGATTCTCTTTTCACACTCCCAAATGCTTACTGCAAATGCAAGAATTCCAAATTCATACAATTTACTGAAATCTGTTAGATTCTAAACTTATATGCATTGATCCTCTTGTAATGATTATGCACAAAGTCATAAAGACTTGACAACAAACATTACAGAGCATTCTAAACAATTGGCCTAATTTGGTCTTTGTTTTATCCAAAACATCACAACTTACCAATTTCAAATGTACAAGAGTAGAAAACTTTTACTCTTACATTTGAAAAGTGTGAAGTAACCAGTCATTAAAATGCACTAAGATTTTCCTTAGAGAACTAATTTTGATATGGTTTCTTAATCATTAAGATGATCACAAAACTAATACTAAAGTACTCTCCCATCTTTTCAGATTTGAGAAACTTTTATCCTTCTGCCTAATTTGATTCTTCTTATTCGCTCTGCCATACATTGGAACCTTTTCCAATGTCTCAGAATTACACTTAAGCTTGTAAGTATAACCATATTTACTGAACGTAAGTAAATCATGACGAATAGTCTTATCAATCTTTTGTGGTGGACTTGACCGGTGCACAAGAATGTGCACTCGATCGCTTAGTCCTTCACTTGACTCACACATCCATGTGAACAAGTAGTTAGTCTTAATTTTCCAATACTTGAAAGTTCTCATTCATCATGCTATACAACTTGCATGATTCCAAGTTCCGGTCCAATTGAAACTTGGGTGATGAGAATCTTTCCTTATTTGGTAAATCTAGACATTACCACAAATGAAAGAATCATTTTCATATTTCCACTCTTGCTCTTAATGGAATCATATAACCAACAATTTTTCCACAAATGCCATTGTAAGGATATTTTAAAATAAATAAAATCAAAAATTTTCTTTTATTTTAAAAACTTTGCGGAAAAACTTATCCTTACAATGCAAAAGCACATGAAAACTTTGTTGTTATCTATTCCTAAGCAATATCTCATAATTCCTAAGAAGTAGCTCAAGAATCCGATCTTCAAACTATGCGATAGACATCCATCTATGCCATCAGATTCAACATATTCTTTCTTTAAGTTTCTTCACTTTTCTTTGATTCAAAAAACATCACCATGTGACCCAGTCACATCATGTATCAGGAATCTCAGAATAGAAACTTAGCAGAGTTAGATAGTGGAATTTACCTGAAGTAGAGTCAAACTTATTGACTTTAACATCGTTAGGTAAATTTGGTAGCTTCGCAACCAATGCCCCTTCCTTTGGCAATATAAACATATGGAGCCTTTGATAATGGTACACGGGACTATCATAGACTTAGCTTTTCTCTTTACCATTTGGTTAACCGAGTTGACTATGGCCGATCCCTTTCCATTGGGAAGAGAATGCTTTCCTGGATTTCCTGTGTCACTATTGTCAATGTCCATGAAGTTTTAAGGAAGTTGATCTTAACAAATAGATAAGATCATTAAGGGTCTTGTCATAGACTGTTTCATAGGTTTCCCAAAGGAACTCACTATGTGACTTAGAAAGTGATTGAACCACCAACTTTCTTAGGACTTTGACACCCAACTCTCCCGGCTTGTCAATATGTGACTACATCTCCAAGATGTGATCACACTTAGACCTTGCCTTGCCAATAGGACTTTAGTGACCTTGAACTTGTGGGTTAGGGAGAATAATTGAAGGAGGTGAAATAAGTATGATTTCCAAGGGACATCAGAATAATTTAAAGCTTGTTTCAAGATATTTGGGAAGATCATAAATGTCTAAACCAGACATCTTTTGGGAGATATTCAAGATAGTTGATTTTAAAGTCCTTAATATGACACCCAATATGAAATATTAAGGCTAGGACCCAACAAACTATTTTATAACTTAGAAGAGGGATGCCGTAATCCAAGCTATAAAATATTTGAAGGTAGGTGAATGACGATTCACCAATTTCCTCCAAGATAAACGAAATGTATTATTAGGTTTTAATTGGATTTGAAACTCCTAGATCTTTGAGATTCATTGAACTGTTCAAAGGCATGTTTCAATCTCGAGTGTGCCCTCTCAAATTTTGTGACTGGGATGCCGAGGATCACAAAACAAGGTGTGAATAACCATACCAATTCACTTGGTACCCTTAATATTATCACCCAATCAATGTGCCGGTTAACCACACACGCTCCATTGATCTATGACAAACATTAAGTCACCCTTCGTGATCCTTACTAGTCCAAGTTAGTGTGCCGGTTAACTACACACGCTCCACCAACGACTTGGTAAGGTACAAAGTGTGAATTCCATGGGCTAGCACCAAATTCACATTTTTCCTAAGTAACTAAGATTGGGTATTATTAAGAGTTTAGTTACTTAGTATTTATCATTAATACTTTTAGTGAAGGGAGAATTATAGTCCTGTCAAACCCGTTCGGCTAACGACCCTCCACCAGTCAAGCAAGCGGTGGGTGAGAGTGGACACCCATTAAGTTGCCATTTTATAGGCAACAACCTTATACCCACCTTATAGACCGGCTCTGATACCACTGTTGGGTTTTGAGCATTCTAACACTCCTAAGTGTACATGCAACCCTAAATAGCTTGGATATATGTTTTCTCTATTATACATGCAAATAAGAACTTCCAAGGTATTATCCTAATCTAGCATACAAAAACAATGAATGTAACAAGATAGAATACATACCTCTTGATGTAGATAGTCTTCATGAAGCTTGAGTGCCTAGCCCCAATAGTGTGGCAGCCTCAAATGGAATCACAATCACCAAAACACATAGAATAACTTGAGAGAATTCTACAACTCATGAAATCGGCTAGCCCTTTTTCTTCACACTCTAGTGGCCGATTTTGGTCAAGAATAAGATGCTTATATAGTTAGGGTTACACCATGTAAACCCTAATTGGCATGGCCTTTCATTTCCATGATCCATGGGTACAAATATACCATGGAGCATCCATGGACCATCCTATGGGTTTTAGCCCAACTTGATTATCCATGGAGCATTAGCCCACTATACAAGTATGGATGATTTACACAATCAACCCATATATTTAATTAGTCTTCTTTTGATCACTTAATTAATCCTAGATTAATTCTTGATCAATACTAATTAAATAATCTTATTATTCTTATTATTAATATACTAGAACTTATAATATATTAATAACCATAAGTGTCTTATTTCTCTCATTATAGTCTATCCAAGTGCATGATGGTATGCAACCCAAATGGACCATGCCAGGTCGGGTCAAGTCTTACCAATTATAGTTATGGACTTAGACATTAATCCAACAACCGGGTCATGGAGATTGATGCCAACTCAGGTGTCAACACAGTCCGCATCCGCCGTCTTGAAGAAGACATGGAACGGACCCGGAGAACCAATGAAACCCTGCAGCAGCAGCTGGCTGCCTCACGAGCTGAAATCTTGGAACTTCGAGCTCGTCAGAGGGCTTGGGATCGACCCCTTCAAGAGGTGTTTTGTCAAGTGTCCGACCTCAGGGCTCGCCCGGGGAATTCCCATCGCTGTTAGATGATGTCTAGTACATCTCTGTCTTTTAATTAAAGAATAGCCTTTAACATCTGTGCTCTAAGTAGCACTTGTCTGTAAAATATATCCTAACTTTCAGTACTCTAATTAAGAATCTAAGAACTATCAAACTTTTCTATATGGTATGATGTAAGACCTACTGTTAGGTCGATTTTCCCTGAACTTATTACATCAGTAATACCATTATTATTGAGATCTATCTAATCTGTGGGAAAAATCTATACACTTGTGCTTTCCTACTAATATTTCTTATTATGATTTCAAACACTCATTCAACTGTTGGGCTATGGTTAGTTAGTCCATGTGTCACTCTCACGTTGCTTACAAATTGATTCTTACCATTTTTCTTATCTTTATAAACTTATAGCTGAAAGATGCCTCCTCGCAAATCTCCCAGGAATAATCCTGCACCACCACCTCCTCCGCCTCCGGTCATCGATACTGTAGCCCTGAATGTTGCCGTAGCTGCAGCAGTGGCAACTGCCATGGCTCAGTATCACTCTTCTGATGCCAGCAGAGGTGGAACCCCTGTGGAATCAACCCCGGTTGAAACCCCTGTGCGCTCGAGAGAGAGAGCTCAAACAAGGATTTCACAAATTGCAAACCGAAGCCTTTTTACGGCACCGGCGGAGTCATTTCCCTCTCGCAATGGCTCGAGAAGACTGAATCAGTCTTCGATATCTGTTCATGAACTGCGGCAAGTAAACTCAAGTACGCCGCATGCACCTTTGAAGGAAAGGCCCTGACATGGTGGAACGGCCATGTTAAGGCACTAACTCTCGTCGTAGCCAACGACATAGGCTGGGAAACAATGAAAGACCTCATGACTGAGGAATACTGCCCGAGGGACGAGATCCAGAAACTGGAGTAGGAACTTTGGAACCTGAAGATGAAGGGCACCAACGTGGTCGCTTATACTGCCCGATTCAGCGAGCTGGTGGCCGTCTGCCCCAATATGGTTCCCACCGAGGGGAAGAAGATCGAGAGGTACATATGGGGGCTAGTGCCTCTGTATCAGGGGAATGTTCTAGCATCAAACCCCGCTACCTTCGACAGTGCAAAACGATTGGCACAACGACTCATTGACCATGGAGTCAAAACCCCTGCAACCACAACCACCCTAGCCATCCCGGAACCCTCCAAACCCGATGATACTAAGAGGGAATTCTGGGATGAAAAGAAGAAGCAACAGGCTGCCAAAAAGCAGCAAATTGTGGCAATACATGCCGCAATAACCCCTGCTGCTGCTACTACTGCTCCGGTGGGTCGGTATGCTGGAAGTTCCCCCAAGTGCAACAAATGCAACTACCACCACAACGGCCCCTGCTGTGAAATGCAGTGCTCTAACTGCAACAGGAAATGACACACCATCCGTTTCTGTAAGTTCCCGACACGACCTATCAACCAAGTCCCTGGCTCTAGCGCGAGCCCGACCTGATATGGATGTGGCGAAGTAGGCCACTATAAGAGGAACTGCCCCAAAGCAAAGAATGCTGGTGGAGCAGGAAGGGTACTAGCTATAGGCCACGGGGAAGCAGTTGCTGACCCGACAGTGGTGACTGGTACGTTCCTCCTCGATAACTCCTATGCATGCATTCTGTTCGATAGTGGAGCGGAGCGAAGCTTCGTAAACCATAAATTTGCTCGCATGCTTAATCAACCACCGCACGCACTCAAAGAACTATTCACAGTAGAAATGGCTAATGGAAAAACTGAAAGTACGAGTAGCATATACTTAGGATGTACCCTAACTCTAGATAACCATTGATTCCCAATCGACCTCATGCCAGTCTCAATAAAAAGTTTCGACGTTATCATTGGCATGGATTGGTTAAGCCTTCATCGCGCCGACATCATGTGTTACGAGAAAGCAGTCCGTCTAAACCTTCCGTCTAACGAAACTCTTATAGTCTACGGCGACAAACCCGGTGCAAGTCTTCGCATCATATCAAGTATTCAAGCACATAAGTATTTGCATAAGGAATACCATGCATTCCTTGCTCACGTCGTCGACACGAGCCTCGAAACGAAAAACTAAAGAACATCCCTGTAGTGAGTGACTTCCCCGACATTTTCCCAGAAGAACTACTCGAGTTACCTCCGCAACGACAGGTCGAGTTTAGAATCGACTTAGTCCCAAGAGCTACCCCAATAGCCAAGTCGCCCTACCGCTTAGCACCAGCTGAGATGCAGGAACTCTCTGGTCAACTTAATGAACTGCTCAGCAAGGGCTTTATAAGACCGAGTTTCTCTCCTTGGGGAGCACCGGTCTTGTTCGTTAAGAAGAAAGACGGATCATTCCGTATGTGTATTGACTATAGAGAACTCAACAAACTGACGGTCAAGAATCGTTACTCTCTTCCTCGCATAGATGATCTATTCGACCAACTGCAAGGGGCGAACTATTTTTCTAAGATTGATCTGAGATCCGGATATCACCAGTTACGAGTGCTAGAGGAGGATGTGCTGAAGACAGCCTTCCGAACTCGTTACGGACATTACGAGTTCGTGGTGATGCCATTCGGATTAAACAATGCGCCCACAGTCTTCATGGATCTGATGAATAGAGTATGCCGACCTTACTTGGATCAGTTCGTTATCGTTTTCATTGACGACATCCTGATCTACTCCCGAAGTAAGAAAGAACATGGCGATCACCTGCGACAAGTTCTAGAGACATTATGAAAAGAGAAGCTTTATGCGAAGTTCTCGAAATGTGAATTTTAGATCCAGAGAGTCGAATTCTTAGGACACATGGCAAGCGAAGAGGGAATCCACGTGGACCCATCCAAAATTAAATCCATTGAGAACTGGTCAGCACCTAAGACGCCTACATAAATTCGTCAATTTCTAGGTCTCGCTGGCGACTACCGCAGATTCATTCAGAACTTCTCTCGAATAGCGAAACCTCTTACAACCCTAACCCAGAAAGGCGTGGCCTTTGACTGGGAAGAGAAACAAGAAAGAGCGTTCCAAACGCTCAAACGAGCCTTATGCACCGCACCAATACTATCCCTTCCCGAAGGAATAAAAGACTTCGTAGTCTATTACGATGCATCGAATCATGGGCTCGGATGTGTCCTGATGCAGCGAGGTAAGGTCATCGCCTACGCCTCGAGACAGTTGAAGACACACGAGGTTAACTACATGACCCACGATCTTGAACTAGGAGCAGTGGTGTTTGCTCTGAAGATCTGGAGACATTACTTGTATGGAACGAAGAGCACTATCTTTACCGGCCACAAGAGTTTACAACACATTTTCGATCAAAAGGAGCTCAACATGAGACAACGACGGTGGGTCGAGCTACTCAGTGATTACGAATGCGATATTCGTTATCATCCGGGTAAAGCCAACGTAGTAGCAGACGCCCTAAGTCGGAAGGAATATTCTGGTCGCAAAGTCAAGTCATTGTCAATAACCATCCATTCACACTTGTCTAAGCAAATTGAGGAGGCTCAACTTGAAGCCATGAAACCTGAAAATGTAACGAATGAATCCCTTAGAGGAATGGACAAGAATTTAGAAGCCAAGGGTGACGGAGCCTTATATTTCATGAACCGGATCTGGACACCGAAACACGGTGGTTTCCAAGACTTGGTCATGACCGAGGCGCACAACACCCGGTATTCCATCCACCCAGGTTCAGATAAGATATATCTGGATCTTAAAAAGCTATACTGGTGGCCTAATATGAAAGCAGAGATTGCTACCTTCATAAGTAAATGCCTTACTTGCGCAAAGGTTAAGGTCGAGTACCAGAAGCCCTCTGGTTTATTGCAACAACCAGAGATCCCGGAATGGAAGTGGGAGCGGATCACTATGGATTTCATAACCAAGTTGCCCAAGACAACGGGTGGACTTGACACTATATGGGTCATCGTTGATAGATTGACCAAGTCTGCACGCTTCTTGCCTATCAAAGAAACCGACAAGATGGAGAAACTTACGAGAACATACATTAGGGAAATCGTACGGCTACATGGTGTACCTATGTCCATTATCTCCGATAGAGATAGTAGGTTCACCTCAAGATTTTGGCAATCACTACAACATTCCCTAGGAACAAGGCTGGACATGAGCACAACCTACCATCCTCAGACTGACGGACAGAGTGAGAGGACCATCCAAACACTGGAAGATATGTTGCGAGCCTGCGTGATTGACTTTGGGAAGGCATGGGATACGCATTTACCCCTTGTCGAGTTTTCCTATAATAACAGTTATCACACGAGCATCAAGGCTGCTCCATTTGAAGCTCTCTACGGCCGAAAGTGCAGATCCCCTCTATGCTGGGCTGAGATGGGTGATACCCAATTAGCCAGGGGCAAGCTTCCGACAGTACTCTCACCGGTCCGGAGATCATTTGGGAAACGACAGAGAAAATCGTTCAGATCCGTGAACGATTGAAAGCCTCTAGAGACCGACAGAAGAGCTACGCTGATAAACGAAGGAAACCTTTGGAATTTCAGGTGGGAGACCGAGTCCTTCTCAAAGTCTCACCCTGGAAGGGCTTGATACGCTTCGGCAAGCGTGGGAAGCTTAATCCGAGGTACATAGGGCCTTTCGAGATTCTTGCAAGAGTCGGCCCCGTAGCTTACAAACTCGACCTACCAGACGCACTTCGTAACATACATTCTACATTCCACGTATCTAACTTGAAAAAGTGTCTATCCGACGAGACTCTTGTAATCCCACTCGACGAGATCGAGATCAACGAGAGCCTCAACTTCGTGGAAGAACCTGTAGAGATCATGGACCGTGAGGTCAAGCAGACAAAACAAAGTCGCATACCCATCGTGAAGGTTCGCTGGAATGCCAAGCGGGGACCTGAATTCACATGGGAACGCGAAGATCAGATGAAACAAAAGTACCCTCATCTCTTTCATGTTCACTAGTATCTTTACTACTTTAAATTTCGGGACGAAATTCCCTCTAACGGGGGGATGATGTGACAACCCGATATTTCAACTCTTAGTAATGACCTAAAAAGTCAAGTATTGTAACCACTTTTGAGTTAATAAAATTAACTTTGATAATAAAATGTCTAAAAGTTCTATTTAAATTCCTTCTATGTTTAAATGTCATTAAACCATGATCGTACGTAAAAAGAGCGCCCAAATCCGACTTCGTATATTGAAGTTAAGATTTTTCCAAGTTCGGCTTACCAACAAACAACTAAAAACTCGAATCAGAGATCGAGCGACTTTTGGCCGGAATGACCTAAATGAGAATCAAAGGTCCCGACAATGGTATTTCAGCGGTGAAAAGTCTGGCGAAAACCGACGTCAGATAAAGAAGTTATGAATTTTTAAAGAAATTCCTTAATCACGTCATTTTATAATTAAATAATAAAAATAATTTCGGAATTTGCCAATGGAGTCTAAACGAAAGTTGTAGAGCGTAGTCTCACCTATGCGTGGATATAAAGACCATCAAAAACGGAGTTCGTATGAAGGAGATATGATTTTTTGAAGTTTATTAAATAATATATATATATATATATATATATATATATATATATATATATATATATATATATATATATATATATCAAAAATCCGGTAATATCCGAAGAAGGAGTCAGCATCCTCATCCGAGTTACGCGCTGCGTAACCCCGTACGCCCCGCGTACCCGAGGGCCTTGGTCTCGGTCCGTCCACGTCGCCCCTATGCGAAGCTACCGACCCGCCCCATCCGACCCGCCCCATCCGACCCGCCCCATTCGATCCGTCCCATCCGAAGTCGAGGCAGTCGAGGACTCGCTCATGCATGACGTACGCGTACGCGCTGCGTACGAGCGTACGCCCCATGTACCGAGGCTTCTCAGACCCCCTATAAATAGAATGCGAGGGTTTCCGGAAAAATTGCTCATTTCTCTCCTTTCTCTCACGATCTTGCCTCGATTTCCGTGCCCCTTCAAACCCGAAGCTCTGGTCTTTTTGCTCAAGTCCCGAGGGTCGATTTTACTCCCGAGATTCCCGAGAATCCCGAGAAAAATCCGTTTCCCAAGACGAAACTCTGCCCGGTTTCCATCTCGCTATCTTCAAACTTTCAAGTGAGTTCATACCCCTTTAATCAACCTTTGAAATGATTTTAAATGTTTTAAATACTTATGGGGGGGAATACAAGTTAAATACTTATAGTTATTGCTTCAATCACATGTGATTACATTAATCACATGTGATTAATAACTAGGGAAACCAGTGATTTTATCACTGTTCAAACTATCTATCAAACTGTTTTACTTCAGAATGTTTTACAAACCCTTTTACTTTTCAAACTTATTTACAACTGTGATTCAAACAAATCTTCCTTATACTTAAACTGTTTTATCAAACCTATGCCTTCAAATTGTTTTATAGATTGACATCAAGTCGATCTTTTCTTAAAATAATACTTATGTTTCAAATGTCTTATAAAAACTTATTTGTGCTTTTATATTATAAATTGCATGCCCATATATGTATAGATGTATAAATAATGTTTAAAGGGCTTAGGAAGGCCATCCGCCCTATTTCCTTTTTCTCGATTTGGATGTGGTCTGGTGGGATTTCGGGTGACCATCCGAAGGTCATTTCAATATGAATTATATATCAAATATACATATATAGACATAAAAGTACTTCCATATTCATACGTACTAGACACACCATTAGTAAGTTACCATCGGGGTAACACAGGATCATAGTATTACAACTACTAGATCAATGAGTCAGTTCATTCATGAGTCCATATACAACTATACTAGGAAGAGAACATATACAACTATACTATGAGAACATATACAACTATACTAGGAAGAGAACATATACAACTATACTATGAGAACATATACAACTATACTAGGAAGCTAAGCTATCAATTGCGCGCTATAGCGGTGCTATACCGGCGCTATAGTGTTTTGCGGAGGTCAGGAACCGCTATTTTCAACTTAGCGTTTTCATTTCGCGGTACCGCTATTAGCGGCGCTATTCACCGCTATTTACCGCTATTTCAATAACTGCTATAGCGGCGCTACGGGCGCTATTCCATTTTCGTTCACATTTTGGGTCATTTGGTTACTTTGTCAATGAAAAACTAGTTTTAATGATCTCACTACACTTTCATTTTAAAATGCCCAAACAACTAACATAACTAAAAGCATTCAAAGCAACTACGTCTACCGACAACTCTCTTTCTCATCTCTTTCTGTACTCACGACAACTTGAACTGCTATGGTCGGACTCCATTAATGCTTTTTGTAAATCAAACCACACCTATGATGCTACGACTTGGGACTTAACTCTTTATATCAACCATGACCTACTAATACGATATTGAACACGAACAATACAATTAAGCTGTATTTGACACTTTGACACTACCTAGTTTTCATATTACCATAATATTCTATTATGTTATGTTTTTATATGATTTTTTAGGTTTATGATATTAATTCTATATAGACTTGTAGTATTAATACTCAAATATATATAACTTTTATATAAATATAATATAAAATTATAAATTATACGTAATATTCAAAAAACCGCTATATCACCGCTATACCACCGTGATAACCGCGATCTCAAATAGCGGCATGTGACCACAATTGAAATTTTGACCGTGATAACTGCATAGCTAGGAAGAGAACATATACAACTATACTAGAACGAGAAACATTACCCTTACATTAATTCGTTAACAATTGTGATCCACTGTATCGGAGCATGCCTTAAATGTCATGGCCCGAGTTGTAGCCAGAATTCTCTTGGAGGGAGAGCGTGAGTTTGCGTATAGATCTATACTGGATTGACTATCCTACACCTTGCTGCTAGCTACAGCCGGACCTGCAGGTCTGCGGGTGCCAAACGTCATTCCGTTATTACGACCATTCGTATGTCGTTGTTACCAGTCGATAGCATGGTGCAATTATCACATTTTACCTTAACATAAATCCGGTTTAAGGTAGTTAGTACAGCAGTAGTTACTATAAAACTAAGCTACAGTACTACAATGATTTACCCATTACATATTTTTAGTGATAACCTCACTTGAACTTTAATGTACAAACTATATTTTGTTAAAAGATAGTTGCACTTGGGAAATTACACACTTTTACAACAAACGAACATACAAAACAGTTAAGCCTTGGTAGAAGGCTACTTTAATAGAAAATATAGGTTTTTCTGAGAGATTCAAACTTTTACAAACACTTACTTACATTTTACAAACTTATACTTGAGACGTTCAAACGTTTTTGATAAGAAACACCGACACTAAAATACTTATGAACTCACCAGCTTAATGCTGATAAACTCTTTCAAAATAACTTGTATTCTCAGGTCATCAGTAGACAGGTACCGATGCCAGCTTTTGAGAAGATGGAGCGCATTCAAGACTCATCATATTATCATTTTGATTTACCTTATATTTTTGGTGTCTAAAACTGTACAGAACACGCTTGTATTAAAATTATATATTTAATGCAATGGATGATGTTGTTTGCTTATTTACATTTACTGTGTTGTGATACTTTACATGACGTCCTCCGCCCCAGAACCTTTCCACCGTTCTTGGTTTTGGGGTGTGACACAATCCAAACCCTTGGAATGAAACTCCATTGTGCAGTTTCCTCAAGCATTACACAGAATCCCGACCCTGCTGGCCTCTCAAAAGCTGATCCAAACTCTTGGGTCTTCTTCCCGATACCCTCCACTAAATGCACATAATCTGAACTCTCTTCTCGAGGCACTCCAAATCGATCTTCCGCCCTCGGGCTCTAGGATCCACAACATTCAGGGTCTCGCACCCTGACACACTTACCAGCTCAATCGTCATCGGTTGAACTGCAATACTGTAACAAACCGTTATTTCAAGCTTATGTAATAGTGTAGGTCAAATTGTTCTTCTTTTTAATTAAATAAAGAGAAATTTTGGCATACTATGTATATTTACATAATTGACCCTCAAAAATAAATTATTAAATAATCTCAATTGAGTTAAACCAAGTGATAGAGATTGTAACAAGGTTTCCAAAAATAAAAGGAACACTAAAATCCGAGTTATAACGAAGAAGTTATGACCAATCGAAAATCCGGGACAAAACCGGCAAAACACTTTTCAGTGTAAAAACTGAATTTTTGATAAAAGGATTTCTAGCCTTAACAATCTAAATGAAAGCTATAGTTTATGTTAAACCGAGAACTTTCATAAAAAGAACGCCAAAATCTGACTTCGTATGAGGAAGTTATGATTTTTCGAAGTTTCAGTATAGCAGTGTACAGCTAAAAACTCGAAATAAAGATCGAGTGGTTTTTAGCCGACACAACCTAAACGAGAATTGAAGGTCTCGTCATTAGTAGTACAATGGTAAAAAGACAGACAAAAACGGATATCGTATGAAGAAGTTATGAATTTATAACGGATTCACGTCCTGATCTGCTTAAAATAATAATATAAAAAATAAAGTCAAAATTAGCCGACGAAGTCTAAATGAAAGTCGTAGAGTATAATTTTAGCTACGCGTGCATATAAAGAACGTCAAAAACGGAGTTCGTATGCAAAAGTTATGAATTTTAAAACTTTTGGGAAAAAAATAAAGAAAAATATAAATACCCGGGAAAATTCGCATGAACAGTACCGCCACGTCACCCCTCGCATGCGAGCCTCCACGTGTCGGCTGCTGAGTGGACCGATGTCTCGCGTGTCACCTCCTGATTCGGCCACCTCTGTGGTCCAATGCTACTCGGACAGCCTCGCATGAAGACACACCGGAGATGCTCGTCGCACGCGCCTCGCACCATCCTCGGACACCCCCTTCGCACATGTCGCCTTTCCATTGGACCGAGGGTTGGTCCAATCCGAGCCAGCCAGCAGCGAGCCTCCGGTCCAAAGAACAGCCCTCGCCTCGCCATCTGTCAGCAGCGTGTCAACCTCGCGCAGCCTCGGGTCCGAGCCTTCGGCCTATATAAGGCATGCGAGGGTTTCCGAAGAAATGACACTTTTCACCCCAAATTTTACTCTCTTTCACTTTTTCCACACCCTTAAGCTTATATAAAACCCTTAAAGCCCCGATATCAAGACTCGAGCCCGAAGTAAGCCATGAAGCCCCGAAATTCTCGAGAATTCATCCTCTCTCCTATCAAAACTCTGCCCGATTTGAGCCGGTTTCTCGAAAAATAAACTCCTTTTCATGAAACGAAACCTTGTCCAAATTACCACCTATCAAGTGAGTTCATACCTCCGTATTTTCATAATTTCTACTGTTTTAAGGGGGGAAATACAATTATAACACAACAACTTTGTGTTATAAATAAATGGTTTCAAATCTCGATAAAATGATTTTAAAGCATCAAAAATACTTCAAATTTTGAACTCTTTTATAAACTTATATTTTTCCCAAATATACATATTTGTATATATTATTTAATATAAATAAGGTTTAAAAGGCTTAGGACTAATAATTCATTATAGGTCCTTTTCCTTGTTTGGATTTGGACTTATAGTACCAGTTATTTGTCCGAAGGTCGTTCAAATTTTACTTATATATAAAATCGTATGTGTATATCAAATTAAAAGTTATTTCATCAGTTTAATCACCCTTTGTAGCATGTTAAGCAAAGGATTACATGCAAAAATAGTTATTTACCAATTCATAAAGTATATATAAATTATAATAGGTATAATTTATGATACATAGAGCAATAATTCATATGAATACATTCTTTTACATGCAACAAGGGTTTTAATTCAAAACAAGTCAAGGGTTTACACTTATCAAATACATGTTCAGGATACTAAGTCAAGAACATACTGTCAATCATTTATTTCAGAGTGATTGGGTTTTCATAACTAATATACATGTAACGTTTATATGCTTATTATGAGACATTCAATTCAGGTTGTTTAGATTCAATCTAGACAACCAAGGTAAAGCCCTGACATTATAACCAGAATCTCCAGTCTGGGGATCGAAACAAGTTGTGTGTAGATCTATATCGGGATTGACAACCCAGCACTCAGGCTGCTAGCTACACTCAGGCATACATGCCAATGAGTGGCAATTGTTATCAACAGTTTAAGCGCTCATCAGACGTTTGTTTCATGTGTTCATGTCTTAGTGTATAAACAACTAAACGTAAGTATATCTTCAAAGTACCAGTTTACAAAATGCAAAGTACAATGCTATACTAGAGTTTTCAATCACAGCTGGTGAAGCCAGGCACACTCTCAAATACAAGTTTTACAAATACAATGGTTTACAAATAAGACGGTTTTTTGGGAATAAAACTACTTTTCACATACCACAGAAAATATGGCATTTTCTAGAAGTGTTTTCATATTCAAAATACAAATACACCCATTCAAACATAAAGACTTATGTACTCACTCAACTTATTGTTGATACGCTCTTTTCAAATTACTTGTATTATTAGGGAAATAATAACAGGTACTCCCCGAGCTTTTTGAGAAGATGGAGCCATTAGGAGTCTTATCTTCTTCCTTTGTATAACTGTTTTGGTTTCAATATACAATGATTGAACACATGTAAATATTATACTTTTAAATACAATGGTTGTTTGTACTTTGATTACTATGATGCATGTGTTGTGATACTACAAATGAAGTCCTCCACCCCCAGACGTTTCCGCCGTCTGGTTTGGGGGTGTGACAGACTGGTATCAGAGCATTGTTTATAGTGAACTTAGTATATCAATCCATAAAAGATATACAAACTATAAATACATTGGGGCTGAGAGCTCTGACTACAAGTATACTTTTAAGAATTCTAAGTATTTTTAAAAAGAATTATACTAACCTTCGTACGTACAAGTACATAGTCATAAGAACTTAAAAGTATTTGGGTGTTGAACATTACAGTTAAACCCGAGCAGTTATGTAATCATATCTAGAATTAATATAGCCTGATCAACTATATTGATTTCAGATATGACCAACATGTGTTTGGGAGTAATAGTAGTGTTGTGACATGTCTAAAACTTACCAACTACCGAAGAAACTCTAAGAACATAACATAAAATACTATAAGAACATTATAAACATCGATATGCTTTAGTTTTCTTTTCAAGCATTTCTCATAACCTTATTCTCGTACAGACACAATGGCAGGACATCATCCACCAGGGGATCCTTATTTTCCAAATCGTGGCAATCAGGAATGGATAGTGGAAGATCCAAAAGAAGACTCAGATGAAGAACCATTTAAGGACAACGAGTCAAGCGGTACAGATATAGAGCCACAAGTCTGCAACCCGGGGATACGTCCCCCGAGACAAGAGGAAGCAATACCCATACCCGAGTGGGGCCAATACATAAACCATTGGAGTCGACAACACGGCCAACGCCCTCCCTACGGAATGCAACAGGGTTTCTATAACGTTTCAGAAGGAGGAGCAGCCAACAGAGCTCTTCCAGTTATAGTGAACCGAATTGCCCGACAATTCGATCAATCAAGGATGTCAATAAATCGTATCCTAGAAGTGAATGCGGCTGCATAGGCTAACGCTGCCGATATCCTTCGTTTTGACGAGATGCAAGATGATACCCAACACCATACTGAAGCCCTTCAAAGGCAACTTAATGTTGTTGAATCAGAGATCAGAGGACTGAGGGAGCATCAAGCTACCCAAGAAAGGTGCTGGAAATCGCAAGATGAAGCGGAACCCAGTAACCGTCGTAGCAACCGCCGCAAGTAGTGTTACACTACTTTCTAGTTTAATATACTGAATGTATAGACTACTTTCAGGAGATGTATAAATCAAGTATCAATAAAACAATAAACATTTACTTCAACAAGAGTTATTACAAGTTACATAAACATCCCATTTCCAAAGTTTTGGGATATTGGATATGTTTCAGTGTTATTTTTCATACTTTTCAAATACGACCGCGAAAATTTTTATTTTCGGTAGGCCGGTTTGATGTCGATACTTTTACAATATTGTGGTCTATTAAAGACCTACTTTAGGGTTAAGTATCCGAATTACATATACTAAGTATACCAATACAAGCGACATGTACTTTCATACTCTTTGAAAAATAACCACTTCATTTTAATCTATCCAGTTGCAAGTTGTACTTGCAATGGACATCCATTTTCAATTCTTTACAATATTCTTGTTGAATTAAGTGTTTAAGTTCAGAGATATCAAATTCATATTCATTCTTGATATCTCACCATCTTCTTATCTATTGACTTTTATAGAAAAAGATGCCTCCTCGTAGGAATCCAAGACGTAACAATGAAACGGAAGCACCGACACCACCTCCACCACCACCCCCTCAATTCGATGCTGCCATGTTCCAAGGGGTAGTCACGGCAGCTGTAGCGGCTGCCTTATCTCATATCAATGCTGCCGGTACTAGTGGGTCGGGAGCTGATCCACGTCCTTCTAACCTTGTCGAGGGTCATGAGCACTCGAGGGAGTGCACTTATAAAGACTTCTCGAATGCCAAACCCAAGACCTTTAATGGAACTAGAGGAGTGATGGTTTTAAGGCAGTGGATTGAGAAGATAGAAGCAGTCTTTGAAATCTGTTCCTGTCCAGAGGGTAGCAAAGTTAAATTTGCTGCCTTTACTTTCTTAGATAGGGCCCTAACATGGTGGAATGGCCATGTTAAGTCACTAACTTTGGTAGTGGCTAATACTATAAGCTGGGAGAACCTAAAAACCATGTTGATGCGGGAATACTGCCCACGAGGGGAAATTTAGAAATTGGAACAAGAACTTTGGAATATTACTATGGTCGGTGCCGACATAACTGTTGGAATAGTGTCTAAGCCCGTAACTATATTTGGTATGTACTTGACCCGATTGTGCATGGTCCTTTTGGGTTGCCTTCTGCATAGCAACTTGACAAGGTAATTTAAGGAGAAAGAGAGAGTATTATGATTAATATATTATAAGAATAATATATTAAAGGAGAAATCATATTTATTTAATTAGTATTGGTCATAAATTAATTAAGAATTAATTTAGTGGTCAAAAGAGATTAATTGAATAAAGGGGTATAAACTGTCAAATGTGTGATAGTTGAGTTTTAGGTTAAGGAAACCTAATGGGCTTAAGGGGGAACGAAATTATGATAGGTAACCATCATATTTTCGTTCAAGGGCCTTATTCCAGAAGGTTCCATGGGTTGCTTTGTGGTTAAGCTGTCCATTAGGGTTTAGAGTGAAACCCTAGTAATCGGCAACTATAAATATGACCCCTAGGGCATGAATTCGGCTACCACTTGATTCTAAGAGTACCCTAGGCCAAATTCTAGTCTCCCTCTCCCTCTCTCATATTGCCTTCTTGCTTGTGGGGTTTGTGAACCATTAGAGGAGTTGCATTTGTGACTCTAGGCTCAAAAGAAGAAGATATACAAGATCTAAGTCAATCATTGAAGAGGTAAACATCTAGATCTGATTCTATATGTTATTTCAGTTGTTTATATGCTAGATTAGGGTTTGTAAGTCTTGGAATCAAAGCATGTTCAATAGTGAAACCTAGATCCAAGCATTAGGGTTTGTATGAGCACATAGGAATGTTTCTTATGCACAAAACCCATCAGTGGTATCAGAGCTTTGATTGGTTTCAGTTGTATGTGATGCTTAACTGCTTTATTTGCTGAGAAAACGATTTTTGGTCCCTGCCCGACTCAACTCGGCGAGTCACTACCTGGACTCGGCGAGTTGGCCCCTACTCGGCGAGTCCAGGCCTGACTCGGCGAGTCAGTTCGTCAGAATTAGGGTTTTTTCGGGTTTTTGGCTGCTGTTTTGACTTGGACTTAATGCTTAATTGTTTTATGAAGTTAAAATCCGAATTTTATCTATATTAAGTGTTTATCCTTGCCAAAAGAATAGATAATTTCAAATCTTTTTAAATATTAGTTATTCATGTGATAAATATGGATTATTTAAAAATTATTTGATAATTATCTGATGACTAAAATTAAGACTAGGTCAAATATATATAATTATGAAATTAATTGGTTAATTTGAATTATTTGTTATTTGATCCCTTGTGTTTTGAAAAGTTCAAAACTTGCCCTCAAGTTTTGAAATTTGAATTTTGTAATTAAAAGTTTAATTTTGAATAATTTAAATTTCAAACCCTTAGAATTTTACAAGTTTAAAATTCAACCCTATACTATTATATATTACAAGCTTAATTAATATATATATATATATATATATATGTATAACTTAAATGCTAGTCTTACCGTTAGTAGGCCTCATTCACGAAGCCGGTCTATAAGGTGGGTATAAGGTTGCTGCCTATAAAATGGCGCTTAATGGGTGTACACTCACACCTACCGCTTGCTTGACTAGTGGAGGGTCGTTAGCCGAACGGGTAGGATAGGGCAACCCTCTACTCATTAAAAGTATAATGTTGAATACAAAGTAACTACATGATTTTTGCAAATTCCCATTCCTAGTTACTTTAGGGTAAAATGTGAAAATGATGCTAATCCATGGAATTACACTTCGTACCCTTGTCAAACGTTGATGGAGCGCGTGTGGTTAACCGGCACATCAATTTGGGGATGACATAGGTAGCGAAGGGTGACTCGATGTTTGTCATAGATCAATGGAGCGTGTGTG
Source organism: Lactuca serriola (assembly GCF_051521515.1). NCBI lineage: Eukaryota > Viridiplantae > Streptophyta > Magnoliopsida > Asterales > Asteraceae > Lactuca > Lactuca serriola. Next base: position 67,918,330 of record NC_136409.1, on the reverse strand, counting down.
GTTTACCGGCACATTGATTGGGTGATAGTGACATTGGGTGCACCACGTTAATTCGCATGGTTATTCACAAATTTGTTTGCGATCCTCGGCATCCCAGTCGCAAATTTGAAATGCATATCGAGATTTAAACATGCCATTGAAAAGTTCAATGAATCTCAAAGATCTAGGAGTTTTCAATACATTTAAAACCTAAATTGCTTTTTCGTTTTTAATGGTGAGAATTAGTGAATCGTCATTCACTTACCTTCAAATTATTTACTTTTAGAGTACGACATCCCTTTCTAAGTTGTATATAATGTTGTTGGATCCTAGCCCTAATTTCTCATTTGGGTGTTTAATTAGGGATTCAATTCTAATCAAACTTTGTTCCTTTCTTTTTCAGATGTCTGCTAACAACAACAACAACAACGCTTCTGGGTCATTCTCTATGATGAACTTGTGTCAGAAAGTGACATTTGATGGTTCAAACTTCAACGAGTGGATGAGGTACATTCGCATGATTACACGCTACGAGGACAAAGAATATGTCCTCGATGAGAAGCTTGAGAAGATCATCCCAGATGTTGCTACTCCTGAGGAATTGGCCGCCTTTGAGGCCCACGAGCGTGATGCCACGAAAGTTCACTGCATCATGCTGGCCACCATGAACCTCGAACTCCAAAAGTCCTATGAGGACATGTATCCATATGAAATGCATCAGGATTTGCTGGACAGGTATCACCAGAGCGCGAGGCAAGAGCGCTATGAGATCATTACTAACATGATCACCGCTAAGATGGGGAGTGGAGAATCCCTAACCTCTCATTTGCAGAAAATGCAGAGGTATGTTGATCGTCTTCTCAAACTTAATGTTAAGTTTGATGAGGATTTGGCTATCGACATAATCCTCCACTCCTTGCCCTCCTGCTACAATCAGTTTAGGATGACCTACCATATGAACAAAGAGGAGGTCTCCTTGAGCAAGCTCCAAGGACTTTTGAGGACTGCTGAGAGCAACCTCAAAGACAAATCCGTTGCACCGTCACCTGTTGTGGCCGCTCCTGTGATGGCAATAGGTCAAGGAAAGGGCAAAAACAGGAAGGCTCCATGTAAGAACCACCATAAGGGGAAACCCCGTGATGGTTCGTCCTCAAGTGGGACCAAAGCTGGCTCCGTTAAACCCTCTTCCGATCCTAAAGAAGCAAAGTGCTTCTATTGCCACCAAAAGGGCCACTGGAAGCGAAGCTGCCCTCAATATCTGCAGGACATAAGTGATGGGAAGATCAAGCCCACATTTGCAGGTATGTATTGTATTAAATCTAATAACTCATCATTTGCTACTTCATGGGTTCTTGATACAGGATGTGGTTACCACATTTGTTCTGATTTGCAGGGCCTAAAAAGAAGTAGGGAGATGGAGCATGGGAAGATGAACCTGATTATGGGAAACAGAAGATCTTCACCTGTGACCAAAGTCGGTGTTTATTCTTTAGTGTTGAGTAATGGGTTAGGAATAGATTTAGAGAATTGCTGTTATTCGCCAGATATGGCAAGAAACATTATTTCTTTTCACGGGTTGTTTAGACAAGGTTTCAGATATTCTTTTGATAATAATAATGGTTCTATTAATGTTTATTTGAATGGTGTCTTTTATTTCAATGCATTACCTTGTAATGGGATTTATGAATCTGTGATGATTGTTGATAATTTTGGAAATAATGTTTTGAATATTGATTCGTCTACTAGTCTAGACAAAGCATGCTTGTGGCATTGTCGCCTTGGCCATGTCAACAAGAAACGCATAGCCCAACTCCAAAAGGATGGAGTGTTGGAGTCATTCGACCTTAGGGACGATGACACGTGTGAGTCTTGTTTACTTGGGAAGATGACCAAGTCACCCTTTACTGGCACTTGTGAAAGGGGTGAGGGTTTATTGGATCTCATACACACCGATGTGTGTGGGCCCTTTAGATCCACCACAAGGGATGCTTGCCGCTTCTACGTGACTTTTACAGATGATTATAGCAGATATGGATATATCTACTTGATCAAGCAAAAGTCGGAAACCTTTGAAAAGTTCAAAGAGTTTAAGAATGAAGTGGAGAATCAGCTGGGCAGGAAAATCAAGATGCTTCGGTCAGACTGAGGAGGAGAGTACCTAAGTCTTGAGTTTCACGACTATCTAAAAGAATGCGGAATCGTTTCGCAATTGACGCCTCCGAGAACGCCATAATTGAATGGTGTGGCTGAGAGACGTAATCGGACCTTGTTGGACATGGTTCGTTCTATGATGAGTCGGACTTCGTTACCAATAGCTTTCTGGGGGTATGCCTTAGAGACTGCCACCCACATACTTAACTTAGTTCCCACCAAGAAGGTTTCCAAGACTCCTCACGAGATGTGGACAGGGAAGGCTCCCTCGTTGGCACATATCAAGGTTTGGGGTTGCGAGGCTTTCGTAAGACGAGAGACTCACGACAAACTAGAACCTCGTAGTGAGAAGTGTTATTTCATTGGCTATCCACAGAAGTCTTTTGGCTACCTTTTCTATAGACCGAGTGACAATGTTGTCTTCGTTGCTAGAAGAGGGGTTTTCCGAGAAAGGGAATTAATAAGCCAAGAAGACAGTGGGAGGCAAATTGAACTTGAAGAGATTCAAGATCAAAGCGATGAAGGAACCTCAGACACTGGCACTCAACTTGAGGAGGAAACTCCTGTTGAACCTATTGACGAGTCCCTACCTCTTCGACGTTCCACTAGGGCTAGTTTTCCACCCCAGTTTTATGGTTTTCATATTACTACTGAAGGGGATACATTTATTAGTGATAGTACACTAGTAAATTTGGATGAACCTAGCAGCTATAAGGAAGCCAGGGCAGGCCCAGAGTCTGCAAAATGGAAAGAGGCTATGGACAGCGAGATTCAGTCCATGTACGACAACCAAGTTTGGAATTTGGTTGATAATGTACCGGGTCGTAAGACAGTCGGGTGCAAGTGGATCTTCAAGAAGAAGACGGACATGGATGGGAAAGTGCATACTTATAAAGCGCGATTGGTTGCGAAGGGCTTTACTCAAACTCCCGGAGTTGACTATGATGAGACCTTCTCGCCAGTTGCGAAGATAAAGTCTATTAGGGTGATGCTTGCCATAGCTGCATTTCATGATTATGAAATATGGCAGATGGACGTGAAAACCGCTTTCCTTAATGGAAAGTTGGCTGAGGATGTCTACATGAATCAGCCAGAGGGTTTTGTTGATGCGAAGCATCCAACTAGAGTATGCAAGCTTGAGAAATCCATTTATGGATTGAAACAAGCATCTCGCAGGTGGAATCTTTGTTTTGATGAGAAGGTTAAAGAGTTTGGCTTTCTGCGAAGCGAAGATGAATCTTGTGTGTATGTCAAAGCCAGTGGGAGTATAGTAAGCTTCCTCGTATTGTATGTCGACGACATACTACTCATAGGAAACAATATCCCAACCTTGCAGGAAGTCAAGTCCTGGCTTGGGAAATGTTTCGCTATGAAGGACCTCGGAGAGGCTGCTTATATTCTGGGAATAAGAATAGTTAGAAACAGGGAAAAGAGACTGATAGGACTCAGTCAGGATACATACTTGGAAAAGGTACTAAAGCGTTTTAGTATGGAAAATTCCAAGAAAGGGGAGTTGCCAATCCAAAGCAATACCAAGCTGAGTAAGACTCAGAGCCCGAGTACAGAGACAGAGATAGCAGATATGAGTCGAGTACCTTACGCTTCCGCAGTAGGCTCTATCATGTACGCTATGACTTGCACTCGCCCTGATGTGGCCTTCGCCTTGAGCATGGTCAGCAGATATCAAGGGAACCCTGGTAGAGCTCATTGGATTGCAGTTAAGAATATTCTTAAGTACCTTCGGAGGACCAAGGAATGGTTTCTAGTCCTCGGTGGGAGTGATGACTTAAGGGTACGAGGGTACAGTGACGCCAGTTTTCAGACGGATCGGGATAACTTCCGATCGCAGTCGGGCTGGGTCTTTACCCTAAATGGAGGAGCAGTGACTTGGAAAAGTTCCAAGCAAGAGACCGTAGCTGATTCAACGTGCGAATCAGAATATATTGCGGCGAGCGAAGCGTCAAAGGAGGCTATATGGTTGAAGAACTTCATTGGAGACCTTGGAGTTGTACCATCCATAAAAGAGCCGATGGAAATTTTCTGTGATAATGAAGGTGCGGTTGCTTTGACCAAGGAACCGAGAGATCATGGCAGATCTCGACATATTGACAGAAAATACCATTTTATCAGACATCGGGTAGAAGAGGGACTCCTCGTTGTGAAGAGGGTATCATCATAAGAGAACCCAGCAGATCCCCTTACGAAGGGACTGAGTAGGGTCAAATACTTGCAGCACGCTAAGAGCATTGGGCTGAAGGATGATATAAGTTTGGATTAGATAGGAAATGTATAATAGATAGTTTGTACTTGACATTTGATGAATAAATGAAATTGTATTATTTATGAGTAAAGTTACTATCTCATGTTGGTTATTTATCTATTGTTTCCATTTTGCATGTTTTGACTTCCTGAATGATATGATTGTTCAAAAAGTCCACAGTCGGTCATATTTTGGAAGTAGATATGAATTAAGACTATCATGAATTGTTTGTAGATTGTCTGAAAGGTTTTGGACATAGCAAAGGTTTGCTGCAAAGTTCATGAGTGCTTGTGAATATGAGTTGAGCATTGGATTAAACCCGAGTTTGCTGTATCACTTAGTGGTGTCTTATCTTAAGTGATCGCAAAGTGATAATATCATATAGTCTTAAAACTTAGAGATATGGTGGTTGTTTGCTGGTTGGTTATACATTGATAATGTGTAAACGCATCAGTAACTTGATGTTATAAAACACATTATTGTGTGTGATCCATTAGCAAATGATAGATGCATATGAGTCGAAGTTGATCTGTTCCTTTTATTCTATGAGGATAAAAGTGATATATTGGCCACTTGATGATTTGGTTTGACTTATGTGCCGGGCCCAGTCAGAATGAAGTTGATGTGTTCAACTAAATTCTATGTCAAACAAATCGGAAATCAAGGAACTACTGCTGGACAATAAGCATTGTCAGCATAATATCCAGAACAGAGGATTATACGATCCCTTATCTAAAGGACAAGTTGATCAGAGTTGACAGCGAAGTATAAGAGCTACGATTGCCAATCGGATTCTGAAGTCATATGTGAGATATAGTTACTAGACTTATCCAAGTGGGAGACTGTTGGAATAGTGTCTAAGCCCGTAACTATATTTGGTATGTACTTGACTCGGTTGTGCATGGTCCTTTTGGGTTGTCTTCTCCATAGCAACTTGACAAGGTAATTTAAGGAGAAAGAGAGAGTATTATGATTAATATATTATAAGAATAATATATTAAAGGAGAAATCATATTTATTTAATTAGTATTGGTCATAAATTAATTAAGAATTAATTTAGTGGTCAAAAGAGATTAATTGAATAAAGGGGTATAAACTGTCAAATGTGTGATAGTTGAGTTTTAGGTTAAGGAAACCTAATGGGCTTAAGGGGGAACGAAATTATGATAGGTAACCATCATATTTTTGTTCAAGGGCCTTATTCCAGAAGGTTCCATGGGCTGCTTTGTGGTTAAGTTGTCCATTAGGGTTTAGAGGGAAACCCTAGTAATCTGCAACTATAAATATGACCCCTAGGGCATGAATTCGGCTACCACTTGATTCTAAGAGTACCCTAGGCCAAATTCTAGTCTCCCTCTCCCTCTCTCATATTGCCTTCTTGCTTGTGGGGTTTGTGAACCATTAGAGGAGTTGCATTTGTGACTCTAGGCTCAAAAGAAGAAGATATACAAGATCTAAGTCAATCATTGAAGAGGTAAACATCTAGATCTGATTCTATATGTTATTTCAGTTGTTTATATGCTAGATTAGGGTTTGTAAGTCTTGGAATCAAAGCATGTTCAATAGTGAAACCTAGATCCAAGCATTAGGGTTTGTATGAGCACATAGGAATGTTTCTTATGCACAAAACCCATCAATAACAACTTACACGAATCGGTTCTGTGACTTGGCGATTCTGTGTCCGGAGATGATTGCTCCAGAGAGCAAAAAGATTGAAAGGTATATTTTGGGGATTGTCGCCCCAGATACAAGCAAGTGTCATTGCATCTAAACCTGTCACTTTTGACAATGCCAAGGAAATGGCACAGTCACTTATTGACCACGGAAACCGTCAAAAATCTGTGGTTACTGCCCCAGAACAACCTAGGGAGAACAACAACAACAGCAAGAAGAAGGGTTGGAACAAAAGGAAGGGAAAATCTCCTCTGGAACCTTCAAAGAAGCAACAAATAGTGGCAGTCCATGCTACTACTGTGCCTGCTACCATACCGACTACTACACCTGCTGTTGCCCCTAACTACTCAGCACCAACTAAGCCCTATGCCGGTAGCCTCCCTAAATGCAACAAGTGCAATTTTCACCACACCGGAAATTGCCCTGAAATGCAGTGTCGTAACTGCAACAGGAAAGGGCATACTGCCCGATTCTGTAGAACACCACCTCAACCCCTTAACCAAGTACCTACCGCTGGAGTAAGTCGAGCATGCTACCAACGCGGTGATGTGGGGCATTTCAAGAAAGATTGTCCAAAAGCTGGAAATGTCGGTGGGGTTGGGAGAATTCTAGCACTAGGTCACGAAGAAGCGGTGGCAGGCCCTGCTGTGGTCACGGGTACGTTCCTTCTCAACAATACTTATGCATGCATTCTTTTTGATTGTGGTGCTGAGAGGAGCTTCGTGAGCCATAACTTTAAACATCTACTAAATCAGAACTCCCAACCACTAAATAAAACCTTCATAGTAGAAATGGCTAATGGGAAATCCGAATCCACTAATTATATATACATAGGATGTACCCTTATGTTAAATGACTTGTCTTTCCCAATAGACCTTATGCCGGTCTCTATCAAAAGTTTTGACATCATAATAGGTATGGATTGGTTGTGCCCCAACCATGCCGACATCCTATGCTATGAAAGAGTTATTCGTTTGAACTTGCCAACTAACGAAACTCTTATTATCTATGGCGACAAACCCGGAACGAACCTTCAAATCATTTCATGCATCAAGACACAAAAATACCTTCGCAAGGAGTATTGTGCATTCCTAGATCAGGTGGTAGATAAAAAGAAAGAAGTGAAAGACATCGCAAGCATTCCTGAAGTCTACAACTTTCCCGATGTATTTCCCGATGATCTTCCAGGAGTGCGACCCGAACGACAAGTCGAATTCCGAATCGACTTAATCCCTGGAGCTACCCCTGTAGCCAAATCCCCCTATCGTCTTGCACCTTTCGAGATGTAGGAATTATCCAGCCAAATTAACGAACTCCTAAGCAAAGGTTTCATAAGACCAAGCTTCTCACCGTGGGGAGCACCGGTTTTGTTCGTAAAGAAGAAGGATGGATCATTCCGCATGTTTATAGACTACCGCGAGCTGAATAAACTTACCATTAAGAATCGATACCCTCTGCCTCGCATTGACGATCTGTTCGACCAACTTCAAGGGGTGAACTACTTCTCGAAGATAGACTTAAGATCCGGGTATCACCAGTTACGAATTTTGGAGGAAGACGTTCCCAAAACCACGTTTAGAACTCGTTATGGTCATTACGAGTTTATAGTGATGCCATTCGGATTGACGAATGCACCAGCAGTGTTCATGGACCTAATGAACAGAGTGTGTCGTCCATTCTTGGACAAATTCGTTATAGTCTTCATTGACGATATCCTTATCTACTCAAAGAGCAAAGAGGAACATGGCCAATATCTTCGTCAAATATTACAAACTCTTAGATCAGAGAAGCTCTATGCGAAGTTTTCAAAGTGTGAATTTTGGATCAGGAAGGTAGATTTCCTAGGTCACGTGGTCAATTCAGAAGGAATACACGTCGACCCTTCCAAAATAAAAGCAATTGAAAACTGGTCAGCACCTAAAACACCTACAAAAATCCATCAATTCTTAGGTCTTGCTGGCTATTATCGCAGATTCATTCAAAATTTCTCTCGAATAGCTAAGCCTCTTACTACTCTGACCTAAAAGGGTGTAACTTTTAGCTGGGGAGAAAAGCAAGAAACAACATTTCAAATGCTGAAGCGAGCCTTGTGTAGTGCACCGATCCTGTCTCTCCCTGAAGGGACAGAGGATTTCGTAGTGTACTGTGATGCTTCTAATCAAGGGCTTGGATGTGTTCTTACGCAAAGAGGAAAGGTTATATCCTATGCCTCAAGACAAATAAAGACACATGAAGTCAATTATACAACACATGACCTTGAACTAGGAGCAGTGGTGTTTGCTCTGAAGATTTGGAGACATTATTTATATGGCACGAAATGCACAATATTCACGGACCATAAAAGTCTCCAACACATCTTCGACCAGAAAGAGCTAAATATGAGACAACGACGATGGGTGGAGTTACTGAACGATTACGAGTGTGAAATTCGTTATCACCCTGGTAAAGCAAACGTAGTAGCTGACGCCCTTAGTAGAAAAGAATACTAGGGACGTCGGGTAAAGTCGTTGACCATGACAATCCATTCGCATCTGTCCACGCAGATCAAGGAAGCTCAACTTGAAGCCTTGAAACCCAAAAACGTAGCAGGTGAAACTCTAAGAGGAATGGATAAGAACTTCGAAGTAAGGGATGATGGAGTCTATTATTTCATGAAAAGGATCTGGACACCAAAGTTCGGTGGTTACAGAGATGTGGTTATGAATGAAGCACACAAAACCCGATACTCCATCCACCCAAGTTCAGACAAGATGTATCTGGACCTTAAGAAGCTATATTGGTGGCCTAACATGAAGGCAGAAATCGCTACCTTTGTGGGCAAGTGCCTTACCTGCGCCAAAATTAAGGTAGAGTACCAGAAACCTTCAAGCTTATTACAACAACCTGAAATCCCTGAATGGAAGTGGGAGCGGATTACAATGGATTTCATAACCAAGTTACCCAAGACATCAAGTGGTTATGATACTATTTGGGTAATCGTCGATAGATTAACCAAATCCGCACACTTCTTACCAATCAAGTAGACCGACAAGATGGAAAAGCTATCCAGAACGTACCTCAAGGAGATTGTTAGATTACATGGTGTACCAATATCTATTATTTCAGACCGAGATAGTAGATTCACCTCTCATTTTTAGCAGTCCTTACAAAATGCTCTAGGAACTAGGCTAGACATGAGCACAACCTACCATCCGCAAACCGATGGACAAAGTGAAAGGACGATTCAAACGTTAGAAGATATGTTACGAGCTTGCGTGATAGACTTTGGAAAAGCATGGGATATTCATTTACCCCTTGCTGAGTTCTCTTATAACAACAATTATCACACTAGCATAAAAGCTGCTCCATTCGAAGCCCTCTATGGCCGCAAGTGCAGATCCCCTGTGTACTGGGCTGAAGTGGGTGACACGCAGCTAGCTAGAGGTCAAACTCCTGACAGTGCTCTCACTGGTCCAGAAATTATTCGAGAAACTACCGAAAAGATTGTACAAATTCGGGAACGACTTAAAGCTTCTAGAGATAGACAGAAAAGCTACGCAGACAAAAGGAGAAAACCCTTGGAATTCCAGGTTGGCGACCGAGCTTTGCTAAAGGTCTCACCCTGGAAAGGCATGATACGCTTTGGAAAGCGTGACAAACTGAACCCAAGGTATATAGGACCATTTGATATTGTTGCCCAAATCGGCCTTGTAGCTTACAAACTTCGATTACCCGAAGAACTAAGTAACATTCATTCTACCTTCCACGTTTCGAACTTGAAAAAGTGTCTTTGCGACGAGACTCTTGTGATACCACTCGAGGAAATCGAGTTAAACGAGAGCCTCGATTTTGTGGAAGAACCTGTAGAGATACTAGACTGGGAAGTTAAGAAAACCAAACAAAGCCGCATCCCGATAGTGAAGGTTCGCTAGAATGCAAGACGGGGACCTAAATTCACTTGGGAGCGGGAGGATCAAATGCAACAAAAATACCCACATCTTTTTCCCTAGTCTATCTGTAAAGTAAATTTCAGGACGAAATTCTCTCTAACGGGGGATAATGTAACAAACCGTTATTTTAAACTTATGTAATAGTGTAGGTCAAATTGTTCTTCTTTTTAATTAAATAAAGAGAAATTTTGGCATACTATGTATATTTACATAATTGACCCTCAAAAATAAATTATTAAATAATATCAATTGAGTTAAACCAAGTGATAGAGATTGTAACAAGGTTTCCAAAAATAAAAGGAACACTAAAATCCGAGTTATAACGAAGAAGTTATGACCAATCGAAAATCCGCGACAAAACCGGCAAAACACTGTTCAGTGTAAAAACAGAATTTTTGATAAAAGGATTTCTAGCCTTAACAATCTGAATGAAAGTTACAGTTTATGTTAAACCGAGAACTTTCATAAAAAGAACGCCAAAATCTGACTTCGTATGAGGAAGTTATGATTTTTCGAAGTTTCAGTGTAGCAGTGTACAGCTAAAAACTCGAAATAAAGATCGAGTGGTTTTTAGCCGACACAACCTAAACAAGAATTGAAGGTCTCGTCATTAGTAGTACAACGGTAAAAAAGACAGACAAAAACGGACGTCATATGAAGAAGTTATGAATTTATAACGGATTCACGTCCCGATCTGTTTAAAATAATAATATAAAAAATAAAGTCAAAATTAGCCGACGAAGTCTAAATCAAAGTCGTAGAGTATAAATTTAGCTACACGTGCATATAAAGAACATCAAAAACGGAGTTCGTATGCAAAAGTTATGAATTTTACAAGTTTTGGCAAAAAAATAAAGAAAAATAGAAATACCTAGGAAAATTCGCATGAACAGTACCGCCACGTCACCCCTCGCATGCGAGCCTCCACGTGTCGGCTGCTGAGTGGACCGATGTCTTGCGTGTCACCTCCTGATTCGGCCACCTCTACGGTCCAATCCTACTCAGACAGCCTCGCATGAAGACACACCGGAGATGCTCCTCACACGCGCCTCGCACCATCCTCGGACACCCCCTTCGCACATGTCGCCTTTCAATTAGACCGAGGGTTGGTCCAATCCGAGCCAGCCAGCAGCGAGCCTCCGGTCCGAAGAACAACCCTCGCCTCGCCATCTGTCAGCAGCGTGTCAACCTCGCGCAGCCTCGGGTCCGAGCCTTCGACCTATATAAGGCATGCGAGGGTTTCTGAAGAAATGACACTTTTCACCCCAAATTTTACTCTCTTTCACTTTTTCCACACCCTTAAGCTTATATACAACCCTTAAAGCCCCAGTATGAAGACTCGAACCCGAAGTTAGCCGTGAAGCCCCGAAATTCTCGAGAATTCATCCTCTCTCCTGTCAAAATTCTGCCCGATTTGAGCCGGTTTCTCGACAAATAAACTCCTTTTCGTGAAACGAAACCTTGTCCAAATTACCACCTATCAAGTGAGTTCATACCCCCGTATTTTCATAATTTCTACTGTTTTAAGGGGTGAAATACAAGTATAACACAAAAACTTTGTGTTATAAATAAATGGTTTCAAATCTCGATAAAATGATTTTAAAGCATCAAAAATACTTCAAATTTTGAACTCTTTTATAAACTTATATTTTTCCCAAATATACATATTTGTATATATAATTTAATATAAATAAGATTTAAAAGGCTTAGGACTAATAATTCTATATAGGTCCTTTTCCTTGTTTGGATGTGGACTTATAGTAGCAGTTATTTGTCCGAAGGTCGTTCAATTTACTTATATATAAAATCGTATATGTATATAAAATTAAAAGTTATTTCATCAATTATAATAGGTATAATTGATTATACATAGAGCAATAATTCATATGAATACATTGTTTTACATGCAACAAGGGTTTTAATTCAAAACAAGTCAAGGGTTTACACTTATCAAATACATGTTCAGGATACTAAGTCAAGAACATACTGTCAATCATTTATTTCAGAGTGATTGGGTTTTCATAACTAATATAGATGTAACGTTTATATGCTTTTTATGAGACATTCAATTCAGGTTGTTTAGATTCAGTCTAGACAACCAAGGTAAAGCCCTGACATTATAACCAGAATCTCCAGTCCGCAGATCGAAACAAGTTGTGTGTAGATCTATATCGGGATTGACAACCCCGCACTCAGGCTGCTAGCTACAGTCAGGCATACATGCCAATGAGTGGCAATTGTTATCAACAGTATAAGCGCTCATCAGGCGTTTGTTTCAGGCGTTCATGTCTTAGTATGGTTATAATAACTCGTTAAAAAGATATTAACAACACGTTAGTGTATAAACAACTAAACGAAAGTATATCTTCAAAGTACCAGGTTACAAAATGCAAAGTACAATGCTATACTATAGTTTTCAATAATAGCTGGTGAAGCCAAGCCCACTCTAAAATACAAGTTTTACAAATACAATGGTTTACAAATAAGACGGTTTTATGGGAATAAAACTACTTTTCACATACCACAGAAAATATGGGATTTTCTAGAAGTGTTTTCATATTCAAAATACAAATACACCCATTCAAACATAAAGACTTATGTACTCACTCAACTTATTGTTGATACTCTCTTTTCTAATTACTTGTATTATCAGGGAAATAATAACAGGTACTCCCCGAGCTTTTTGAGAAGATGGAGCCATTAGGAGTCTTATCTTCTTCCTTTGTATAACAGTTTTGGTTTCAATATACAATGATTGAACACATGTAAATATTATACTTTTAAATAAAATGGTTGTTTGTACTTTGATTACTATGATGCATGTGTTGTGATACTACAAATGATGTCCTCCACCCCCGGACATTTCCGCCGTCTGGTTTGGGGGTGTGACGAATACCTGGAGCAACCTCTACTCTAAGTCAGGCTACAAATTACCCTCAAGACATAGTCTCCAACCTTGAAAGTGCAATAGATCGCACAATCAATCCTTTCCGTCTGATACAAAAGATCCAAGGCGGACTCAAAACCCTGGCAGTCCTTCTACTAATTGGCTCACCACCGCAGCTGGGACCAAAACCTTGTCCTTCCCATGCATGCACACCCTCATCCTGCAATGCATCTATTCTCATGATCAAGGCATAAACATAAATTCCTTTTCTCCCAAGCTTCTCAGATTCTCCAAGATTCTCACTGATTCAAGTATAGATCTTGTGCTTTCAGTAGTATGGTGTAACAACCCGAAGTTGTTCATCGCCGAAAAACCCATTCTACCTGTATAACTCGCCGTATATCAATTCGTTCCGATGTTGTTTTTGGGTTAAATTAATTAAACTTATATGTTTAATTGATTCTAATGAGTGTCCAAACCTGTTAGAAACTCACGAAATTAGCCCAAATTGTATAATTTAGAAATTTTAGAAACGTTTCCGCCGAGTTACGGAAACTTAATCGGGTGCGACCAAAAGCCCCATTTAGTTCCTAGAGCTACCTCGTAGTCGAACCTCCAGAAGATGATGTATCCAATACAGCGACCAGGACCTGATGTGATCACCACGAGTTCGTAGTGGTACCCTTCAGTCAAATCATTTTCCTTGATCTTGTAGTAAACAAAGCAGCCATACCCGTGGGCCCATAACCCACAGGTCCCAGAATTCTCTTTTAGGATCATCAAACCCTTAGTTACTCTGCCACATGAAGATGTACCTTCTTGTTGGAGTTTGTTTTCTATTGGAAGCCTTATCCTAGGGAAAACATGGAATGCTTTGGAAAAGCGAAATACTTCCCTCATGGTACATTAGATCCTTCGCGACCCTTGTGAAATCGATTCCGTAACCTTCAAACTTCGATTGCCCTCGGAACTTAGTAGCACCCATCTGATACTTCACGTCTCGGTCTTTGAGAAGTATCTACCCAACGAAACCAAGGCGTGTCCCGATAGTGAGGGTTCACTGAGACGTCAAGCGGAGACCCGGTTTCACTTGGGAGCGCGAAAACCCGAAGCAGCAAATCCATCCGTATTTCATTCAAATTCATGACTTGTATCGTAATCATCGAATTTCGGGACGAAATTCCCTCTAACGGGGGGATAATGTAACAACTCGAAGTTGTTCATCGCCGAAAAACCCATTCTACCTGTATAACTCGCCGTATATCAATTCGTTCCGATGTTGTTTTTGGGTTAAATTAATTAAACTTATATGTTTAATTGATTCTAATGAGTGTCCAAACCTGTTAGAAACTCACGAAATTAGCCCATATTGTATAATTTAGAAACGTTTCCGCCGAGTTACGGAAACTTAATCGGGTGCGACCAAAAGCCCCGTTTAGTGCCGATATCGGGTATAATTCCACCATGTCCCGAACTTGGATACTATTTAAAGTGATCCAAGCTTTCATTTGAAGCTTTTGCTTCATTTCACAACCATCTCTCTCTAACCTCTCTCCTAAATCCAAGTTTAAGGGTCCAAATCATCAATTTAAGGCTTCAAATCTTTGAGGTAACTTCCCTAACTTGCTATACAACCCTTCTAGCCTTCAAATTCGAGTTTAAACCATGGATTAGGACCATTATCATGGGTTTACGGCCCTAGAACTATCCTAGGCCGTAAACTCATGGATTGGACTTAGAACACTTTAGACATGGATTTTGAGGGATTTGAATGAGTTTACGGCCCAGGAAGGTTCCTAGGCCGTAAACACTAAGTTAAAAGGGTTTTAAGCCCTTAAACCCTTCCTAGACTCAAACAAGGCTTAGATATGAGATTTAGAATACTGGTAATGGCCTTAGAACATCACAAACATAATTTTTGAGGAGTAAATGGGAGTTTACGGCCAAGGCACATGCTTGGGTCATAAACCCCTCAAAAATGGAGAGTAAACCCCTTTTAACATGTCCAAATGCCTTGAAACTCAACCAATAGCCTTGTGATAAATCCTAGAGCCATCTAAAAATAGTTTTGGGACCATAAACACATCAAACATCCTCTTAATAAGAGTTTACAACCATAGATCATGCTCTTAGGCCGTAAACTCCAAAATGTGAGTTAAATGGTGTCCTAAATTCATAACAAGGCTTGGAAAATTAACTAGAATCACATGTGATTGTTCCTTGTGCCCCAAAATAATTATTCTTGACCATAGGAGGGTTTACGGCTGTAAACTCCAAGTTTACAGCCGTTGACTCCCTTAAACATGGTATAAGTCCCATAATTTTATTCTAAGACATTTTAGAAGTCCATTCCAACAATTCCCAAGTCCAAACAAGCCATTAAGCACTCAAAATCACACCAACATGAGTTTACGTCCGTGATTTCATGTATGTATGTGTTTCATGGTTGTAAACTCCTTAAAATGTTTACTCTTGGGGAGTAAACTCAAATCCCAAGTCCCTAGTACCATTACGCGTCCATAGATATCACCCGGGTCACTCCAAACACTCGTGTTGAGGTGTTTAATCTCATTGGAGTATAATGTTCCATATAATTAGTGATTGTAAATCTAATTAGATATATATGGACATTATTTCATTTTACATAGGGACATCACGAGTAATCAAGCCCCGAACCAATGATTAGTGTCCGAAACCGTTGCATTTCCGAGTCCGGTGAGTTCATACCCCTACCCTTTTTCCGTGTTTTCAATGGTTTTTCAATGTTTTCAAGGGGGGGGGGGGAATACAAGCAAAAAGTACAAGTGTATTTTGTACTTAAACTGATTTTCAACTCAATGGTTTTACTTACTAAATGTCTTGATTTCCAAAGATTTGTGATAACTGACGTTTCGAATTGCAAGTTAAACATAGATTTCTTTTAAAAGTGTTATAACTATATTCTCTTTGAATAAGAAATCATACTAATCATATTTAAGATCAATACAAATACGAATGTAACCTAGTACGAATACGAATACGAATGTAACCTAGTATGAATACGAATACGAAGGTAATCTAGTATGAATACGAATACGAATGTAATCTAGTACGAATACGAATACGAATGTAACTTAATACGAATACGAATACGAATAAGAATATGACTATGAATACGAATATGAATACGAATATGAATACGAATACGAATGTAACCTAGTATGAATACGAATACGAATGTAATCTAGTACGAATACGAATACGAATGTAATCTAGTACGAATACGAATACGAATGTAACTTAGTATGAATACGAATACGAATACGAATATGAATACGAATACGAATATAAATACAAATACGAATATGAATACGAATATGACTACGAATACGAATACGAATACGAATACGAATACGAATACGAATACGAATACGAATACGACTACGAATACGAATGCGAAATGACGCCTTTGGTTGACACTAAGACTTCGAATATACAGTTAGTGTACCCCTTGAGTGTCACCAGAGTTTCAAATTTAATACGAAAATACGCCTCTGGACCTCTACTGAGTTTCAAATATATCCGCCTCAGAATGTCGACAGAGCTTCGAATACACAACTAATATACTCTTTTGGAACTCAGCAGAACTTCGAAAATACTGTAATGTACGCTTCTGTGTGATTCCAAATATTCGAAAATACAACTAAATTAGTAAATAATAGCCATTCTAAAGTAGAATAACTAAGGGTTTAGAATACTCAACATATGACATTTTGCTTTCATTGTGCATTCATCCCTCAATTTCCATTGGTTGTTGGAATTGAAGCCCTCATCAATCACCAGAATCAATGTTGTTATCAAATTCTGCAAGTTTTTGAAAGTTTTATATCTAACTTCAAAACTGTTGAATTCTATCAAAGCAATCCCAACAAGATCATACCGAGCAACAAGAAAGGGTATTTCTTTTTGAAGTGAGAGGAGGTTAATGCTTAACAGATCTATCAATTTATTTTTCACTTACCAATCGGGTTTAATCTATTTTGGGTGGATTAATCTTGTGGCTAGAGTGTTAGGTGTAGCTGAGAATCAGATAAGGTTAATATGGGGTATGACACAAGATTTAGTTTCATTCATGTATGTGATTCTAGCTAATTAAGGAGATTCTATCAATGTAGAGATCTTTTTAGTTCCATTACTGAACCACATTCACATCAATAAGGGCGGTTTAAGTATGTATGTATGTGTGTGTGCGCACCTATTATTACCTAAAATGCATCCCACATCGATCATATTCTCTTAGCTCTTGGTAACAACATCGATATAAATGTGAGACTGCTCAAGGTGTCTCATTGTACATTGCTTCCATGTGAGCTTTTAATAGTGTTGGAAGTAGGTTGCTGATGCACATTTTTTACAAGATTTGTTCGATGATTTGCACACATTCATTGGCATCAATAGCCTTCAAAATCAATGTTATATGAATACAGGTATCTACTCTTTTCATTTTAGGTAAGTAATTAGAGTAGCTAGTATTGGCTTTTTATTTTTATTTTTTCTGTTGACATAATCTTTATTAAAAATACTTTTCTTCTTTATTAAATATATTTGGTCAAGAAGCATATAATTAACAAATATTTTATTCTTTTAGGGCCAAGAAAGTCTCTACATAAATATATCTTCACTTTGAGATATTTATAGGCTCTTGTGGATTTTGGGAAGGGTAAATATCATTGTAGCCTGACAAACTTACGTGTTTTGGATTAAAAGGTTCGTCATCTTATTTTTTTGCTTTCTAAGGGCATCAACTTGTGAGGTGATGATGGTTTGTTACTGTGTGTTTTGGGTGATCTGAATATAGAAATGTACCCAAACGGAAAACGATTCAATCGAGAAACTATCATTTTGTCATCGTTTGTCAAAAAATTGAAATAAACATGATCAAGAAATGATATAATCATAAGCTTTCAGGAATTATTATATAACTTGAAATGGTAATGGCCAAGACCATGTTTAACAAGCCATCTGAATTCTCCGACATATCTGCTACCATTTTCACAAGTATGAATCCCACATCCATGTCTTTGTAGTGAGTGATAACACTAATTTGTCACAAATCAACCTGTAAACCCACTTGCATTAAATAATGTTACTGTAAGAAACGGGATGAACCAAGGATCAATTGCCATTTTTCACAAGCACAAAGTATGTGTCGGCCATGGCTTGATGTCACTCGAGATATTAGTTGGCGATGAATCTGTACACACTTAATCCATGTCTCAATCGTTGCCTTGAACATCAATGGCTTTGACCTTTTGACCATTCACCAAAATATGAATCTCTGGTGTAGAATTTGTACACACCAAATCCATGTCTCAATCCTTGCCTGTATTGATTTCTATACCAGCTTTCCCTGACCTGTTTGTGAGGTGTTGATCTAGGAGTCGGACCAACAATTTAATCATGATCAAAATCACCGTCGTCGATCAGATTTTATTTACATGTTTAAGGCTGGTTGAAATTGGAAGGCGGAGTACAAATTGAAGAATCGTCGTTGATCAAGATTTGATGTTCATGATTAGGTTACTCTGTCAATAACAAAGAAGACGAAGAATAGAGTGAATAATGTTGATTGAAATCGGAAGAGACACCGCTGCTTAAGTCTTCGTTGATTTCATGGCCACCGCTATTGAATTTAGGGTTATTGTAGGTCATGTACCGTGTCAATTGAGGGCATACTTTAATAATTAACTTTGCATATTATTATTTTGTCATTTTGTTGGTTTTTTGTTTTTGTTTTTTGTCATTTTGTTTTGTTTTTTTTTTGTCTTTCATTATTATTATTATTATTATTGTTATTATTATTATTATTATTGTTGTTGTTGTTGTTGTTGTTGTTGTTGTTATTATTATTATTATTATTATTATTATTATTATTATTATTATTACTTAATTAAAGTTATAATAATTATAGTAATTTAATAATAATAAAAAATTCATTATTTTCAATTGTTATTTTACCAACTACAATAATTAAATAATCCTTCACACTGTATATCTCGTTTGGTTTCGTGATGTGCCTCTCCGGTTATTGTCTATTGTATTATTTTCTAAATAGTTGAGTTGATGTCACTCTAACTTTATCTTTAATATTAAAGAAATTCGATTGAAATCATTCAAAAAATATTATATCTCATATCCATGTCTAAGTTAACATATCTACAACGATTGAGTCATATGGCCGATTTTCATACTAATCAGGTTTGTTAGTTTTTAGATAGTTTATTATACTAATACGTTGATACAATTATCAAAGTGAGCATGCATGTATTTTATTTGTCACATGTTTAGCACTAGTGAAAATTTGAAGGAGTGGGTGACAATGTGGCACGAATTCTCGAATATGTGATCATTATAAAAATATCAAAAATTAAAACAAGTGGTGGCTATTTTCAAAAATCGTATTAGTTTGTGATCGAAGTGGTGTCTACAAATGTACAAATACATCATGCAGAAATACAAGGACAAAAACAAAATTGTCCATTGGTCGGAATTTATTACAAGACAAGGGATCTTTGGATCTTCAAAGTTATAAATGGTGAACATAATCATGACCCTGCAATGTATATGGAGGGTCATGAATTTGCAAAACAGCTGACTATAGATGAGCGCCGTATGGTGGAATCTACGACATATAATGATGTCCGTCCACATAGTATTCTTTCGACCTTAAAGAGCCAAAATGTACACAATGTAAGTACAATAGACACCGGTTATAATGTACTAGAAAAATATCTATCATAATTTCATGCAGGACGAAGCGAAATGAAAGTTGTATTTGAAATTTTCCATTCAACGGATATATATGAGTATCATATAGATGATACGACAATTGAATTGGAAGACTTGTTTTTTGTTCATCGAACATCATTGAATATATGGTGTGCATTCCACAAGTGTTAACAGTGGATGCCACGTATAAGACAAACAAGTATAACATTCCTCTTCTTGAAATTATTGCTTTCACTTCAACAAACAACACATTTCCCATAGCTTTCTTGCTGATGGACGAAGAGAAAGAGGCAAATTATACTTGGGCATTAAATTGTCTGAGGACCACATTGGTTGGATATGATGAGCTAATATGTAATCGTCACAGATAGAGAATTAGCTTTAATGAATGCATGTGTAAATGTATTCCCCGCATCGAACCAATTGCTCTGTAGATGGTACATATCTGAATGTATAAATAAACAGTTCAAACCAAGTTTAAATTCCAAGGGTATTTGGGGATCATATAAGAAAGTATGGGCCAATCTAATTAAGTCATCAACAATCAGATCATATTTAGAAAATTATGCTAAACTTCGATTAATACTGGAAGACTTTCCAGGTATTATTACATTATTAATAATTATTTGTAACAACCCGATATTTCAACTCTTTGTAATGACCTAAAAAGTCAAGTATTGTAACCACTTTTGAGTTAATAAAATTAACTTTGATAATAAAATGTCCAAAAAGTTCTATTTAAATTCCCTCTATGTTTAAATGTCATTAAACCATGATCGTACGTAAAAAGAACGCCCAAATCCGGCTTCGTATATTGAAGTTAAGATTTTTCCAAGTTCGGCTTAGTAGCAGACAGCTAAAAAACTCGAATCGGAGATCGAGCGACTTTTGGCCGGAATGACCTAAACGAGAATCGAAGGTCTTGACAATGGTATTTCAGCGGTGAAATGTCTGGCAAAAACCAACGTCAGGTAAAGAAGTTATGAATTTTTAAAGAAATTCCTTAATCACGTCATTTTATAAATAAATAATAAAAAAATAATAATTTCGGAATTTGCCAACGGAGTCTAAACGAAAGTTGTAGAGCGTAGTCTCGCCTACGCATGGATATAAAGACCATCGAAAACGGAGTTTGTATGAAGAAGATATGATTTTTTGAAATTTATTAAATAAATTATATATAAATTTATATCAAAAATCCGGTAATATCCGAAGAAGGAGTCAGCGTCCTCATCCGAGTTACGCGCTGCGTAACCCCGTACGCCCCGCGTACCCGAAGGCCTTGGTCTCGGTCCGTCCACGTTGCCCTTATGCGAAGCTACCGACCCGCCCCATCCGACCCGTCCCATCCGATCCGTCCCATCCGAAGCCGAGGCAGTCAAGGACTCGCTCATGCATGACGTACGCGTACGCGTTGCGTACGAGCATACGCCCCGCGTACCGAGGCTTCTCAGACCCCCTATAAATAGAAGTGCGAGGGTTTCCGAAAAACTTGCTCATTTCTTCTCATTTCCCTTGCGTTTTGCCACGTTGTCCGTGCCCGTTCAAACCCGAAGCCCTGGTC
Source organism: Lactuca serriola (assembly GCF_051521515.1). Classification (NCBI taxonomy): domain Eukaryota; kingdom Viridiplantae; phylum Streptophyta; class Magnoliopsida; order Asterales; family Asteraceae; genus Lactuca; species Lactuca serriola. Next base: position 67,897,118 of record NC_136409.1, on the reverse strand, counting down.
ATTTTTACTCAAGTCCCGAGAGCCGATTTTACTCCTGAGATTCCCGAGAAAGATCCGCTTCCCGAGACGAAACTCTGCCCGGTTTTCCATCTCGCTATCTTCAAACTTCCAGGTGAGTTCATACCCCTACAAACACTCTTTAAATACATTTTTAAATGATTTCTTTACTCTTTTAGGGGGGGGAATACAAGTAAGCATATGGTTATTATCGTGTATTTCATAGAATTTCACTTTACTCGTTTTTATCAAATGAATCACTTGTGATTTAGTTCTACTATGTGAAAACTCTTGTTACACTTTGCATGCAATAGATTTATACAAAGTATTTAGTAACTCCAAAGTATCTTTCGTTGCTAAACCGTTTCATATATTCTAAAAACTTATGATTCATGTTTTCCAAACATTGTGAAAAAGGATAAACTTTGCATGCAAAACTATCACTTTAATACAGACTTAGTTGAGAATCCATGAGTCGTGTACCTCTTCAAACACTGCCTTTTTGATAAAAGGTATCGCTACAAGTCCTGTCTATAACCAGAGTCTCCCGTTCGGAGAACGTGTCAAATGTGTATAGATCTATACGGGAAGTCATGATCTCGCGCCCTGATTGTTAGCTACAGTCCGTCTTTTGGGGTGACAGGCATATTATGTTTAGTATGGTTATAAAACTCATCGGATACACAACTATTATAGTACTTTTGAATAATGAATGAGTAGTTACTACAGTTATTCATTATCTAACAAACTGAAATCTTCTGATAGGTTTATTATTTAAATCTATGTTTAAAATTCTTCTAAAGCATGTGGATTGCTTCAAAATGTTAGTCTTGGACATTAAACAAACAACTAATAGGAAAATAAGGGATTTTCTTGGTTTAACTATCTACGTTTTTCAATACCAACATTCTCATGCATCTCACACTTTTGTAAGGAAATATGGGATTTTCTTGGAAAATATACACTCATTTTGGAATGGCATTCAATGGTTCTAAATCACTTATGAACTCACCAACTTAATTGTTGACACTTTTTCTTTGAAATAACTTGTATTCTCAGGGAATCGTTAACCAGGTTTGGAAGTCAACTTTTTGTGAATAATGTGCTGGCATTATTTACTTCTTTTGAAAGATGTTTATGCATTTATCTTTTGAGCATGTAATGAATACAATGATGTAAACATTTTTAAAACCTTTATATATGTATGGTGGTGTGTAATTTCCTTTCTATGAACTGTTATGATACTGAACATGACGTCCTCCGCCCCCGAACGTTTCCGCCGTTCTGGTTTAGGGGTGTGACAGATTGGTATCAGAGCATCGTTTATAGTGAATTAAGTATATCAAAAGCATTTTTGGTATACAACTATAAACTCAACTGGGCAAAAACACTCTAAATAGAGTCATACTTTTGAAATTAAATTTATTTAGTTTTTGTAAAGTAAGCATGCATTCATTTCGTACTAATAACAGTTTCACATCGGACCATTTTAGAAGAATTATAAATAAGTTGTGCAGTGTAGGTACGCCTTGGGACATGTAATCGGAACTGGGAAGGATATAACCTGATCAACTACATTTGTCCGAGAGCCGACTAACGTGTGCCGAGGAGTGTCTGCAGTGGACAACAAATTTTAAAAATTTACCAAAAACACGTCATTGCATAATACTAAGGGAGCTTTTGTGTTGTCATCAACCATTAAATATAAGGGTAAAATAAATGTGCTCTAGCTTATAGTAAATTCCTAACCCTATTCTCGTACAGACTAAATGGCTGGATTCCATCACCCCAATGACCCCTACTTTCCCAACCAAGGCAATGGAGGATGGATCGAAGATGATCCCGAAGAAGACGAAGAGCCGATAGAATTGGATGGGGGAGATGACTCTGGTACAGATTCAGAGCCAGAGGTTACCAATCCACCGGCCCCACAACCTCCTGTCCATGTGAGGAACTTCCAAGGACCCACTCCTGTGTGGGGAAGTCACCTCCACCACTGGAGCCGACAACAAAGCTTACGCCCTCCCTACGGCATGTGCCGAGACTTTTATGATGTCAGAGGCGGGGGATCGGCAGACCGGGCACTTCCGGTCATTGTTGGAAAACTAGCCAACCAATGCTATCAATCCGGAGTTCAAGCCAACCGGATCCGCGAGATCAACGTAGAAGTGCAGGTCCACACTTCTGACATCCGTAGGCTGGATGGAATTCAGGACCATGCCCAACTCCAATCTGAGGCATTTCAGGCACAGATGATTGCAGCCCTAGCCAAGTTAAGGGAGTAACAAACCGCTTTTTATAGGCGTCTAATGGAATCGAAGCAATCAGATGCGGAGTCGAGCTCCAAGCGCAACCTACGTCGCAAATAGTGCTTGCCAGGATTTCAAATCTTGTTATAAATTAGGACTTCGGATAAGAATATTATTTTCTTTAAAACTTTCTGTAATCGGAGACCTTTAGAAAGGTCAAAAAGTTTTGTCTAAAATTGGATGTAACACAACTATATGTTTATATATATATATATATATATATATATATATATATATATATATATATATATATATATATATATATATATATATAGGGCATATCTCTTTCTTGTTGTAATTATGTGTAGTCTATTCAATTCATAAGTACACCCATTCAAACATTATTAATGAATCATGCTCAAAACCCAGTGTTGGCCAAACCAAATTCTTAATCTATTTAAGGTAGTTAACTCAATATCATTCAACTCGCAACCACCGAAACTTATAATATCTCATTTTTCTTTTGGCAGCGCAATGCCTCCTCGTAGATCAACACGTACCAACGCAACCCCACCACCACCTCCACCACTAACTTATGATCCGACAATGGTCCAGGCTGCTATCACAGCAACAGTAGCAGCAACCCTCTCTCAAATAAACTCCAATGCAAATGGAGGTACAGGAAGCAGCACGAATCATCCCAATCATGGTACCGGCCAGGGCCATGTATGGGAATGTACTTACAAGGAGTTCTCCAACTCAAAACCAAAGACTTTTAATGGCAGTGGAGGAGTCATTGCACTAATAAAATGGTTCGAAAAGACCAAAATAGTCTTCGAGATCTGCTCGTGCCAAGAAACAAGAAAGGTTAAGTTCGCTGCTTGCACCTTCATAGATCGAGCCCTCACTTGGTGGAAAAGCCATGTGAATTCGGTGACACTCACTATCGCTAACGCCATGATTTGGGAAGAACTGAAACTGGAAGAATACTGCCTAAGGGGCGAAGTGCAAAAGCTTGAGCAGGAGCTCTGGTATTTGAAAATGGCAGGATCTGATCTAGTCGCCTACACCGCTAGGTTCAACGATCTCGCTGCTTTGTGCCCTACCATGGTCAACCCAGAATCAAAGAAGGTCGAAAGGTACATTTGGGAGTTGTCACCCCAGATTCAAGGGCATGTCCTAGCTTCCAACCCTATCACCTACAACAGCGCTAAACGCCTGGCTCAACGTCTTATCGACCACGGAGTGAAACAGAGTACCATTGCAGCAACCGCAAATCCACCTAGGGAGGCCTAGGGCCAGAGTAAGCCTTGGAACAAGAGGAGGGGACAAACCCTCCAGGAGAACCCCAAGAAACAACAAGTGGTAGCGACCCACGCTATTACTGTACCTACCAACTCTGCCCCCACAAGTTCATACAATAGAAAACTACCGAAATGTAACCAGTGCAACTTCCACCACCACGGTCTTTGCCGTGACCTTCAATGCACCAGGTGCAATAAGAAGGGTCATACAACCCGCTATTGCAGAGAGCCAACCCAACAATCCGCCCTCACTGCTAATACCGGAATAAGCCGCACCTGCTTTGAGTGCGGAGGCATAGGGCACTACCGCAGGGACTGCCCGAAGGCAAACAACAGGAATACCGGCGGAAGGGGACGAGTTTTCGCAATGGGACAAGATGAAGCCATTGCGGACCCTACTGTTGTTACGGGTACGTTTCTTCTCGATAACTCGTATGCATACATTTTGTTTGATAGTGGAGCGGAAAGGAGTTTTGTGAGTCACGACTTTAAAGGCATGCTAAAACCAATACCACAATCATTAAGTGAACCATTCATAGTAGAAATGGCCAACGGGAAAACCGAAGGCACTAAGGAGATATATTTAAATTGCACCCTAACTTTAAACGATAATCTCTTTCAAATCAACCTCATGCCAGTCTCGATTAAGAGTTTCGATGTCATCATTGGCATGGATTGGCTGAGTTCACATCGTGCGGACATTTTATGTTACGATAAGGTCGTTCACCTTAATCTGCCAACCGGCGAAACCTTCCTTGTCTTGGGCGACAAACCTAGTACCACTCTTAGTATCATCTCCAGTATCCAAGCTCAGAAGTACCTACGCAAGGAGTGTCACGCGTTTTTAGCACATGTTGTAGATGTGAAATGCGAAGCCCAGGACGTCAAGGATGTGCCCGACGTATGCGATTTTCCCAACGTGTTTCCCGAGGACCTACCAGGAATACCACCCGTAAGACAAGTTGAATTCAGAATCGATCTGGTTCCCGGAGCTACCCCAGTAGCCAAAGCACCCTATCGATTAGCCCCGGCAGAGATGCAGGAGCTATCCAGCCAACTGAATGAACTACTTGGAAAAGGATTCATCAGACCGAGCTTCTCGCCATGGGGAGCACCCGTGTTGTTCGTGAAAAAGAAAGATGGATCATTCAGGATGTGCATCGACTACCGAGAACTCAACAAACTTACCATCAAGAAACGATACCCCCTACCCCGAATCGACGACTTATTCGATCAACTCCAAGGAGCCAACTATTTCTCCAAGATCGATCTAAGGTCGGGATATCACCAGCTGCGAGTCCTAGAGAGTGATGTTCCCAAGACGGCCTTCCGAACGAGATACGGACATTATGAGTTCGTAGTGATGCCGTTCGGACTAACCAATGCCCCGGCCATATTCATGGATCTAATGAATCAGGTATGTCGTCCATTCTTGGATAAATTTGTGATAGTATTCATAGACGATATACTCATTTATTCAAAGAATAAAGAGGAACATAGTCAACACCTGAGACAAGTCTTAGAGACATTATGAACTGAGAGACTTTATGCAAAATTCTCAAAATGTGAGTTTTGGATTAGAAAGGTGGACTTCCTCGGTCACGTGGTCAGCAAGGAAGGAATCCACGTGGACCCCTCAAAGATCAAGGCTATCGAAAACTGGTCTGCACCAACCACACCAACCGAAATTCGCCAGTTTCTAGGTCTTGTTGGTTATTATCGAAGGTTCATCCAGAATTTCTCCAGCATCGCAAAGCCTCTTACCGCTTTAACCCAGAAAGGTGTGACCTACAACTGCGGAGAAAAGCAAGATGTTGCGTTTCAGACTTTGAAACAAGCCCTCTGCAGTGCACCTATCCTTTCTCTTCCAGAAGGGACCGAAGATTTTGTGGTGTATTGCGACGCTTCGAAGCAAGGGCAGGGCTGTGTGCTAATGCAGAGGGGAATGGTTATTGCATATGCCTCACGACAACTGAAAATGCATGAGGTCAATTACACCACTCATGACTTAGAACTTGGAGCAGTGGTCTTCACTCTTAAAATCTGGAGGCACTACCTTTACGGTACCAAGTGCACTATCTTTACATACCACAAGAGCCTCCAACACATCTTCGACCAGAAGGAGTTAAACATGAGACAACGACGTTGGTTCGAGTTGCTCAACGACTACGAATGTGAGATTCGCTATCATCCGGGAAAGGCAAACGTCGTAGCCGATGCCCTTAGTCGAAAGTAGTACTCTGGCCGAAGAGTGAAGTCATTAGCCATGTCGATCCATTCGCACCTGTCAGCGCAAGTCAAGGAAGCTCAAATAGAGGCCTTGAAACCCGAAAACGTGACAGGTGAGGCCCTTAGGGGAATGGACAAGAACTTAGAAATCAAGAGTGACGGAGCACGCTACCTCATGAACCGGATCTGGACACCCAAGTTTGGTGGGTTCAGAGAGGTAGTTATGAGTGAGGCACACATGACCCCATACTCCTTACACCCAGGGTCAGACAAGATGTATCTAGATCTCAAACAACTCTACTGGTGGCCAAACATGAAAGCGGAGATTGCTACTTATGTGAGCAAGTGTTTAACCTGAGCCAAAATAAAAATAGAACACCAGAAACCCTCATGTCTACTCCAACAACCTGAAATACCTGAGTGGAAATGGGAGCAGATTTCCATGGACTTCATAACCAAACTGCCCAAAACTCAGAGTGGCCAAGATACTATTTGGGTAATCGTCGACAGATTAACCAAGTCAGCCCATTTCTTACCGATCAAGGAAACTGATAGGATGGAAAAACTATCAAGAACCTACATCCGGGAGATCGTACGACTTCATGGAGTACCGATGTCCATCATCTCAGATAGAGACAGCAGATTCACTTCCAGATTCTGGGAATCATTGCAAAAATCCATGGGAACAAGGTTGGACATGAGTACAGCATACCACCCACAAACTGGCGGACAGAGTGAGAGGATGATCCAAACCTTGGAAGACATGTTGCGAGCATGTGTAATCGACTTTGGTAAGGCATGGGATGTTCACTTACCTTTGGTCGAGTTCTCTTATAACAATAGTTACCATACTAGTATCAAGACCGCTCCATTCGAAGCCCTTTACGGCCGTAAGTGCAGATCACCTCTGTGCTGGACGGAAGTGGGTGACACGCAATTGGCAAAAAGCCTAGTCCCTAATAGCACCCTCACTGGTTCGGAGATCATCAGGGAAACGAATGAAAAGATCATGCAAATACGAGAACGACTGAAGTCCTCAAGGGATAGGCAAAAGAGCTATGCCGACAAGAGACGTAAACCCTTGGAATTCCAGATTGGCGACCGTGTACTACTAAAGGTCTCACCCTGGAAGGGCATGATACGCTTTGGAAAGCGTGGAAAGCTAAATCCTAGATACATTGGACCCTTCGAAATCATTTCGAGAGTTGATCCAGTGGCCTACAAACTCCAACTTCCAATCGAGCTTAACAAGGTACATCCAGTATTCCACGTATCGAACCTGAAAAAGTGCTTGTCCGACGAAACACTTGTAATTCCACTCGATGAAATCGAGCTAAATGAAAATCTTAACTTTGTGGAAGAACCCGTCGAAATCATGGATAGGGAAGTTAAACGAACTAAACAGAGTCGCATTCCAATAGTAAAGGTTCGATGGAATGCTAAGAGAGGACCCGAGTTCACATGGGAACGGGAAGACCAAATGCAACAGAAGTATCCGCACCTCTTCCTCAGTACCTAAGACTTTTATTTGTATTAAAATTTCGGGACGAAATTCCCTCTAACGGGGGGATGATGTAACAACCCGATATTTCAACTCTTTGTAATGACCTAAAAAGTCAAGTATTGTAACCACTTTTGAGTTAATAAAATTAACTTTGATAATAAAATGTCCAAAAAGTTCTATTTAAATTCCCTCTATGTTTAAATGTCATTAAACCATGATCGTACGTAAAAAGAACGCCCAAATCCGGCTTCGTATATTGAAGTTAAGATTTTTCCAAGTTCGGCTTAGTAGCAGACAGCTAAAAAACTCGAATCGGAGATCGAGCGACTTTTGGCCGGAATGACCTAAACGAGAATCGAAGGTCTTGACAATGGTATTTCAGCGGTGAAATGTCTGGCAAAAACCAACGTCAGGTAAAGAAGTTATGAATTTCTAAAGAAATTCCTTAATCACGTCATTTTATAAATAAATAATAAAAAAATAATAATTTCGGAATTTGCCAACGGAGTCTAAACGAAAGTTGTAGAGCGTAGTCTCGCCTACGCATGGATATAAAGACCATCGAAAACGGAGTTCGTATGAAGAAGATATGATTTTTTGAAATTTATTAAATAAAATATATATAAATTTATATCAAAAATCCGGTAATATCCGAAGAAGGAGTCAGCGTCCTCATCCGAGTTACGCGCTGCGTAACCCCGTACGCCCCGCGTACCCGAAGGCCTTGGTCTCGGTCCGTCCACGTCGCCCCTATGCGAAGCTACCGACCCGCCCCATCCGACCCGTCCCATCCGAAGCCGAGGCAGTCGAGGACTCGCTCATGCATGACGTACGCGTATGCACTGCGTACGAGCGTACGCCCCGCGTACCGAGGCTTCTCAGACCCCCTATAAATAGAAGTGCGAGGGTTTCCGAAAAACTTGCTCATTTCTTCTCATTTCCCTTGCGTTTTGCCACGTTGTCCGTGCCCGTTCAAACCCGAAGCCCTGGTCATTTTTACTCAAGTCCCGAGAGCCGATTTTACTCCCGAGATTCCCGAGAATCCTGAGAAAGATCCGCTTCCCGAGACGAAACTCTGCCCGGTTTTCCATCTCGCTATCTTCAAACTTCCAGGTGAGTTCATACCCCTACAAACACTCTTTAAATACATTTTTAAATGCTTTCTATACTCTTTTAGGGGGGAATACAAGTAAACATATGGTTATTATCGTGTATTTCATAAAATTTCACTTTACTCGTTTTTATCAAATGAATCACTTGTGATTTAGTTCTACTATGTGGAAACTCTTGTTACACTTTGCATGCAATAGATTTATACAAAGTATTTAGTAACTCCAAAGTATCTTTCGTTGCTAAACCGTTTCATATATTCTAAAAACTTATGATTCATGTTTTCCAATCATTGTGAAAAAGGATAAACTTTGCATGCAAAACTATCACTTTAATACAGACTTAGTTGAGAATCCATGAGTCGTGTACCTCTTCAAACACTGCCTTTTTGATAAAAGGTATCGCTACAAGTCCTGTCTATAACCAGAGTCTCCCGTTCGGAGAACGTGTCAAATGTGTATAGATCTATACGGGAAGTCATGATCCCGCGCCCTGACTGTTAGCTACAGTCCCTCTTTTGGGGTGACAGTTTGTCATAACGCTACGACGCCTGAAGAACGTCGTTACAGGCATATTATGTTTAGTATGGTTATAAAACTCATCGGATACACAACTATTATAGTACTTTTGAATAATGAATGAGTAGTTACTACAGTTATTCATTATCTAACAAACTGAAATCTTCTGATAGGTTTATTATTTAAATCTATGTTTAAAATTCTTCTAAAGCATGTGGATTGCTTCAAAATGTTAGTCTTGGACATTAAACAAACAACTATTAGGAAAATAAGGGATTTTCTTGGTTCAACTATCTACGTTTTTCAATACCAACATTCTCATGCATCTCACACTTTTGTAAGGAAATATGGGATTTTCTTGGAAAATATACACTCATTTTGGAATGGCATTCAATGGTTCTAAATCACTTATGAACTCACCAACTTACTTGTTGACACTTTTTCTTTGAAATAACTTGTATTCTCAGGGAATCGTTAAGCAGGTTTGGAAATCAACTTTTGGTGAATAATGTGCTGGCATTATTTACTTCTTTTGAAAGATGTTTATGCATTTATCTTTTGAGCATGTAATGAATACAATGATGTAAACATTTTTAAAACCGTTATATATGTATGGTGGTGTGTACTTCCCTTTCTATGAACTGTTATGATACTTAACATGACGTCCTCCGCCCCCGAACGTTTCCGCCGTTCTGGTTTGGGGGTGTGACATTATTAGTCCACTAGTTTTACTAAAAGATAAAGAAAAGCTTACATTTTCAACCCTTCAACTTTTATGATATATTTTCTTTGTATCATTTACTTTTACGATATATTTTATTTGTATCTTATGAAATAAGCTTTAGGGGCAGAAAATTAAATTTCTTTATGAAAACGTTGACTTTATGTGAGCCGAGTTCATTTTAGATTTTACAGTGAAAGGAACATATATAACGTTATGAATAATTAATTAAAATATGTCTTTTTTGTATACGTTGTCAATTGTTTGTTTACTTTTCAGTTGTTTTCAATTATCTTAATTAAACATGGTTGGATAAATACAAAGAAATGTTTGTATCATTATGGACAAACACAGTTTTACACTTCGACGACCACACGAATAATAGAGTTGAAAGTCAACATGCGAAATTTAAAAACTACTTGGATTCAAATCACTCAAAGTTGCATATATTTTTTGATTATGTTAACAAGACAGTTGAATCATAATACACATCTATAAAAGGACGTCTTGAAAAAAGCAGAATTGAAGTAAAGCATTTCCACACCATATAAATTTTTTGAAGCTTATTAAATAAGGTTTCACATCTTGGTTTAGAAAAAATGTTGAAAGAATTAGACCGGCCCAATTTTCAAAATATAACTGAGACCAACTGTCGGTGTAAACTACGTGGTACTTGTGGGTTGCCTTGTACCCACGAAATTTTAGTTTATCACAATACAGTCCGACAAATACCTTTGGAGTTAATTGATTTTTTTTGGAGTAGACTTGATGTAGAGAGAGTAGTGTCGGTCACTCAATATGATGAATCAATTGTTGATGGTGTAGCAAACCTTTTAAAGAAAAGATACATTAAACAGTCAAATAATGTGAAGGCTAATTATCTGAGAAAAAAATGATGAATATATGGAAGCCATCACCTTCTATGGCTTCAGAGCCTACTTTTCATACGAATACCTGTGGACGTCCACATGTGAGTACAAAACCATCACAATATCCACCAACTTAAGATCCTCAGTTCTTATACACCAGATTATATAGGGTCTAACATGTTTGTTTTAAACACACAAACAGAACCGGAGAGGCACAACACGTATTCATTTGGAGAATTTTCAATGTTAAACCAAGAAACAACGTATCAAAGATCCTACTTCGAACATGCACTTATGAATGAAATTCCATGTGAATATCAACCATATGTGTCACACATACAAAATGTGGAAAGAGATGGACACTATGGATTTTGGGCAATAGTTCTTGCTCTTGGTTTTAGTGAAGACTATTGGTATCAAATTTGGACACACTTATAAGGAGAGTTATTGATGCACATTGATGATTACATAGTGGTTTTTGAAAATGACAAAAATGCTATTAGTGAAGCGTTGATTTTCTATGAAACACCCGCGATTCGAAAATATTGGATGATTATACCCGACACTTGTATTTTAATTGCTAATAAGTATGGTGTTATTATTCTTCTTTTTAAGCAAAGACGAATCTTCAACGTCTTTGTGACAACCCGTAAATTAGTCTATCACTATAATCCATTCCCGTCGGTAAAACCCGTTTGTCTTTCAATTTTTCCGGTAACATTTTGGATTAGGTCATTTAACTTAAGACTTTTATTATGACCTCGTGAGTATCCAAACCCGTTAGAAACACATGAAAACATCCCAAATTATTAATTAGAAAATTTTTAGTTTCGACCACGTCGGGTTACAACAACTAAATCGGGTACGACCAAAAGCATCGTTTAACGTCGGTATCGGGTAGATTTCCACCGAGCCTCAAACTCAAACCATATTTAAGGTTGAAAGGACCTCATTTGTAGCCTTTTCCACTCTCTCTCTCTACTCTCTCTCTACAATCCAAGTCTTGATCCAAAACACCCCATTTCAAGCTCCCATTTGGTAAGTGATCCATCCTAGCTCATAGATTAACATGTATAGCTTTCAAATTCGTGACAAAATCATCCAAAAGGACCAAGAACAAGTGTTTACGGCCCTGGAACACTGCAAAACCGTAAACACACTTAAATGGGGTTTTCGAGCCCCAAAACCCTTCCAAACCACTTCTAGTGCTTAGATATGACTTAAGGGCTTACAAGATTGGACTTAGAACACCAAAACCTCAACAATTGAGGGGTAAACATGAGTTTATGTCGAAGAACATGCTTGGACCGTAAACAGCCTTTCATAGGCCGTAAACACCTTTTAAGGTGTTAAGATGCCCCTTAAACACCTCATATGCCTTGGAATAATGTCTAGGATCATCCACCAATGTGTTAAGGGCCTTAAACTTGAAAGAAACAATCCCTTTAGGAGATTATGACTGTAAACCCCCCAAGGAATGGTTCCTGGGCCGTAAACTCCTATAAGGTGGTCAAATGGTGCCCTAACTTCCTTCTATGGCTTGTATTTTGGACTAGAAATACTTGTACTCAACCTAGGGACACCTAAACACATAAGGAATGAGTATGTGAGAGTTCACAGCCATAAACTCCTAGTTTACAGCCGTAAACTCCTTTATATGTTCCATATGTTGATCAAACCCCTTCCATAGCCTTAGAACTAAGCCAAGTGTAACAACACAAATTTTCAAACAAATTTTTCATTTTAAAAGTAAAGTATTTCCATTCAAACAAGGCATAAATAATGTAGGTGTCATGTCAAATACAAATTGTCTAAATCCCAAGATCATAAAAACATCCTTCAGTGTGTACCGATCACGCCGGCGCCTTCCCACGGTCCTCGCTAGTACCTGAAACACATACATAACAACTGTAAGCATAAATGCTTAGTGAGTTCCCCAATATACAACTTACGCACGTACGCGTTTCCAGGCCCTGACCTTCCGGTCCTCCACACAACGCCTTCCGGCCCATAACCTAATCGCCTTCCGGCCCATCACATATTGCCTTCCGGCCCACATAACATACATAGCACATATAACAAATAACTTACCACATATAGCATACATATCACATATCATATCTGACCTTCCGGTCTCACAGTCAAACCCTTCCGGGTACAGTATAGTGAGAAGACTCACCTCGTGAATGCTGAAAGCTAGCAAATCCTGAAATCACTCGTGCACAATCTGTCGAGCTACAACCTCCCTATAACATCACATATCTCTCATTAACACTTATATCTTCTAAGTGTGACTATCCCTAAGAAGTCAGACTTAGGTCAACTCTGGTCAACGGTCAACGATCAACTCGACCGGACTCGGCGAGTGCCATGGCGACTCGGCGAGTCTAGACGTCCTCCAATTCTCTGAGATTCCCTTTCTACTCGTCGAGTATCCTCCTTGACCCGACGAGTTACTCCTGGAAGAATCGCGGGGCCACCCCGACTCAACTCGCCGAGTCTGAAGAACAACTCGACGAGTCCCAGTTAATCTTCAAGCTACTCGCCGAGTCTGTTCATCGAACTCGGCGAGTCCATGCCATGCAACCGCTCAAACTGCATCCTAAGGTCAGAACTGCTCCGACCATTCCTAGGTCTGGCCTTCCTAGGCTGATCCATCACGTAAAGTCCTCATTTCAGTGCTCATGATACACCCTATGATTCATAATTTACATTTTGACCTAAGGCATAAGGATTCCAATCCAAAACCTTCATCAATTCCCGAAATGCACAGACATGGGACATTCTGGCCCTCCAAAGGTCCCAATACAGGGTTACAATCGATTAGGGGACTAGGGTAACATTCAATTTATTCACAAAAGGGTTCCATAAACCTTAATTCCATAATCACATCAACATAGCAGAGTATACTCGAATTCTTACCTGGATGATGTATTCTCTGTGTCCCCAATCCTCAGAATGTGACTCCCTTGCTGTTCCTTTAGCCAATCCCTTCTCTTCCTTGCACAACAACTCTTCTATAATCAACAATGGCCTACAATCCTTGCTCCAGATGCACACAATCGATTTAGGGTTCTTCTCAGAAGTCTAAAATGAACAATGACAGCCAATAAGTCCCTTTTATACGTCCCAAACCTGAACGGTTAGGGTTTTCGCTAAACAGCGTAGACTCGCCGAGTCCATATCTGGACTCGTCGAGTCCAGTCGCGAACCCGCGACCAAGTCTGCGATCCTACTCGGTGAGTCTAGGCTCCAACTCGCCGAGTACCCTCTTAAATCACCCCAAAAACATAATTTAACAATACCTGAGATTCCGGGCTGTTACAACTCTCCCCCACTAGGATTAGACATTGCCCTCGAAGTCTCACTCTGAAAATAGCTCTGGATGCTGCTCCCGCATCTCACGTTCCGGCTCCCAAGTCATTTCCGATCCCTTCCGGTGTTGCCACTGGACCAACACTAGAGGTACCTCCTTGTTCCTCAGAACCTTGATCTTCCGATCCCTGATGGCCACTGGTCTCTCAGCATAATTCAGGCTCGCATCCACCTGAATATCCTCCAATGGAACCACTGCCGACTCATCGGCTATGCACTTCCTCAATTGCGACACATGAAAAGTGTCGTGGATCTGTCCCAACTCCGCTGGCAACTCCAACCGATAGGCTACCCGGCCTATCCTTGCAATCACACGAAATGGCCCAATATACCGGGGCCCCAACTTGCCCCTCTTCCTGAATCGAATCACTCCTTTCCAAGGAGAGACCTTCAGGAGAACGAAGTCGCCGACTTGAAGCTCAAGCTCGGATCGGCGCCTGTCTGCATAACTCTTCTGTCGGCTCTGGGCGGTCAATAACCTCTGTCTAACTTGCTGAATCTGCTCTGTCGTCTGAAGCACGATCTCTGTGCTGCCCATCACCCTCTGTCCCACCTCTCCCCAGCAAATGGGGGTCCGACATCTCCTACCATACAACAGCTCAAAAGGTGGCATACCAATGCTCGAATGATGGCTGTTGTTGTAGGAAATCTCTGCCAATGGTAAATACGCATCCCAACTACCCCCGAAGTCCAACACACACGCTCGAAGCATGTCCTCCAGCGTCTGAATCGTCCGCTCGCTCTGGCCGTCTGTCTGGGGATGATATGCGGTACTAAAATGCAATTTAGTACCCAGCTCCTCATGGAATTTCTTCCAGAACCTGGAAGTGAAGCGTACATCACGGTCTGAAACAATCGAGATCGGCACCCCATGCCGAGATACCACTTCTCTCACATATATCTCCGCCAACTTCTCCGCTGAAGAACTCTCGCTGATGGCAAGGAAGTGTGCACTCTTCGTCAACCTATCCACAATCACCCAAATTGCATCGACTCCCCTGGCAGTCCTTGGCAATTTGGTGATGAAATCCATAGTGATCTGTTCCCACTTCCACTCGGGAATCTCCAATGGCTGCAACTTGCCATGCGGCCTCTGGTGCTCGGCCTTAACCCTACGGCAGGTCAAGCACCTCTCAACGAACCATGCGACATCCCTCTTCATACAGGGCCACCAATACTCCTTCCTCAAATCCAAATACATCTTCGTAGCACCGGGATGGATCGAGAATTTCGATCTATGAGCCTCTTCCATCAAAGTAATACGTGTACCGCCCACGAATGGTACCCAGATCCGACCCTGAAACGTCAGAAGCCCTCGTCCCTCCTTAACGAACTCTGAAATTAACCCAACGACCCGCTCTTTCTTCTGCATCTCTGGTCGCACAGCCTTAGCCTGTGCCCCACGAATAGCATCCAATACTGGAGTCATCACAGTCAATCTCAAACATACATCTCGTAATGGAGTGCTCTCCGCTCGGCGGCTCAATGCATCGGCTACCACATTAGCCTTGCCTGGGTGGTACAGGATCTCACAATCATAATCCTTGACCACATCCAACCACCTCCTCTGACGCATATTTAAGTTGGGCTGATCCATCAAATACTTCAAGCTCTTATGGTCCGTGTATATCATACATCGAACCCCATACAGGTAGTGCCGCCAAATCTTGAGAGCGAACACTACTGCCCCCAACTCTAAATCATGCGTGGGATATCTCGCCTCATGAGGCTTCAGCTGCCTCGACGCATAAGCTATCACATGACCCCTCTGCATCAATACTGCACCTAGTCCCGAAATCGATGCATCACAATATACTACAAAATCTTCCATCCCTTCCGGGAGAGCTAATACCGGGGCTTCGCACAACCTCTGGCGAAGTGCCTCAAAGGAGGTCTGCTGCTCGGGTCCCCATGAGAATGCAACACCCTTCCGGGTCAATCTGGTGAGCGGCACTGCGATCTTGGAGAAATCCTTAATAAATCTCCGATAGTACCCTGCCAACCCAAGGAAACTCCTGATCTCAGAGGGTGACTTCGGCACCTCCCAACTCATCACCGCCTCAACCTTGGCCGGATCGACCAATATCCCTTACTGATTAACAACGTGTCCCAGAAATTGGACCTCCCGCAACCAGAAGTCACATTTGGAGAATTTTGCATAAAGCTTCTCCGACCTCAATACCTCAAGCACCTCCCTCAAATGCTCCTCATGCTGCTCCCTAGATCTCGAATACACTAGAATGTCGTCGATAAATACAATCACTGACCGATCCAACATCGGTCTACATACCCTGTTCATGAGATCCATGAACACAGCCGGGGCATTGGTGAGCCCGAAAGGCATCACCACAAACTCATAATGCCCATATCGCGTCCTAAACGCTGTCTTCTGGACGTCCTGATCCCGCACTCTCACCTGATGGTATCCTGACCTCAGATTGATCTTGGAGAACCAAGATGCTCCCTGCAACTGATCGAATAAATCATCGATCCTTGGTAACGGGTAACGGTTCTTGACCGCCAACTTGTTCAACTCCCGGTAATCAATGCACATCCGGTGTGAACCATCCTTCTTCTTGACGAACAGAATAGGTGCTCCCCACGGCGAGCTGCTCGGCCGAATGAATCCCTTCCCCAGCAACTCCTGGAGCTGCGAGGACAACTCTTGCATCTCTGGAGGTGCAAGACGATAAGGCACCTTAGCAATAGGCGCGGCCCCCGGAACCAGATCGATACCAAGCTCTACTTGCCTCACAGGAGGTACTCCCGGCAACTCCTCGGGGAAAACATCTGGAAACTCACGCACCACTGGGACCTCCTCAACTGACCTCGGTCTCTCGGAAACCTCCCGCGTATCCATCACATACGCCACAAAACCCTTACAGCCCTGCTGTAGACATTGCCTCGCCCTAGCGGCCGAACAAAAAGCTGATCCCGAACGGGTACCCTCGTCGTACACCGAAAGGACTCCCCCACTATGGTCTCGTATAGTCACCAGCTGACGCTCATAGTCGATGACAACGCCGAATCGGCTCAACCAGTCCATGCCCACGATGACACAGACGTCACCCATCGCAATAGGAATCAGGCCAATCGGGAACTCAACCCCGAAAATCTCTAGCACGCATCCCCGAAGAACCTCCGTGGCACAAATCACTCTCTCGTCAGCTATAGAAACACTCAAAGGTCGACTCAACGACTCACGACTAACGCTGATATGCTGACTAAAGGCTAAGGACACAAAGGACCTACTCGCACCCGAGTCAAATAACACTAAGGCAGGCACAGAGTTCACAAGGAAAGTACATACGCATATAATAACATAAGCATAACATCTCAACTTTAAAATAAATACACGAATTACAGCATACCTGCCACAACATCGGGCGCAGCGCAGACCTCCTCCGCAGTCAGCTGAAAGGCTCTCCCACGAGCCCTCGGGGCCTCGACCTTCACCGGTCGAGTCTCAGTAGTCCTGGCAGTAGGTGCAGATCCCTGACGAAGATGAGGGCACTCGGCCTTCCGATGGCTGGTCTGGATGCAATGAAAGCAAACCATAAACCCCTTGGGGCACTCCCTAGCAATGTGCCCCTCCTTGCCGCACTTGTAGCAAGCACCAGCTCGACACGCCCCATCGTGACCCTTGCCGCACTTTCCGCAAGTGCGGCTCTTCAGACCTCCCGTCCTCGAATCGGCGGACTTGGTCCGCTTGGCTGCCGGCTGAGACTGACCCGGCCGCCGGTCCACCTGCTGAGACTCGGCCTCCTCCCTGGCCTGGGTCTCCAGCTCGATCTCACGCTTCCTGGCATTCGCCTGAAGCTCAGTAAAAGTATGATAGGTGGAGTTCGACACAAACTCCCGGATATCCCTCCTCAAAACACCCAAGTACCGGCTCATCCGAGCCTGCTCTGTGGACACCAGCTCGGGGCAGAACATCGCCCTCTCATGAAACTTCCGCGTGATCGCCGCAACCGAATCAGTACCCTGCTTGAGGGTTAAGAACTCCTGAACCAATCGTTCCCTCTCCACCGGGGGAACGTACTCGTCCCTGAACATAGCAATAAATGTTGGATTAATGTCTAAGTCCATAACTATAATTGGTAAGACTTGACCCGACCCGGCATGGTCCATTTGGGTTGCATACCATCATGCACTTGGATAGACTATAATGAGAGAAATAAGACACTTATGGTTATTAATATATTATAAGTTCTAGTATATTAATAATAAGAATAATAAGATTATTTAATTAGTATTGATTAAGAATTAATCTAGGATTAATTAAGTGATCAAAAGAAGACTAATTAAATATATGGGTTGATTGTGTAAATCATCCATACTTGTATAGTGGGCTAATGCTCCATGGATAATCAAGTTGGGCTAAAACCCATAGGATGGTCCATGGATGCTCCATGGTGTATTTGAACCCATGGATCCAAGGAAATGGAAAGTCATGACAATTAGGGTTTGCCCTAATTGTAACACTCTATAAAGATATTATTCTTGGCAAAATCGGTGACTAGAGTATGATTCTAGAGAGGGCTAGCCGATTTCATGAGTTGTAGAATTCTCTCAAGCTATTCTAAGTGTTTTGATGATTGTGATTCCATTTGAGGTGTCACACTTGGGGCACTAGGCACTCAAGCTTCATGAAGACTTTCTACATCAAAGAGGTATGTATTCTATCTTGCTATAGTTATTGTTTTGTATGCTAGATTAGGATAATACCTTGGAAGTTCTTATTTGCATGTATAATAGAGAAAACATAGATCCAAGGTATTTAGGGTTGCATGTACACTTAGGAGTGTTAGAATGCTCAAAACCCAACAGTGGTATCAGAGACACGGGTTGTTTTCTGTTATATTGATGCAAATATTTTATTTTCAAAGTTGAAAAAAAAACATGAAGTTTGTCAAATTTTAAGATAATTACTTGTTCTTGTGAAAAACTAATTATTTGTAAAATTTGAATAATTTGCTTTATGAGTTGAATTAGGTCAAATTTAATAAAAGATAAAATAATATGATTATTTTATTAGTTTTAAAAGTTTGATCTAAAGAGTTTTATTTTTTTTTGAAACCTCCATAAGTTATGGATATGAAAAGGTTTTACAAAAAAATTGATTCAAAGTTTTTTTTGGAGTTACAAATTTTGGTGTTAATGTTTTAAAGGATTCCATAACTTAAGAATAAGTTATGGATCACCAAAAGTTTTTGTGTTACCTTGTTTTATGAGTGAATTTAGATTAATGAATAAAATTATGTGATAGTTGGTTTTAATCCAAATTAATCTAAGAATTGATTCTAAAATGTGTTTTTTTAACTCGTCCTCAAGTTATATGAAAAGTCACATTTAAGAATCATAAAACTCATAAAAATTGGCAAAGGTTACAAAAATGAAGAGTCTAGTTCTAATTAAATGGTTTTATGACTCCATAACTTGTCCTCAAGTTATGGAGGACCAAGAGTCTCTTCATTTAATAAAATAAAATAAAATAAAAAAAAGGTGTAACCTTAATTAATTCCATAAGTTATAAAATAAAGAAAAGTTAATTCTTTTATTAGTTTAAAGTCTTCCATAACTTGTCCTCAAGTTATGGAACATGAAGAGTTTTTGGATTAAAACTACTTTAAACACATAAGTTATGGAATTAATTAGTTTTGAATAGTTTCAAAACTTGCCCTCAAGTTTTGGAATTTGTAAAGTTTTCACTTATGAATACTTTAATTCCAAGTTAGCCCTTATAATTTTAAAAGTTAAAATTCAACCCTTATACTTTATAATATTATAAGTTAATAATATATATATGTATAAGAGTAAAGTCAGTCTTACCGCTAGTACGCCTCATTCACGAAGCCGGTCTATAAGGTGGGTATAAGGTTGTTGCCTATAAAATGGCAACTTAATGGGTGTCCACTCTCACCCACCGCTTGCTTGACTGGTGGAGGGTCGTTAGCCGAACGGGTTTGACAGGACTAGAATTCTCCCTTCATTAAAAGTATTAATGATAATACTAAGTAACTAAACTCTTAATAATACCCAATCTTAGTTACTTAGGAAAAATGTGAATAAGGTGCTAACCCATGAAATTACACTTTACACTTTGTCTAAGTCGTTAGTGGAGCGTGTGTGGTTAACCGGCACACTAACTTGGACTTAACAAGGTAGGTAAAGGGTGACTTAATATTTATCATATTATCGATGGAGCGTGTGTGGTTAACCGACACATCGATTGAGGGGTAATTTATTAAGGGTACCAAGTGATTTGCATGGTTACTTCACACCTTGTTTTGTGATCCTCGGCATCCCAGTCACAAAACCTGAAGGGCACACTCGAGATTGAAACATGCCTTTGAAAAGTTCAATGAATCTCAAAGATCTAGGAGTTTCAAAACCAATTAAAACCTAATAATTCATTTCGTTTATCTTGGTGGAAATTGGTGAATCGTCATTCACCTACCTTCAAATATTTTATAGCTTGGATTACGGCATACCTCTTCTAAGTTATAAAATAGTTTGTTGGGTCCTAGCCTTAATATTTCATATTGGGTGTCATATTAAGGACTTTAAAATCAACAATCTTGAATATCTCCCAAAAGATGTCTGGTTTAGACATTTATGATCTTCCCAAATCTCTTGAAACAAGCTTTCCTAAATGAAGATGATGTCCCTTGGAAATCATACTTCTTTCACCTCCTCTGATTATTCTCCCTAACCCACAAGTTCTTGAAAAGTTTAAGGTCACTCAAGCCCTATCGGCAGGGCAAGGTCTAGGTGTGGTCACATCTTGGAGATGTAGTCACATATTGACAAGCCGGGAGAGTTGGGTGTCAAAGTCTTGAGAAAGTTGGTGGTTCAATCACTTTCTAAGTCACATAGTGAGTTCCTTTGGGACACCTATGAAACAGACTATGACAAGACCCTTAATGATCTTATCTATTTGCTAAGATCAACTTCCTAAAACTTTATGGACATTGACAATGATGACATCGGATATCTAGTAAAGCTCTCTCTTCCCAGTGGAAAGGGATCGGCCATAGTCAACTCGGTTGACCAAATGGTAAAGAGAAAAGCTAAGTCTGTGATAGTCTCGTGTACCATTATCAAAGGGTCCATATGTTTATATTGCCAAGGGAAGGGGCATTGGTTGCGAAGCTGCCAAATTTACCTAAGGATGTTAAAGTCAATAAGTTTGACTCTACTTCAGGTAAAGACCACTATCTAACTCTGTTAAGTTTCTATTCTGAGATTCCTGATACATGATGTGACTGGGTCACATGGTGATGTTTTAAGAATCAAAGAAAAGTGAAGAAACTTAAAGAAAGAATATGCTGAATCTGATGGCGTAAATGGATTTCTATCGCATAGTTTGAAGATCGGATTCTTGAGCAACTTCTTAGGAGTTATGAGATATTGCTTAGGAATAGATAACAACAAGTTTTCATATGGATTGTAAGGATAAGTTTTTCCGCAAAGTTTTAAAATAAAAGAAATTTTTTTTTGATTTTATTTATTTTAAAATATCCTTACAATGGCTTTTGAGGAAAAATTGTTGCTTATATGATTCCATTAAGAGCAAGAGTGGAAATATGAAATTGATTCTTTCATTTGTGGTAATGTCTAGATTTACCAAATAAGGAAAGATTCTCATCACCCAAGTTTCAATTGGACCGGAACTTGGAATCATGCAAGTTGTATAGCATGATGAATGAGAACTTTCAAGTTTTGGAAAATTAAGACTAATTACTCGGCCACATGGATGTGTGAGTCAAGTAAAGGACTAAGGGATCGAGTACACATTCTTGTGCACTGATTAAGTCCACCACAAAAGTTTGATAAGACTATTCGTCATGATTTACTTAAGTTCAGTAAATATGATTATACTTACAAACTTAAGTGTAACTCTGAGACATTGGAAAAAGGTTCCAATGTATGACAGAGCGAATAAGAAGAATCAAATTAGGCAGAAGGATAAAAGTTTCTCATATCTGAAAAGATGGGAGAGTACTTTAGTATCAGTTTTGTGATCATCTTAATGATTAAGAAACCATATCAAAATTAGTTCTCTAAGGAAATCTTAGTGCATTCTTATGACTAAGAAGAGGAACTTGAATTGTTGAAATGGTTAAATCAAGAAGATGAGTCATACATCGTTCCAATACAAGTCTTAGAGTCATACTCCAAGATTGTCATTTGAGTGACATGTCTTAAAGAAGGTTTAAAACACTTGTCAAATGTAAGAGTAAAAGTTTTCTACTCTTGTACATTTGAAATTGGTAAGTTGTGATGTTTTGGATAAAACAAAGACCAACTTAGGCCAATTGGTTAAAGTGTTTTTCTTGATTAGAATCCGCACTATCTCTTGGATGTTTGACAAGGGAGTCTTATATGTCAAGAGGACAGTGGGAGTCTTAAAGGTCTTGAAAGTCTCAAGAAATAATCAAGAATAAAACCTGAAGTTCTTCACTAGCACACGACTTGAGGTTTATAACCTATCGTGTTGACATATCTGTGCCCATTCCAGTTAAAGTTGGCTTTGCATATGAGTTCTTAGAGTTCTCAGTTTGTTGCATAACAACTTGGAAGCAATGGCAGGCCCTTGAGCTGCCAGGTGGCAAGAAATTAAGATTGAGTTCAGTCCGTATGAGTTTGGGTTTGTCATTATCCTTGTCTTGTGACTATGATTTTGACCATTCACATGGATAGGAACTCATACACCATATAAATCTAAGTGTCATAAGGTTTCTCTCCGATTCATGAAAATGATGGTGAGGAAACACTTTCACTAAGTAGATTTTATCTAGATAGTAATTGTGATATTTGCATTCTCAAAGTCGTTAGTGGAGCGCATGTGGTTAACCGACACACTAATATGGACTTGTGAGAAGTGGCAAAAAGGTCTAACCATTATGATTACGGCATACCTCTTCATAACTGTTTAGACACACAAGTGTGCTATCTAAGGGAAGGTGTATGATTTTTGATAAAATTTTATCAAAACAATCTAGTATCAGAAATCTGAACTTTGGTAAGAAAGTCAATGAAGTATTGATTTCTAGAAGTCCAGCTGATTTCTGAGTACATGTCAAAGCTAGTGGGAGCATAAATGTTATGCTAATAATCATCATGTTAGTGGGAGCATGATAATTATGATAAGTATTGCAAGTTAGCAATGTTAATTATAGAAAACAAAAGTTTCAATTGGGAAAAGTTGTTTTGCTATAATTAAGGGAGAGGAAATTATACTTCATCTCAAATCTATAAGCTTAGATCGTGAGGTTTTAATCATTTAGTCAAGGATATATATATATATGAATTTTCATCTCAAATCTATAAGCTTAGATCGTGAGGTTTTAATCATTTAGTCAAGGATATATATATGAATTTCATGTTGGAATGGCTCAACATAAGGAAATTTTGTATATGAGTCCATTATTTGCGTTCTTAAATTCGATTATGATTACGGCATCCCTTTTCATAATCTGAATTATGAGAACTTGGCAAATTGAAACGGAAATGTTATAGCAAAAGACTGGTTTAGTCTTTATGTGAGACATCATGAATCGATTCCCATATGCTCCGTATATAGGATCGATTACATGTGCTATATTCATCCTTTCTAAAATTTTCCAAATGCCTGGGGCATTAAGAAGGGAAAAGGTTTAGAACTGGATATGACTAAAAGGATTAAACAATTGTCGAGGACAATCTAAGGTTTACCAAAGATTGGTTACTCAAGGACAATTGGAAGTATAGTAATATTTCTGGAAGGACCATATTGACATAATCTGGAAGGAGGGAACTCTTGTTCAGAAGTGATAGTCAAAATGGATTCTGGAAATGTTTCAAAGTTAGAATTTTCAATCTGTGTAAGATTAAGGAAACTTAATGCAAGAAGGATATTTCCAAGGAGTTGATCTCTTTTGGAATACTCTGTAATGATTGTTGCCAAGTCTTTATGACTTTGTGCATAATCATTACGAGAGGATCAATGCATATAAGTTTAGAATCTAACAGATTTCAGTAAATGGCATGAATTTGGAATTCTTGCATTTGCAGTAAGGATTTGGGAGTGTGAAAAGAGAATCATTGAAGTTATGTTCAATTGATCTAGTTCACAAAGTAAAGATCATAGACAAACATAGTATGCATACTTGGTGTGTGGCATGACTAGTGTTTAGAAAACATAGTGTACATGCTTGGAGCATGGGACAACTATTGTTTTAAATTCAAGAATAAAGTTGATAGCTGAAACAGTATACAATGAATAATGTGTAATCATATGGTGATAAATAAAAGGTGTTTTATTTATATTCATAAGTTCTGAGACCATATTGGATTCTATTATTATTTTGTTTCACTTTGCATGTTTTGACTTCCCGAATAAACTAGGTTATTCTTTCGAAATGACTAAGTTATTCAAACCATCCACAGTCGGTCATATGTTGGAAGTAGATGTGAATTAAGACTGTCATGATGGGTTGTAGAGGTCTAAGGTGTTGGACAAGGCTACAACACTCATGAGTGCTCATAAGTTCTAAGTATTGGATTCACCCCGCGCTCATTGGAATCACTTCATGGATTTTATCACGAGTGATCATGAGACGATAATATCTTATATTCTTCAAACCTAGAGATATGAGTTGTTACTATGAATTGATAGTACATTGATTGCACGAAACCGCATTTGGTAACTCGGTGCTATAAAACATGCCTTTGTGTATGATTCAACAAGTAGTAGAACAAGCCATATGAGTCGAAGTTTATCCGTTCCTTTTACCTTCGGGATAAAAGCGATATCTGTGGACCCCTCGATGATTTGATGATGACAAATGGAAGTGCTCGGCCGGGCCAGGACTGATTTGATTTGTTCAATTAGTCAGTCGTCATAAATCGGAAATCGGGAAACAACAAATGGACAGAGAGAATGATTACAATCCATGTCTCAGTCCATATGATATCTAGAATGGAGGAATATATGATCTCTTATCTAATGGACAAGTCACTGACAAAGGTCAGAGTTCATCGACAAGGTCAGAGTTCGACAGAAGCTTTTGAGAGCTACGATTGCCGGTTGGTTCCTGAAGTCATACGCAATAATAGTTTTAGACTTATCCAAGTGGGAGACTGTTGGATTAATGTCTAAGTCCATAACTATAATTGGTAAGACTTGACCCGACCCGGCATGGTCCATTTGGGTTGCATACCATCATGCACTTAGATAGACTATAATGAGAGAAATAAGACACTTATGGTTATTAATATATTATAAGTTCTAGTATATTAATAATAAGAATAATAAGATTATTTAATTAGTATTGATCAAGAATTAATCTAGGATTAATTAAGTGATCAAAAGAAGACTAATTAAATATATGGGTTGATTGTGTAAATCATCCATACTTGTATAGTGGGCTAATGCTCCATGGATAATCAAGTTGGGCTAAAACCCATAGGATGGTCCATGGATGCTCCATGGTGTATTTGAACCCATGGATCCAAGGAAATGGAAAGTCATGACAATTAGGGTTTGCCCTAATTGTAACACTATATAAAGATATTATTCTTGGCAAAATCGGTGACTAGAGTATGATTCTAGAGAGGGCTAGCCGATTTCATGAGTTGTAGAATTCTCTCAAGCTATTCTAAGTGTTTTGATGATTGTGATTCCATTTGAGGTGTCACACTTGGGGCACTAGGCACTCAAGCTTCATGAAGACTTTCTACATCAAAGAGGTATGTATTCTATCTTGCTATAGTTATTGTTTTGTATGCTAGATTAGGATAATACCTTGGAAGTTCTTATTTGCATGTATAATAGAGAAAACATAGATCCAAGGTATTTAGGGTTGCATGTACACTTAGGAGTGTTAGAATGCTCAAAACCCAACAGTAAACCCCTCCCATGTCACTGCTGTAATCTCTGCCAGAGTGAAGTTCGCCGTCACGAACTTCCACCAATCCTTCGCTCCCAGACGGAGCTGGTTCAAAGCGAACCGTACCCTCAGGTGCTCCGGGCATGAACAAGTGTAGAAGCACCCCTCTATATCTGTGATCCACCTCATCGCAGCAATCGGATCCTGCGTCCCATCGAACTCAGGTGGCTTCGTGTTGCTGAACTCTCGGAACAGCAACGAGTCACCCCCCTGTGGCCTGGCAGCGGCCACAGCTGCGGTAGCTGCAGCGGCTGCAGCTTCAGTCAATGCGGCGTACCGCTCCTCAAACGTCTCCATCAGGGTGGTCTTAATAGACCCAAACATCTCCGGGATCTCATCCCGGATCGCCGCAGCTACCTCCTCGTGAATCATCTGACGAATCTCCTCGTCACTCACACCGCTCGAACTCGCTCCGTGGCGTGGTCTAACCATGATGTCTCTGAAATACAACATAAAACTATCAGAGACTCCATCGAGTATAATCGCACTCGATAACGCAACCCTACTCAGTCTCCGATATCCAGGGATTCTTACTTGGGTCTCCTATTGACCCGGTGTCTTCGGTAGTACGGGCCCAATACTACCGACCACACCGCATCAGCATTCATCCCAAGTCTTCCTCCCCAAACCCCGGATAGTGAGTACTCTACTTCTGTTATGCACTATCTACCCGCACACTAGCAAAGCATCTCATATCGGCAAACTTCCCTAGACTAAGGCATCACAAATCAGGCCACTCTAGTCCTATCATGAATACCTAGTCTTCTAGCATGCATAACAACTCATATCATATAATATTGTAAGGTATTTTGGGGATCTTTACCGTTCGGGCGCTGACTGATCGTACACACTGCTTCTTTCTTGCTTACCACAAAACCATTTACAAGAGTCTATGCCTTTATTTTAAAAAAAAGTTTTTCTCAAATCCTCGGTTTGAGTTCAGTTACTCTCGAAGGTGCACCCGAATCCCTCAAACCAAGGCTCTGATACCAATTGTAACAACACAAATTTTCAAACAAATTTTTCATTTTAAAAGTAAAGTATTTCCATTCAAACAAGGCATAAATAATGTAGGTGTCATGTCAAATACAAATTGTCTAAATCCCAAGATCATAAAAACATCCTTCAGTGTGTACCGATCACGCCGGCGCCTTCCCACGGTCCTCACTAGTACCTGAAACACATACATAACAACTGTAAGCATAAATGCTTAGTGAGTTCCCCAATATACAACTTACACACGTACGCCTTTCCAGGCCCTGACCTTCCGGTCCTCCACACAACGCCTTCCGGCCCATAACCTAATCGCCTTCCGGCCCATCACATATTGCCTTCCGGCCCACATAACATACATAGCACATATAACAAATAACTTACCACATATAGCATACATATCACATATCATATCTGACCTTCCGGTCTCACAGTCAAACCCTTCCGGGTACAATATAGTGAGAAGACTCACCTCGTGAATGCTGAAAGCTAGCAAATCCTGAAATCACTCGTGCACAATCCGTCGAGCTACAACCTCCCTATAACATCACATATCTCTCATTAACACTTATATCTTCTAAGTGTGACTATCCCTAAGAAGTCAGACTTAGGTCAACTCTGGTCAACGGTCAACGGTCAACTCGACCGGACTCGGCGAGTGCCATGGCGACTCGGCGAGTCTAGACGTCCTCCAATTCTCTGAGATTCCCTTTCTACTCGTCGAGTATCCTCCTTGACCCGACGAGTTACTCCTGGAAGAATCGCGGGGCCACCCCGACTCAACTCGCCGAGTCTGAAGAACAACTCGACGAGTCCCAGTTAATCTTCAAGCTACTCGCCGAGTCTGTTCATCGAACTCGGCGAGTCCATGCCATGCAACCGCTCAAACTGCATCCTAAGGTCAGAACTGCTCCGACCATTCCTAGGTCTGGCCTTCCTAGGCTGATCCATCACGTAAAGTCCTCATTTCAGTGCTCATGATACACCCTATGATTCATAATTTACATTTTGACCTAAGGCATAAGGATTCCAATCCAAAACCTTCATCAATTCCCGAAATGCATAGACATGGGACATTCTGGCCCTCCAAAGGTCCCAATACAGGGTTACAATCGATTAGGGGACTAGGGTAACATTCAATCTATTCACAAAAGGGTTCCATAAACCCTAATTCCATAATCACATCAACATAGCAGAGTATACTCGAATTCTTACCTGGATGATGTATTCTCTGTGTCCCCAATCCTCAGAATGTGACTCCCTTGCTGTTCCTTTAGCTAATCCCTTCTCTTCCTTGCACAACAACTCTTCTATAATCAACAATGGCCTACAATCCTTGCTCCAGATGCACACAATCGATTTAGGGTTCTTCTCAGAAGGCTAAAATGAACAATGACGGCCAATAAGTCACTTTTATACGTCCCAAACCTGAACGGTTAGGGTTTTCGCTAAACAGCGTAGACTCGCCGAGTCCATATCTGGACTCGTCGAGTCCAGTCGCGAACCCGCGACCAAGTCTGCGATCCTACTCGGCGAGTCTAGGCTCCAACTCGCCGAGTACCCTCTTAAATCACCCCAAAAACATAATTTAACAATACCTGAGATTCCGGGTTGTTACACCTAGCATCACCCCACAAGTGTTGTAAGACCATTTAGCAACCAAGAACCCACCACCCCATGAGTTTACGGATGTAAACTCATGGGGATGTGGTCTTAGGGCCGTAATCTCCATTAGGAGTTTACTCTTGAAGAGAAAACTCCATATTTAGGCCATACACCCCCTTAGATGCTACCCGGACAACTCCTAACACTTGAAATTAATTGTTTTCGCGCCTCGGAGTGTATATTCTTATCTAATTAGTAGTTCAAAGTCTAATTATATACAATTATGTATCTCTTCATATTACATAGGAACCTCGCGTGTATTGAAGTCCCAAACTGACACTTAGCATTCTAGCCGACAAATTTCTCGTCCGGTGAGTTCATACCCCTACACCTTTTTCCATATTTTTTTCAATGTTTTCAGGGGGAATACAAGCAAAAGTACAACGATATCTTATACTCAAACTTATTATTTCATTTGAAATGTTTTATATTCCACATGCTTTTAACAATTGAAACCGTATTAACCAACTGTTTGACTTGCAGAGTTAGTTTTCAAACTGATTGTAAATATTATTACATAGTGTTATATTGTATATTTCGCAAATGGTTTTCCACTTCATTATTGTTAAAATTCACTTAACTTAGAACGTTAGATACATCCTCGGTAACACTCCACAGAGATACGCCAGTGGAGGACCCCCCTTTGTAACTAGAACTTAAAACAGGATTTTCTACATTATTACTTGTAAATTCGTTAATCTTAATAATTAGAGACACGTCCTCTATAACACTCCACAGAGATACGCGAGTGGAGGACCGCCCCTGTAACCAAAATCTCCTGGAGGGAGAGCGTGACTTGAGTGTATAGATATATACAGGGCTGATTACCCCGCACCTGGCTGCTAGCTACAGTCGAACCGAAAGGTTCAAGGGTGATGAAAGTCAGAAAATGATAATGGACTTCTTATTGCCATATCTAGTCTATCGTATGGTTATGTAACTTGCAATTTAGATAACGGAGATTTACTTGTTGGTAATAATGAATTTAGTAAGCTAATAACCTTAAGAATTAGTTTACTTTCCACACAATAGTTTTATATACATGTTAAAACTAACATACATTTCAAGGATAACCAGGCTTTCAGGAAACTTCACACAAACACTTAAGTATGGTAGATACTTGTACATTACATTCAGAACCGATAACCAACCACAAACTTTTAAGGAAAATAAGGGTTTTTCCATGGATAACAGAAGTCGTTTTTAACTAGATTGTGTAGTAACCAAACTATGTAACAAATGGATAAACAAACTTTACATATAAGAAAATATGGGATTTTCTTGGATAACAAGTCTTTCGGAAAACTAAAGGAAACCTGTTCATTTTCAGAAAACCAACCGCTTATGAACTCACCAGCTTTATGCTGATTTTCAAACTGCTTGTATTCTCGGGTTCTCCTTAGACAGGTATCCCGCGTTCTTTTGCAGAAGACAGAGCATATGGAAGTCACGTCTTTACTTTTATTTAGACTAATATATCTATAAAACATGTAATAGTTTGCTTTTCTACTTTCAAACAAATGTAATGATTCTATGTAATGTAATGCTTTGCGTTTACTATGCTTACTATGTACGTTGGTTATGATACTTTATATGACGTCCTCCGCCCCAGAACGTTTCCGCTATCGGTTTCGGGGTGTGACAGTCTTTCCCACTTTGGGTTTTCTCACAAGATTTCCCAAATCATCTAATTATAAATATTGCCTTCTTTAACAGTTGCCATTATATTAAGGTTGATTTACAGGAGAGTCATCCAATGACTACTGTTTCTTGGTTATGGAACATGCACAAATCAACACGTTCTGTTGGATGGCTAACGTTGTATCACGCTCGATTATCTGCTTATGTTTGACCATATAGACAATTCAATCATTGTCGTACTGGAAGAGTTAACGTATCAGATAATTAAAGAAATGTAAATTTTAATTTGTTTAATAATAACATCGTATGTTTATGTTGTATCACACTCGATTGTTATTATTATTATTGTCATTATTTTTAAATCAATTAACTAATTAATAATAATAATAATAAAATAGTAATTATTTTAATTATAAAAATAAATGTAAAAAACTAAACCAAAAGGAAAAAAAAAAGACAAAAAAATAAGAAAAGAAAAAGGGGGGGAGGTAGATGACAATATTTGGGGGTACATAAAAAAACCCTTTCTTATAGATATTGATAGATTAGTTATTTATAGACAAAAATATTCATAATCATTAGTGTTAGAGAGTATTTAAATTAATAATTTGTGTGATAAAGTTTGTGGAAAGCAATACTTTATAACAAAAAAGTTATACATGATATGGATGAATGTAGGTGCTCTCTCTCTCTCTCTCCCTATATCTATATATATATATATATATATATATATATAGAGAGAGAGAGAGAGAGAGAGAGACAGTGTATGTGTGTGTGTGAGAGAGAGAGAGAGAGTCAAGATCAACCAAGATGGAAAATTTTGGAAGGAAGGTAAGCAGTTTTTTTATATGCTTTATTAGTGACGAAACAAAATGAATCATTAGATTATTGACAAAAAAACATTCTCAAAAAAACATCTACATGATTCATTTTCAAGTAAATTAAGAAAATATTCACTTTTATGACAGTTTTAGTGAATAACAACAAAATCAACGTATAAATAAATCATCGACATGTTTTTTTTTTTGTGAATCATGTTATTTTTTATTCATCTAGGGATTCATTTGATTTGTATGTCAAAAAAATATTTAGAAAAAGAAACATTTTACCTTCCTACAAAAATAAATTTCTTACCGGTGAATATATATATATATATATATATATATATATATATATATATATATATATATATATATATATATCCGGTAAGAGATTTATATATATATATATAGAGCTAGGTTCATGTGTTTCTTAGATTTATTATGTGCTAGAATGCTCCAATACAAATTTAACGAAATTAAATAAAGATAGATATTAAATGATTTTTATAATTGTATGTATATTAAATGATATCGATAATTACAATTCTCTTTTTATAGAAATTAATTAAATTCGTCATTAATGTCATCAATAACATTTTTTTAGAATAAATTCGCATCTAGGTTTTCATGTCTGTGTTAATGTTTTTTTTATTAAGTCACTCACTTATAACACAACAAAGTTGCATGGAATTTAAAAAACAAGAGTGTATTATATTAGAATACTGTCACACCCCGAAAAACCGAAGGCGGAAACATTTCCAGGGTTGACTCCACGTTAAGTATCAAATCCAATGCACATAGTAAGTAAAGTAAAACAACCATTACATTACATATAGGAAAGTTTACATTTGTTTCAAAAGTAAGTTGTACAGTTGTGATAGATAGTATATATAAACAAAACGAGACAAGTCTTCTGCACACTCCCAGATGGAACAAAATGATCTTCGAGTACCTGTTCTAACGCTGACCTGAGAACACAAGCGGTTTGAAAATCAGCATAACGCTGGTGAATTCATAAGCAATTTTTGTTTTGTGAAAGTGTTCAAGTTTCCTTTCTATTTCTGAAAATGTTACTCACACCAAGAAAATCCCATAGTTTCTTAAAAAGATTGGTTTTTGTTCCCAACATGTAAAGTATAGTTGTATACTGAAAATACGATTACTCTTGTGAAAATGTACAGTTAAGTTATCTGGTTTGTTATACTGTTTTGGTTATGTACCAATGTATCCCCAGGAAAGTCCCATACTTTCCTGATTGTGTTTTTACCAATTGTAACAGATGTAAAGTTATCCGTCTTCTAACACTTTTCTAGTTATATAAACGTTTCCCAGGAAAGCTCCATATTTTCCTAAATGTTGGTTATCAATGTAAAAGATGTATTCTGAAACCTGGTTATCTTGTAAATTGTGGTAAGTTATTCATTATTACTATTAAGTAAATCACTGTTATCTTAATTGCGAGTTCCATAATCATACGATAGACTAGATATGGCAATAAGTAGTCCACATCACCTTATGACTTTCGTCACCCTTGAACCATTTCGGTTCGGCTCTAGCTGGCATCCAGGTGTGGGGTAGTCAGCCCCGTATAGATCTATACACTCAAGTCACGCTCTCTAAACCCAGAGATTCTGGTTACGAGTGCAGTCCTCCACTCGCGTATCTCTGTGGTGTGTTCACCGAGGACGTGTCTCCAATCATACAGGACTAACAAATTTACTAGTAATAATATGATAGTCCTCCACTCGCATATCTCTGTGGAGTGTTACCGAGGATATACGGTGTACAAGTTTTATGTTTCAAATGTTCTAATGTCATGCTTTTAACTGATAAATTGTGGAAATTATTTGTGAAATATATAAAACACAACAGTTTATAAACCCATTTCACAAACATATGTTTACTTGATCTGTATGTTCAAAGAGTTATCAGTTGTATCAATCAGTATTAAAAGCATATAATATGTGAAACACACACACGAAAACAAGTTTTGAGTACAAGTAATCCCTTGTACTTTGCTTGTGTTTCCCCCCCTAAAAACAGTGAAAAACAGTGAAAAAGAATAGGGGTATGAACTCACCGCTTAATGTAGAGATTGAGTGTCAACGGATGCTCTGAACTCCTATGGCCCTATTTTTCATGTGATGATACATAAATTGTGACAACCCGATATTTCAACTCTTTGTAATGGCCTAATAAGTCAAGTATTGTAACCACTTTTGAGTTAAAGAAATTAACTTTGATAATAAAATATCCAAAAAGTTTCTATTTAACTACCTGCTATGTTTAATATCATTAAACCGGGATCATACGGAAAAAGAATGCCCAAATCCGGCTTCGTATATTGAAGTTAATATTTTTCCAAGTTCGGCTTAGCAGCAGACAGCTAAAAACTCGAATCGGAGATCGAGCGACTTTTAGCCGGAATGACCTAAACGAGAATCGAAGGTCTCGACAATGGTATTTCAGCGGTAAAAAGTCTGGCAAAAACCGACTTCAGATAAAGAAGTTATGAATTTTTAAAGAAATTCCTTAATCACGACATTTTATAAATAAATAATAAAAATAATTTCATAATTTGCCAACGGAGTCTAAACTAAAGTTGTAGAGCGTAGTCTCACCTACACGTGGATATAAAGACCATCGAAAACGGAGTTCGTATGAAGAAGATATGATTTTTTGAAGTTTATTAAATAAATTATATATAAATTTAAATAAAAAAAATATGGTAATATCCGAAGGGGGAGTCAGCGTTCTCATCCGAGTTACCCACCGTGTAACCCCGTACGCCCCGCGTATGCGAAGGCCTTGGTCTCGGTCCGTCCACGTCGCCCCTATGCGAGCCTAGCCGATCCGTCCCATCCGAAGCAAAGCAGTCGAGGACTCGGTCACGGGTGACGCACGAGTACGCCCCGCGTACCGAGGCTTCTCAGACCCCTATAAATAGAGATGCAAGGGTTCCGGGAAATTCACCCCATTTCTCTTATTTCTCTCACGATATTTCCTCGATTTCCGTGCCCGCACTATCCCGAAGCCCTGGTCATTTTGCTCAAGTCCCGAAGGTCGATTTTACTCCCCAGATTCCCGAGATCCCGAGAAAAATCCGTTTCCTGAGACGAAACTCTGCCCGGTTTTCCATCTCGATATCTTCAAAATTTCAAGTGAGTTCATACCCCTTAATTAACCCTTTTTAAATATTCTAAATGCTTTTATATGCATTCTAAGGGGGGGAAATACAACTAAAACACACGACTACTATCGGGTGTTATATATAAAGATTTTTATACACTTTTATTAAGTAGAATCATATGTGATTTATAAACTTTATAGGGAACTCTCGTATACAAAATATATTACAATAGAATCCTATCTTTAAAAATATAAATTGTTGTAATGCATGTATAAACTAAACATTTTCCTAGATTTAATGTATATGTGCCTATCTTAGGCTCTACAAAAATCTATACTTTCATAACAAATGATTCCTTTTCTAGGTATTTCTAAACAAACGAGACACACTTTTAGAAAACTATAATAGGTATAGTTGTACGAGCAAATTTCTAACTTTTACGTACTAGAAACACGAATTTCAAGAAGTCACTTTCATATACAAGAACAAACGAAACATTTTAACAAGTAGATCTGTTTTTATACTATGCTTTGTGAGACATTAACTTCACGTACGTTCGAGTACACATTTCAAGTCCTGTATTATATACCAGAACCCCTTGGAGGGGGAGCATGGTGTTTGTGTATAGATCTATACGGGCTTGACAACCCGCGCCTTGACTGTTAGCTACAGTCCACCATTTGGGGTGACAAACATCATAACATTCCAACGCCTGAAGAACGTTGTGTATAGGCATTCCGAGTCAATAGTATGGTTATAAAACTCACATGAGGTATTAAAAATACATTGATTTCCGAGGTTTTCAAACATATTGGTTATTTTTACACTTACATACATTTTTGGAAACAAACTTTGGTCTTGAGAGAAGACTACTTTTATACTAGTAGAAAATATAGGATTTCTAAAAACAAACAAACAAGGACAAAACATTTCATTACATTCCAACATTTTCATTTAAATACTTATGAAACTCACCAGCTTAAATGTTGATCTACTCTTTCAAAATTACTTGTATGTCCCAGGGATTCAGTAACTACAGGTAACAATACGTTTTTGAAGAAGGGACGCTGCGGCGCCACTTAAATCTCACATTTTGACATCATAATGTAATTGGTTTTGAACATGTACCTTTTGACAAATGTAAACTTTCAATTATATATATGATGGTTGTATGGCTTTCTTTACTATGTATTCATTTGTTACGTTACCACATGAAGTCATCCGCCCCCGAACGTTTCCGCCGTTCAGGTTTGGAGGTGTGACATAAATGAGTTAGAACTAAGGTTTTTCCATGACTAAACATGATGGGAAAACATCCTTAGGGCTTGGAATTACTAAGAATAAGCGTCCTATGATCCAAACTTAATGATTTATGCAAGTTTAGGGCCAAAAATGGGTATTAGAGTAGGTGTATGGTCTTGAAAATGAGTGTGCGGCTGGGGAGTGTGGCCAGGAGTATGTGTGAGGCAGCACACAAGAGCGTGCGGCTGTACAGAGGGTGTGTGCGGCCGTACACTCCTCATTTGAGTCCATATGTTGATTTCTGAAGTGTATGCTCTTCGTACTTGGGAGTTTTGAATGTGTGCTTCCCCCATATGAAGGTGTGCAGCCGTACACCTTCATTGGATGATGAATATGATGAACTTCATGAGTTTTAAGCTTGGGATTCAAGTGTTGACCACTATACTTAGCTTGAAGATGAAGTAGATCACGATTATGAAGCCTTCCAAGTGTTCTTGATTGATGATTTAGAGAGAGAAAGTAGAGAGAGGGAAGAGAACATCTAAATGATTGAATGAAGAGGTATCCATCCATAAATTGAATTGGGTGTGAGGTTGAGAGTGTTTGCGGTTGGGTGTGTGGCCGTACACACAGGTGTGTGGCCGCACACACCTTATTTGGTGAGTTTTGGCCCGATTTTGTGATACTGAACACTCTCCAACCCTTCCTAAGACTCATATCTAAATTATACTAAGTCTAAAGCACCCATATGGAATCACAAGATTTAATAAAAGACAATAAACTCAAGTTTTAGTGCTGAAACACAGATCAATTTCATGGGTTAGAAGTTTCGGGTTGTTACATTATCCCCCTGTTAGAGGGAATTTCGTCCCGAAATTCAAAATTAAGATATAAGTCAAGCTACAAATCATGGATCTGGAAAGAGATGTGGATATTTCTGCTTCATCGAGTCTTCACGATCCCAAGTGAACTCCGGTCCCCGCTTGGCATTCCAGCGGACCTTCACTAACGGGATGCGGCTTTGCTTTGTACGTTTGACTTCTCGATCCATGATTTCGATCGGTTCCTCCACGAAGTTGAGGTTTTCATTGATCTCGATCTCTCCTAAAGGAATTACTAAGGTTTCATCGGACAGGCACTTCTTGAGATTTGAAACATGGAAGACGGGATGGATGTTACTGAGCTCATGGGGTAAACGAAGTTTATAGGCTACCGGACCGATCCTGGCAAGGATCTCAAAGGGTCCAATGTACCTAGGGTTAAGTTTCCCATGCTTTCCAAAGCGTACTGTGCCTTTCCAGGGCGAGACCTTCAACAGGACACAGTCTCCAACCTAGAATTCCAGAGGTTTCCAGCAGTTGTTAGCGTAACTCTTTTGGCGATCTTGTGAAGCTTTCAATCGTTCTCGAATTTGGATGATCTTCTCAGTGGTTTCACGGATGATTTCAGGACCAGTGAGAGCACTGTCAGGGATTCGACTCTTGGCTAGCTGTGTGTCCCCCAACTCGGCCCAGAACATAGGGGATCTACACTTACGACCGTATAAGGCTTCAAACGGGGCAACCCTGATGCTGGTGTGGTAACTATTGTCGTATGAGAACTCAATAAAAGGCAGATGTGTGTCCCACAACTTTTCAAAATCAATGACACATGCTCTAAGCATGTCCTCCAGGGTTTGGATAGTTCTCTCACTTTGTCCGTCAGTCTAAGGATGATATGCCATGCTCATGTTTAGTTTGGTTCCAAGGGCTTTCTGGAGAGACTGCCAGAATCTGGAGGTAAACCTGCTATCTTGGTCAGAGATAATGGAAGCAGGTACACTGTGTAGTCGAACTACCTCTTGGATGTAGATTCGCGTGAGTCTTTCCATCTTGAATGATTCTTTGATTGGGATGAAGTGGGCGGACTTTTTCAGACGATGGACAATTACCCAAATGGTGTCGTACCCACTCAGACACTTGGGTAGTTTGGTGATGAAGTCCATGGTAATCATCTCCCATTTCCATTCGGGTATCTCGGGCTGTTGGAGCAGACCCGAGGGTTTCTGGTGCTCAACTTTAACCTTGGCGCAAGTCAGACACTTGCCCACAAACATAGCTATCTCAGCTTTCATGTTTGGCCACCATTATTGTTTCTTGAGATCCAGGTACATCTTGTCCGAACCCGGGTGAACAGAGTATCTGGTCTTGTGTGCTTCCTCCATAACAATCTCCCTGAATCCTACAGACTTTGGAATCCAGATCCGATCCATGAAGCAGTAGACTCCGTCACCCCTGATCTCAAGTTTCTTTTCCATTCCTCTTAAGGCTTCGATCGACACATTCTCGGGTTTGAGGGCTTCTAACTGGGCTTCTCGGATTTGCATGGGTAAGTTGGAATGGATGGTCATCGTCTGGTTCTTCACTTTGCGGACCGAACTTTCCTTTCGGATAAGGGCATCTACTACCACATTGGCCTTGCCAGGATGGTAAGGGATTTCACACTCATAGTCGCTGAGTAGTTCTACCCATCGCCGTTGCCTCATGTTCAAGTCTTTCTGATCAAAGATGTGTTGCAGGCTCTTGTGGTCAGTGAAGATCGTGCACTTGGTTCCGTAGAGGTAATGTCTCCAAATCTTCAATGCAAAGACTACGGCTCCTAATTCCAAGTCATGTGTGGTATAGTTGACCTCGTTTGCTTTCAGTTGTCTAGAGGCATAATCAATTACTTTTCCTCTTTGCATATGCACACAGCCTAAGCCTTGATTGGACGCATCGCAGAAGACAACGAAGTCCTTTGTCCCTTCGGGTAGGGACAGAACAGGCGCGCTGCACAAGGCTTTCTTCAACGTCTGGAACGCGGTTTCTTGCTTATCACTCCAACAAAAGGGTACACCTTTCTGTGTTAGAGTGGTTAAGGGTTTGGCGATTCTGGAAAAGTTCTGGATAAATCTCCGATAATAGCCGGCGAGACCCAAGAATTGTCGAATTTCTGTGGGTGTCTTCGGTGCCAACCAATTCTCTATCGCTTTAATCTTGGAAGGGTCTACATGAATACCCTCCTTGCTTACCACGTGACCGAGGAAAGTTACCTTCCGAATCCAGAACTCACACTTGGAAAATTTTGCGTACAACTTCTCGGATCTAAGGGTTTCCAACACTAGCCTCAAGTGTTGTTTGTGATCTTCTTCGCTTCTGGAGTAGACAAGTATGTCATCAATGAATAAAATGACGAACTTGTCCAGATAGGGATGACACACCCGGTTCATTAGGTCCATGAACACTGCCGGTGCGTTAGTTAGACCGAAGGGCATCACTATGAACTCGTAGTGTCCATATCGAGTTCTGAAAGCTGTTTTGGACACATCACTCTCATGAACTCGTAGTTAATGGTACCATGATCGATGGTCTATCTTGGAGAAGTAACTGGCTCCCTGGAGTTGATCGAAGAGGTCATCTATTCGCGGAAGAGGATATCGGTTTTTGACGGTCAACTTGTTCAGCTCGCGATAATCGATACACATCCGAAAGGATCCATCTTTCTTCTTGACAAATAATACCGGAGCTCCCCAGGGTGAGGAACTCGGTCTAATGAATCCTTTACTGAGCAACTCATTGAGTTGGCTGGATAACTCCTGCATTTCTGCTGGAGCTAAGCGATACGGAGACTTCGCTACGGGAGTAGCTCCATGAATTAGGTCAATACGGAACTCGACCTGACGCTCGGGAGGAATTCCTGGAAGCTCTTCGGGAAACACATCAGGAAAGTTACAGATTTCGGGGATGCTCGCGAGGTCATTAACTTCCTGTTTCTCGTTGATTACATGGGCCAAGAATACAATGCACTCCTTTCGCAGGAGCTTTTGAGCTTTGATGCAGGAGATGATACGAAGATTGGAGCTGAGTTTACCACCATAGATTACGAGAGTTTGATCCAAAGCAATGTTGAGACGGATGGCTTTTTTGAAACAGAGGATATCAGCATGATTGGGACTCAACCAATCCATGCCAATGATGACATCAAAGCTCTTTATGGAAACCGGCATGAGATCGATAGGAAATGAATGGTCGTTCAGGGTAAGGGTACAACCTACGATTATCTCGCTAGCGCTTTCTTTCTCACCATTAGCCATCTCGACAGTAAACGTTTCAATTAAAGGATGGGGATTATGTTTTAGGTTATGTTTGAACGAATGACTAACAAAGCTTCTTTCAGCACCCGAATCGAAAAGAATACTAGCATATGAGTTGTCGAGAAGGAACGTACCCGAGACAACAGTGGGTCGACGACCGCTTCCTCCCATCCTATGGCTAGGACTCTCCCGGTGTTATCGGCTGTAGACTTCTTGGGGCAGTCCTTTTAAAGTGCCCAACCTCTCCACAGGTATAGCAGGCTTGACCAACGCCTGTTCCAGATGATTGATTGGCCGATTGGGCCGGAGCTTTACAGAATCGGACCATGTGCCCCTTCTTACCACAATTGGTACATGATAATTCTAGGCAGGGGCCGGGGTTTTGATGGTATTTGCACTTGTCACAGAGGGGAAGATTACCAACATATCGGCTGGTAGGAGTTGGAGCTGTGGATCCCACAACAAAAACAGCAGCAACGGGGGTAGTAGCAGCATGGACTGCTAGTGTTTGCTGTCTTTTGGAGGACCCTTGGGAAGATGGACCCTTCTTCTTCTTCCAGAATTTTCTTTTCTCACCACTACTCTTGGTCGGCTCAGGAGTGGTAGTGGTTTCTTCGACATTGTCGCCGTGATCAATTAGGGTTTGGGCTAAAGTCTTGGCACTATCATAGGTATCCGGACGAGCAGCTAAGACATGACCCTTTGTTGGTTGAGTTAATCCCCAAATGAACCTCTCGATCTTTTTACTTTCAGGAGTGACTAGTCCCGGGCAGAGAAGTGTGAGATCATCGAATCGGGAAGTGTATGCAGCAATGTCAGAACCTTTCATCTTCAGGTTCCAGAGCTCGTGCTCTAGTTTCTGCATTTCACCACGGGGGCAGTATTCGGTTATCAAGAGTTCTTTCATGGCTTCCCAGCCCATGGCGTTGGCTACAGGTAGGGTCAGAGATTTGACTCGGCCATTCCACCAAGTCAAGGCTTTGTTGAGAAAG
The DNA here is from genome assembly GCF_051521515.1 of Lactuca serriola. Taxonomy (NCBI): domain Eukaryota; kingdom Viridiplantae; phylum Streptophyta; class Magnoliopsida; order Asterales; family Asteraceae; genus Lactuca; species Lactuca serriola. Next base: position 67,856,711 of record NC_136409.1, on the reverse strand, counting down.
GTACAGGATGCAAATTTGACCTTATCAGATTCCACACAGGCACAGATTTCGAAAATGGATTCGATTTTCTCGAACCATCGGGATAAGGAAATGACACCTCCAGTGCCATCAAAGGATGTTGGTTTCGCATTCATGAAGTCCTTATATGAACCCTCCTTTCGGTGTCCCTGATTGCTTTCTTCATCCTGAGTTTGAGTACCACCTCCTGAACCACCGGAACCACGGGTATTTAATTGGGACATAGCAGCTGCCACCGCAGCAGTAACAGCTGCCTGAAATACCACGGGGTCAATTTCAGGAGGAGGTGGTGGCGGAGGGTTGTTGGTCTTGGAGCTGGGTCTCTTTCTAGGAGGCATCTTGATCTAATAAGATCAAGAAAGAGAGGATGATAAGTCCTCTGAATCGAATCGAGAGATATGACATATATATATTCCGAATAAGCGATAAAGCAGGAAAGAGTTATTAAAGCAGGTAAACTATCGCTAATAGAATGATCAAGGATCTATACGTGAATGAGGATTTCTACGAAGGATTGGCTCGAGAAATACTCCCATAGTATTTCATGATTCGCTACGACACTGGCTCAATGTTTGTGGTATTAGGGTAAGTTTTAGGAATGCCGCATACAGTCACTCCCAAGCACATGTTGGCCGTGTCTCGAATGAATATAGTTGGCCAGGATATATTGATCCTAGACACGACTACATAACTACCCAGGTTTAACCGTAGTACACAACACCCGTTTACTTATGTTTTGTTCTACTTGTAGTTACGGATCTCGACGGTTTGGTATACTTGTATACTTTTGAAAATACTTATAGTTTGAAGATACTTTTAATTCAGAGCACTTAGGCCCTTTTAGTGTTTATAGTTATATACCATGTAAGGTTTGGTATAATTTATTCACTATAAACAAGGGCTCTGATACCAATCTGTCACACCCTGAAAAACCGAAGGCGGAAACATCTCCGGGGTTGACTCCATGTTAAGTATCAAATCCAATGCACATAGTAAGTAAAGTAAAACAACCATTACATTACATATAGGAAAGTTTACATTTGTTTCAAAAGTAAGTTGTACAGTTGTGATACATAGTATATATAAACAAAACGAGACAAGTCTTCTGCACACTCCCACATGGAACAAAATTATCTTCGGGTACCTGTTCTAACGCTGACCTGAGAACACAAGTGGTTTGAAAATCAGCATAACGCTGGTGAGTTCATAAGCGATTTTTGTTTTGTGAAAGTGTTCAAGTTTCCTTTTTGTTTCTGAAAATGTTACTCACACCAAGAAAATCCCATATTTTCTTAAAAAGATTGGTTTTTGTTCTCAACATGTAAAGTATAGTTGTATACTGAAAATACGATTACTCTTGTGAAAATGTACAATTAACTTATCGGGTTTGTTATATTGTTCTGGTTATGTACCAATGTATCCCCAGGAAAATCACATACTTTGCTGATTGTGTTTTTACCAATTGTAACAGATGTAAAGTTATCCGTCTTGTTACACTTTTCTAGTTATGTAAACGTTTCCCAGGAAAGCCCCATATTTTCCTGAATGTTGGTTATCAATGTAAAAGATGTATTATGAAACCTGGTTATCTTGTAAATTGTGTTAAGTTATTCATTATTACTATTAAGTAAATCATTGTTATCCTAATTGCGAGTTCCATTACCATACGATAGACTAGACATGGCAATAAGTAGTCCACATCACCTTATGACTTTCGTCACCCTTGAACCATTTCGGTTCGGCTGTAGCTAGAAGCCAGGTGTGGGGTAGTCAGCCCCGTATAGATCTATACACTCAAGTCACGCTCTTTAAACCCAGAGATTCTGGTTACGGGTGCAGTCCTCCACTCGCGTATCTCTGTGGAGTGTTCACCGAGGACGTGTCTCCAATCATACAGGACTAACAAATTTACTAGTAATAATATGATAGTCCTCCACTCGCATATCTCTGTGGAGTGTTACCGAGGATATACGGTGTACAAGTTTTATGTTTCAAATGTTCCAATATCATGCTTTTAACTAATAAAATGTGGAAACTATTTGTGAAATATATAAAACACAACAGTTTATAAACCCATTTCACAAACATATGTTTACTTGATCTGCATGTTCAAACAGTTATCAGTTGTATCAATCAGTATTAAAAGCATATAATATGTGAAACACACACACGAAAACAAGTTTTGAGTACAAGTAATCCCTTGTACTTTGCGTGTGTATCCCCCCCTAAAAACAGTGAAAAACAGTGAAAAAGAGTAGGGATATGAACTCACCGCTTAATGTAGAGATTGAGTGTCAACGGATGCCCTGATCTCCTATGGCCCTATTTTTCATGTGATGACACATAAATGAGTTAGCACTAAGGTTTTTCCATGACTAAACATGGTTGGAAAACATCCTTAGGGCTTGGAATTACTAAGAATAAGCATCATATGATCCAAACTTAATGATTTATGCAAGTTTAGGGCCAAAAATGGGTATTAGAGTGGGTGTATGGTCTTGAAAATGAGTGTGCGGCTGGGGAGTGTGGCCAGGAGTGTGTGTGAGGCAGAACACAAGAGCGTGCGGCCGTACAGAGGGTGTGTGCGGCCGTACACAGGAGTGTGCGGCCGTACACTCCTCATTTGAGTCCATATGTTGATTTTTGAAGTGTATGCTCTTCATACATGGGAGTTTTGAATGTGTGCTGCCCCCATATGAAGGTGTGCGGCCGTACACTTTCATGGGATGATGAATATGATGAACTTCATGAGTTTTAAGCTTGGGATTAAAGTGTTTACCACTATACTTAGCTTGAAGATGAAGTAGATCACGATTATGAAGCCTTCCAAGTGTTCTTGATTGATGATTTAGAGAGAGAAAGTAGAGAGAGGGAAGAGAACATCTAAATGATTGAATGAAGAGGTATCCATCCATAAATTGAATTGGGTGTGAATTTGAGAGTGTTTGCGGTTGGGTGTGTGGCCGTACACACAGGTGTGTAGCCGCACACACCTTATTTGGTGAGTTTTGGCCCGATTTTGTGATACTGGACACTCTCCAACCCTTCCTAAGACTCATATCTAAATTATACAAAGTCTAAAGCACCCATATGGAATCACAAGCTTTAATAAAATACAATAAACTCAAGTTTTAGTGCTGAAACACAGATCAATTTCATGGGTTAGAAGTTTCGGGTTGTTACAAATACACTCTTATTCATGTGTGTGTTCATGTTTTGTTTATCGAGTCAATCACTTATAACACAACAAAGTTGCATGGAATTTGAAGAACAAGAGTGTATTATATTAGAATACACTCTTATTCTGGTAGAATATATACTCTTATTCTTCTAAAATAAACTCTCATTCTGCAAGAATACACTCTGCTCCTTTATGTTCTAGGCAACTTTGTTCTATTTTGAATGAGTGAGTCATGAAACAAAATACAAATCCATACATGAAAACCTTGATGCGAATTCATTATGAAATAATATTATTGATGATATTAACGAGGAATTTAATTAATTTCTAAAATAAAAAAAATTATAATTATGGATATCATTTAATATACACATAATTATGGAAATAATTTAATATCTATCTTTTTTTTAATTAATAATAATTTTATTTTAACTAAATTTTTTTGATGCATTCTAACAGATAATAGATATGAGAAATATTTGAACCTAGCTCTCTCTCTCTCTCTATATATATATATATATATATATATATATATATATATATATATATATATATATATATATATATATATATATATATATAGGGCTAGGTTATTTTGTTTCTTACATTTGTTGTGAGCTAGAATGCACCAATAGAAAGTTAGTAAAATTTAATAATTATTTAATTCAATAAAGATGGATATTAAATGATTTCTATAACTCTGTGTATGTTAAATGATATATTAAATGATATCCATAGTTATAATTCTCATTTTTATGGGAACTACTTAAATTCGTCATTAATGTCAGCAACAACATTCTTTCAGAATGAATTCGCATCTAGGTTTTCATGTATGGATTCGTATTTTATTTATGTACCCACTCATTTATAATACAACAAAAGTTGCATGGAATATGAAAAACAAGAGTGAATTCTACTAGAATACACTCTCATTCTTTTAGAATATACACTCATTCTTCTAGAATAAACTCTTATTCTCCATTTTCTAGGCAACTTTGTTGTATTTTGAGTGAGTGGGTCATGAAACAAAATACAAACCTATACATGAACAACTAGATGCGAATTCATTCTAAAAGAATGTTGATGCTGACATTAATGCTGAATTTAAGTAGTTTCCATAAATATGAGAATTATAATTATGGATATCATTTAATATATCATTTAACATACATAGAATTATAGAAATCATTTAATATCCATCTTTATTGAATTAAATAATTATTAAATTTTACTAACTTTCTATTGGTGCATTCTAGCTCACAATAAATGTAAGAAACAAAGTAACTTATCCCTGTATATATATTGGATGATTATACCTAATACTTGTATTTTAATTGCTAATAAGTATGGTGTTATTGTTCTTCTTTTTAAGCAAAGACGAATCTTCAACGTCTTTCCCACTTTCGGTTTGTTCACAAGACTTCCCAAATCATCCAATTATAAATATCGCCTGCTTGAACAGTTGCCGTTATATTAAGGTTGATTTACAGGAGAGTCATCCAATGACTACTATTTCTTGGTTGTGGAACATGCACAAATCAACAAGTTCTACTGGATAGCTAACGTTGTATCACGCTCGATTATCTGCTTATGTTTGACCATATAGACAATTCAATAATCGTCGTACCGGAAGAGTTAACGTATCAGATAATTAAAGAAATGTAAATTTTAAATTGTTTAATAATAACATTGTATGTTTATGTTGTATCACACTCGATTGTTATTATTATTATTATTATTATTATTATTATTATTATTAAGTCAAATAATTAATTAATAATAATAATAAAATAGTAAATATTTAAATTATAAAAATAAATGTAAAAAATTAAACAAAAGGAAAAAAAAGACAAAAAAATAAGAAAAGACAAAGGGGGGAGGTAGATGACAATATTTCGGGGTACATAAAAAATCCCTTTCTTATAGATATGGATAGATTAGTTAATTAAAGACAAAAAAATTCATAATCATTAGTGTTAGAGTATTTAAATTAATAAGTTATTTGATAAAGTTTGTGGAAAGAAATACTTTATAACAAAAAAGTTATACATGATATGGATGAATCTAGGTGCTCTCTCTCTCTCTCTCTCTCTCTCTCTCTTTCCCTATATATATATATATATATATATATATATATATATATATATATATATATATATATATATATATATAAAGAGAGAGAGAGAGCGTGAGTGAGAGAGAGAGAGAGAGTCAAGATCAAACAAGAAGGAAAATTTTGGAAGGAAGTTAAGCAGTTTTTTTTATATACTTTATTGGTGACGAAACAAAATGAAACATTAGATTATTGACAAAAAAAATTCTCAAAAAAACATCTACATGTTTTATTTTCAAGTAAATTAAGAAAATATTCACTTTTATGACAGTTTTAGTGAATAACAACAAAATCAATGTATAAATGAATCATCGACATGTTTTTTTTGTGAATCATATTATTTTTGATTTATCTAGGGATTCATTTGTTTTGTATGTCAAAAAAATATTTAGAAAAAAAAACCTTTTACCTTCCTACCAAAAAAAATTTCTTACCGGATATATATATTGTCACTCCCCGAAAACCGAAGGCGAAAACATTTCCGGGGTTGACTCCACGTTGAGTATCAAATCCAATGCACATAGTAAGTAAGTAAACAACCATTACATTACATATATAAAAGTTTACATTTGTTTCAAAAGTAAAGTTGTACAAGTGTAATACATAGTATATATAAACAAAAGTGAGACCAGCCTTCTGCGCACTCCGTCTTTGCCAAAAGGAATCATCGGGTACCTGTCTAATGCGAACCTGAGAATACAAGCAGTTTGAAAATCAGCATAACGCTGGTGAGTTCAAAAGCAGTTTTGTTTTGTGAAAAATATACAAGTTCCTTTCCGTTTTCCAAAAATGTTTCACACCAAGAAAATCCCATATTTTCTTAAAAGTTGGTTATTGAATCCCCAAAATGTAATGTAAAGATGTGCACTGAAAACATGTTTACCCTTGTGAAATGTAAAGTTCAGTTATTTGGTTTGTTACACGTTTCTGGTTATGTACAAATGTTTCCCCAGGAAAATCCCATATTTTCCTGAATGTTGGTTACCAAATGTGAAAGATGTATACTGAAAATCTGGTTGTCCTTGTGAAATGTATTAGTTTTAACACGTATATAAAACTAATATTTACAAAGTAAATTAATTACATTATTCATTATTACCATTAAGTAAATCTCTGTTATCCTAATTGCGAGTTCTATAACCATACGATAGACTAGATATGGCAATAAGTAGTCCACATCACCTTATGACTTTCGTCACCCTTGAACCATTTTGGTTCGGCTGTAGCTAGCAGCCAGGTGTGGGGTAGTCAACCCCGTATAGATCTATACACTCAAGTCAGCTCCCTATCTAAGAGATTTAGGTTACGGTTGCGGTCCTCCACTCGCGTATCTCTGTGGAGTGTACTCCGAGGACGTGTCTCCAATTATATAGGATTAACAAATTTACTAGTAATAATACGATTATCCTCCACTTGCGTATCTCTGTGGAGGGTTACCGAGGACAAAACACTGTACTAACTTTTATGTTAAAGATTCAAATGTCATGCTTTTAACTCATAAAATATGGAAAACCATTTGTGAAATATATAAAACATAACAGTTTATAACTAATTTCACAAATAATGTGTATGATTATCCTGCAAGTTTCAAACGGTTATCTGTTACGATTATCAGTGTTAAAAGCATATGAATTATGAAACACACACATGTAAAACCAGTTTATAAGTACAAATATCCCTTGTACTTTGCTTGTATTACCCCCTGAAAACAATGAAAACATTGAAAAATGGTAGGGGTATGAACTCACCAGACGAGAAAACGCGACTGATTGGATGCTAAACGTTGGTTCGGGGCTTGTTAACACGCAAGGTTCCTATGTAATATGAAATAATATCCAAATGTATCTAATTAGACTATAACCCACTAATTACATATGATAATACACTCCAATGAGCGAAAACACTTCAAAACAAGTGTTAGGAGTGATCCGGGTAGCATCTAAGGGTGTGTAGGGCCTAAATATGGAGTTTACTCTTCAAGAGTAAACTCCTTGAGGAGTTTACGGCCCAATGACCATATCCCGATGAGTTTATGGCCGTAAACTCATGGGTGGTGGGTTCTTGGATGCCAAATGGTCATACAACGCACACGGGAAGGTTCTAGGGTCGATTCCATGGCTTAGAAAGTGATCGGGACTTGAAATGGCCTTGGGAAATGAGTTTACGGTCTAAGGAGATGTTGTTGGGGATTTTACTACCTTAAACTCATGAGTTTACAACCGTAAACTCATGTTTGTCCATGAATTAAGGGCTTTGGTGGTTGTAATTCAATCACATGTGATTCTAGGTCCAAAACCAAGCTATTCAAGGGGTTAAAGGCACCTTAACACCCTTTGAGGGTGTTTACGGCCTAAGGAGGTGGGTTTACGGTCCAAGATTGTTCTTGGGCCATAAACTCAAGTTTGATGCCTTTGAGGATGTTTTGGTGCATTTCTTGAAGGGTTACAAGGTTCTATGCACTCATGGAAGTCCATTGGAGGTGTTTAGAGGCAAACTAACAACCAACAAGGTGTTTAAGGTCTATGAATGAGGGTTTACGGTCCAAGCATGTTCTTGGACCGTAAACTCATGTCCATGCCTCATTTGGTGCGATTTTGGGGTCCTATGCTCATGCATGCAAGTTTCTAGTCCGAATCTAAGCCCTAGAAGTGGTTTCAAGGGGTTTTGGGGCTTCAAAACCCTCTTTAGAGGAGTTCACGGTTTTGGTAAGGTCCCCAAACCGTGAACACATGTTCATAGGTGTTTTGGGTGATTTGAACATGAATTTGAAAGGTAAACAAGCTTAGAAACATGCTAGGATAGATTCCTTACCAAAATGAAGCTTGACAGGAGGATTTTTGGACCAATTTCGAGTTCTAGAGAGAGAGTAGTGACAGAAATTTGTGAGATGGGCAAAAGTCTTCAAATGTTGCCCACACAACCTTTATATAGTGGTTGGGTTTGGCACCCGGTGGAATTCTACCCGATACTGACGATATACGATGCTTTTGGTCGCACCCGATAAAGTTGTCGTAACTCGTTATGGTCGAAACTAAAAATTTACTAATATTAAATTTAGTATATTTTCTTGAGTATTTATTATGTTTGAGCATCCATTAAGTCATAATAAACAACCCAAATATTATGACTTAATTTAATAACGAAAATGGAAATAATTCGAAAACGACGAATTTATTAACGGAACGAGTTATAATAATGCAAAGAATTTTTTGGGTTGTCACATATATATATATATATATATATATATATATATATATATATATAGGGGTAGGTTCATGTGTTTCTTAGATTTATTATGTGCTACAATGCTCCAATACAAATTTAACGAAATTAAATAAAGACAGATATTAAATGATTTTTATAATTGTATGTATATTAAATGATATCGATAATTATAATGCTCTTTTTATAGAAATTAATTAAATTTGTCATTAATGTCAGCAATAACATTTTTTTAGAATCAATTCGCATCTACGTTTTCATGTGTGTGTTAATGTTTTGTTTATTGAGTCGCTCACTTATAACACAACAAAGTTGCATGGAATTTAAAGAACATGAGTGTATTATATTAGAATACACTCTTATTCATGTGTGGGTTCGTGTTTTGTTTATTGAGTCACTCACTTATAACACAACAAAGTTGCATTGAATTTGAAGAACAAGAGTGTATTATATTAGAATACACTCTTATTTTGTTAGAATATATACTCTCGTTCTTCTACAATAAACTCTCATTCTACAAGAATACACTCTGCTCCTTTATGTTCTTGGCAACTTTGTTCTATTTTGATTGAGTGAGTCATGAAATAAAATACGAACCCATACATGAAAACGTTGATGGGAGTTCATTATGAAATAATATTATTGATGATATTAATGAGAAACTTAATTAATTTATATAATAAAAGAAATTATAATTATGGATATCATTTAATATACACATAATTATGAAAACAATTTAATATCTATATTTTTTTACTTAATAATAATTTTATTTGAACTAAATTCTTTTGATGCGTTCTAATACATAATAGATATGAGAAATATTTGAACCTAGCTCTCTCTCTCTCTCTATCTCTCTCTCTCTCTCTCTCTCTCTCTCTCTCTCTCTCTCTATATATATATATATATATATATATATATATATATATATATATACTGGGGTAGGTTATTTTGTTTCTTACATTTATTGTGAGCTAGAATGCACCAATAGAGAGTTAGTAAAATTTAATAATTATTTAATTAAATAAAGATGGATATAAATGATTTCTATTATTCTATGTATGTTAAATGATATATTAAATGATATCCATAGTTATAATTCTCATTTTTAAGGAAACTACTTAAATTCGTCATTAATGTCAGCAACAACATTTTTTCAGAATGAATTTGCATCTAGGTTTTCATGTCTAACAACCTGAAATTTCATATCACCTCTTGTAACTCAAATTGTAATCCAATTCGATCAACCAAACGTCGTTTCCAAATTCGTTTCCGATTTCGCCATTTAATTAAGTCATTAACTTGTATCGATCTAAATGACTTAATGGGTGTCTTAATACCATTTGAAATCATTCTAACACCCCATAATAGTTATCGGAATGATTCTAGAATCGACCATATCGGGTTACGGCAACTTGGTCAGGTGCGACCAAAAGCCCCGCCTAACGCCGGTATCGGGTAGAATTCCATCGTGTCCAATTCTCGAGCACTATATAAGTGATTCAAAGCTTTCATTTGAAGCTTTTGGCCATTCTTCCATAAACACTTCCAACCTCTCTCCTCATCCAAAATCAAAGGTCCAAAAACAAAGAATTAAGGCTCCAAATCAAAGACGTAACATCCCTAACTTGTTATCTAACCTCTTTAGCCTTCAATTTGATGTTTAAATTGAGTTTTAGGACCTAGAACATGTGTTTACGGCCAAGGATAAAGCTTGGGCCGTAAACACCTAAAAATGGGGTTTTTAAGCCAATTAACCCTTCCAAATCATTGTTGGGACTTAGATACGACCTTATGTCTTGCAAATTGGGACTTGAAACATTTAAAACTTGCATCTTGAGGGACAAACAAGAGTTTACAGACAAGGCTTGTTCTTGGGCCGTAAACTCCTCAAAAATGTGGATTTAACACCTTAAATCATGTCTAAATGCCTTGCAACTCAACCAATAGCTTTGTGGTAAATCCTAGATCCATCTAAAAATAGTTTAGAGGTTCGTAACATATCAAAATGCCACATATAGGAGTTTACGGCCTAGGCACATAACCTTTGGCCGTAAACTCATGAAACTATGTCAAAAGATGCATCTAATTCACCCCAAAGGCTTAGATAAATTTCTAGAATCACATGTGATTGTTTTAAGTGTCAAAAACTAATTATTCAAGAGCATAGGAGAGTTTACGGCCATAGAACATGCTTCTGGGCCGTAAACTCCTAAAATGATGTTTTATGGTGCCCTAAATTCATATCAAGGCTTGGAAAATTAACTAAATTCACATGTGATTGTTCCTTGTACCTCAAATGAATTATTCTTGACCCTAGTAGAGTTTACGGCCGTACACTCCAAGTTTAACACCGTAAAATCCCTTTTAAATGGTATAAATCCAACCAAATTAATTCAAGGCATTTTAGTAAGTCATTCCAACAATCCCCAAGTCCAAACAAGCCATTAAACCCTCTAAATCACACCAACATGTGTTTACGGCCGTAAACTCATGTATGTGTGTGTATTGTGGCCGTGAACTCCCTAATATGTTTACTCTTGGGGAGTAAACTCAATTCCTAAGTCCCTAGTGCCATATTATGTCCGAAGATGTCACCCGGGTCACTCCAAACGCTCGTTTTGAGGTGTTTAACCTCGTTGGAGTGTAATGTTCCATATGATTAGTAATAGTAAATCTAATTAGTTATATATGGAAATTATTACATTTTACATAGGGACATCGCGAGTAAACAAGCCCCGAACCAACGTCTAGTATCCAAAACCGTCACAATTTCGAGTCCGGTGAGTTCATACCCCTACCCTTTTTCACCGTTTTTCACTGTTTTCATGGGGGGAACACAAGTAAAGTACAAGGGATTTCTTGTACTCAAAACTTATTTTCGGGTGTGTGTGTGTTTCACATTTCATATGCTTTTAATACTGATATACACAACTGATAACCAGTAGAACATGCAGATCACGTAAGCATTTATTTGTGAAATGGGTTTTATAAACTGTTATGTTTTATATATTTAACAAATGGTTTTCCACATTTTATCAGTTAAAAGCATGACATTAGTGTTGGGTTATGAGCATTCTAACACTTCCTAAGTGTACATGCAACCCTAATAAACCTTGGATCTATGTTTGTCTAAGATACATGCAAATAATTATTTTTCCAAGGTTCATATCTTAACTAGCATGGCATGGGGAACATTAATCAAATAAAGCTAGTAGAAATACTTACCTTGTAGTTGTAGTTGATTCCTTGGAGTTTTAGAGCCTAGCACCAATAATGTGGATGCCTCAAATGAAAGTCACAAATCACCACAAACTTGGAGCTTTGAGAGAATAGTCACACTTCTCTTGAAATCGGCCCTCACCTCAACATGTGTCATCTAGTGTTTACTAGATACAACTAGCCACAACTAACTTGATTTCAAGAGCCAAAGCCTCCTTTATATAGTGTGGTGGATTAGGGTTACATCCATGTAAACCCTAATACCCATGTCTCTTCATTTCCATGAGATCCATGGGTTAAAGCTCCATGGAGTATCCATGGACTTCTCCATCCAAGCCTAGCCCATTCCAAATAAGCATAAGCCCACACACTATATAAATATAGAAGCCCATATTTAATTAGTAATATCTTTGATCATTAAATTAATCCTAGATTAATTATAGATCACTACTAATTAAATAATATGATCTTATATTAATATATTAGAACTTATAATATATTAATAAATCATAACTTGTACTATTCTCAAATATTATCCATAAATTGTTCGGGTGAAGTGCAACCCAAATGGACCATGCCGGGTCGGGTCAAGTACATACCAAATATAGTTATGGACTTAGACACTATATCCAACAGTCTCCCACTTGGATAAGTCTAGTAACTGTATTTGCAAGTATAACTTCAGGAACCGATCAGCACTCGTAGCTCTTTAAACTCTGTAGAACTTGAACGCGCCATTTAGATAAGTGATGATATAATCCTCTGTTCTAGATATCAGCCGGACAAACACATGGAACATTGTCTTACTTATTGTCCAGCATTTGTTTCCCGATTTCCGATTTGTCTGACATAGAACTTAACTGAACACATCAATTTAGTTCTGACCGGGCCCGGTACATAGGTCAAAACAAATTCATCGAGGGGCCCAGATATCAGCTTCTAATCCAAGAAGGAACAGATAAACTTCGACTCATATGTTTGTTCTACCACTCATTGAATTACACACAAAGGCACGTTTTATAACATCGAGTTACCAATGCGTTTACGTACAATCAATGCATAACCAACTCGTAAGTAACAAATCATATCTCTAGGTTTGAAGACTTATATGATATTACCGTCTCACGATCACTCGAGATAAAATTCCATGAAGTGATTCCAGTGACGTGGGTTGAGTCCAATGCTCAGAACTTATGAGCACTCATGATTGTTGTAGCCATGTCCAACACCTTAGACCTCTACAACCCATCATGACAGTCTTGATTCATACCTACTTCCGACATATGACCGACTGTGGAGGTTTGAATAATATGTTATACCAAACAAAATTATTCTGGAAGTCAAAACATGCAAAAGAAATATAGTAAAATATCGACAAGAGATAGTAACACTTTACTCATAAATAAAACACCTTTTATTCATCATCAAATGTCAATTACACTTTACAAATTTTCGGGTTATCTAACTACTAAAACTTATATCATCATTTAGCCCTTTGCTCCGAGCATGCTGGAGATGCTTAACCCTACTCAGTCCCTTCGTGAGGGGATCTGTCGGGTTCTCATCCGATGATACCCTCTTCGCCACGAGGAGTCCTTCTTCAATTCGATGTCTGATAAAATGGTATTTTCTGTCGATGTGCCTGGATCTCCCGTGATCCCTTGGTTCCTTGGCTAAGGCAACCGCACTATTGCTGTCACAGAAAATCTCCATTGGCTCTTTTATAGCTGGTACAACTCCAAGGTCTCCGATGAAGTTCTTTAGCCATATCGCCTCCTTTGCTGCCTCGCTTGCTGCTATATACTCTGATTCACAAGTGGAATCAGCCACTGTCTCCTGCTTGGAACTCTTCCAAGAGATTGCTCCTCCGTCAGCCCAGCCTGACTGAGAGCGGAAATTATCCCTATCAGTCTGGAAGCTAGCATCACTATACCCTACAACTCTCAAGTCATCACTCCCACCGAAGGTAAGGACCCAGTCCTTAGTCCTTCGCAGGTACTTGAGGATATTCTTTACCGCTGTCCAGTGTTCCTTGCCAGGGTTTGCCTGATACCTGCTAACCATGCTCAAAGCAAAGGCTACATCAGGTCGAGTGCACGTCATAGCATACATGATCGATCCTACAGCTGAAGCATAAGGAAATCGACTCATTTCTGCTATCTCAGCCTCAGTACTAGGGCTTTGTGTCTTACTCAATCTGGCGTTACACTGAATGGGTAACTCACCTTTCTTGGAGTTATGCATGTTGAATCTTTTCAACACTTTGTCCAAGTAGGTACTTTGGCTAAGTCCAATTAGCCTTTTACTCCTGTTTCTCAAAATCTTTATCCCTAGGATATAGGCAGCTTCACCAAGGTCCTTCATAGCGAAACACTTCCCAAGCCAGGACTTTACTTCCTGCAGGGTTGGAATGTCATTTCCTATGAGTAGTATGTCATCCACATACAGTACCAAAAAAACTGACTATGCTCCCACTAGCCTTGATATAGATGCAAGATTCATCTTCACTCCTTGAAAAGCCAAATTCCTTGACTTTCTCATCAAAGCAAAGATTCCACCTGCGAGGTGCCTGTTTCAATCCATAAATGGATTTCTCGAGCTTACACACTCTATTAGGGTACTCGTTGCTGACAAAACCCTCTGGCTGACTCATGTAAACATCTTCAGCCAACTTTCCATTAAGGAAAACGGTTTTGACATCCATTTTGCCATATTTCATAATCATGAAATGCAGCTATGGCCAACAGAACCCGAATAGACTTAATCTTGGCTACTGGAGAAAAGGTCTCATCATAGTCCACTCTAGGAATTTGAGAGAAGCCCTTTACAACCAGTCTAGCCTTATAAGTGTGTACTTTACCATCCATGTCGGTCTTCTTCTTGAAGACCCATTTGCACCCTACAGTCTTACGACTAGGTACATTCTCAACCAAGTTCCAAACTTGATTGTCATACATGGATTGTATCTCGTTATCCGTGGCCTCTTTCCACTTGGCAGCCTCAGGGCCTGCCATGGCTTCCGTGTAGCTGTTAGGTTCATCCAGACCTACTAGTGTCTCATCACTAATAAGTGTCTCACCTTCCGCAGTAATATGGAAACCATAGTAATGCTCAGGTGCATTCCTAACTCTCGTGGAACGCCTCAGAGGTACAGGCTCATCAACTGGCTCAACAGGAGTTTCCTCCTCAAGTTGAGGGCTAGTGTTTGAAGTTCCTTCACCGCTTGACTCTTGAATTTCTTCAAGATCAATTTGCCTCCCACTGTCTCCTTGGCTTATAAATTCTCTCTCTCGAAAGACTCCTCTTCTTGCTACAAAGACCACATTGTCACTAGGTCTGTAGAAGAGGTAACCAAAGGATTGATGTGGGTAGCCGATGAAAATACACCTCTCGCTTCGAGGTTCGAGCTTATCATGAGTCTCACGTCTCACGAAAGCCTCACAACCCCAAATCTTGATGTGGTCTAGCTTAGGTACTTTGCCAGTCCACATCTCGTGAGGAGTTTTGGCAACTTTCTTTGTAGGGACAAGATTAAGAATATGGGCGGCAGTCTCTAAGGCATACCCCCAGAATGAGATTGGTAGCGTAGCTCGACTCATCATGGAACGAACCATGTCCAACAAGGTTCGATTACGCCTCTCAGCCACACCATTAAACTGTGGTGTCCTGGGAGGTGTCAATTGTGAGACAATCCCACATTCCCTAAGATAGTCGAGGAACTCTGAACTAAGATACTCACCTCCTCGATCGGATCGAAGCATCTTAATGTTCCTGCCCAATTGATTCTCGACTTCCTGTTTAAATTCCGTAAACCTCTCGAAAGTCTCTGACTTATGCTTGATTAAGTAGACATATCCATATCTACTGTAATCATCAGTAAAAGTCAAATAATAACGATTAGCATCCCTTGTGGTATGTTTGAATGGTCCATACACATCCGTGTGTATAAGGTCCAACAAACCTTCACCCCTCTCACACGAGCCTGTGAAGGGTGACTTTGTCATTTTTCCAAGTAAGCATGATTCGCAACTATCATCTGACTTTAGGTCAAACGAATCCAAGACTCCATCCTTTTAGAGTTGGCCTATGCGTTTCTTGCTTATATGTCCAAGACGACAATGCCATAATGATGCTTTATCCAAGTTATTATTATCAGTAGAATCAATACACAAAACATTATTTCCCAAGTTATCTACAACAGATACAACTTCATACACACCATCACAAGGTAATGCTTTAAAATAAAAGACATTATTATAGAAAACATCTATAGAACCAACTTCATTATTAAATGAAAAGGTAAACCCTTGTTTGTACAAAGCATGAAAGGAAATAATATTTCTTGCCATTCTTGGCAAATAACAACACTTATTCAAATCTAAATTAAACCCACTACTTAGCGATAAAGTATAAACTCCAATCTTGGTAACAGGTAAAGCTTTCCAATTCCCCATGATCAAGTTTATTCTTCCTTGCTCCACATTCTCACTTCTTCTTAGTCCCTGCAAGTCACAAAAAATATGAATACCACAACCGGTATCAAGAACCCAAGATTTAGAATGGGGTGAGTTATTAGAAGTGATAGTTTAAGTACCTGCATGGTTGGGTTTGACTTTCCCATCCTTTACATCCTGCTGGTACTTTGGGCAGTTCCGCTTCCAATGAGATTTTTCATGACAATAGAAGCATTCAGCCTCTTTTGGGTTAAAAGAAGGAGTGACAAAACCTTTCTTGGTTCCACTTGAAGAAGAGCCATCAAGGGTCCGAGCCTTGGTACCCTTCGAGGATCTCTTTCTCTTCCTCCATCGATTTTTCCCAATTGCCAAAACCGGAGTTGAGTTTGGAGTAGGAGTGATAGCAACCGACTTCCCCTTAAGACCTGATTCTGCGGTCTTGAGAAGTCCCTGAAGTTTGCTGAGTGTGACCTCTTCCTTATTCATGTGATATGTCATGCGGAATTGATCATAGCACGATGGTAAGGAGTGCAAAGTGATATCTATTGCAAGATCCTCAGGGAAGTTCACATTAAGCTTCAGCAAACGATCCACATACCTTTGCATTTTCTGCATGTGGTTCGTGACGGATTCCCCGTCCTTCATCATGGTTGTTATCATGGAGCAGATGATTTCATACCTCTCTTGTCTTGCACTTTGATGGTATCTTTCCATCAAATCTTGGTGCATTTCATAAGGGTAGAAATCTTCATAAGACTTTTGGAGTTCCGCTGTCATCGTGGCCATCATGATGCAAGCCACTTTCGTAGCATCCCTTTCATGTGCCCGAAATTCAGCGATCTCCTGAGGAGTTGCAGTGGTCTCATCAATCTCCTTAAGCTCCTTGTCAAGGACATATTCTTTGTCCTCGTAGCGGGTAATCATCCTGATGTTTCTGATCCACTCATTGAAGTTGGATCCATCAAAGGTGACTTTCCCACACAAGTTCATAAGGGTAAAGGAGCCATTAGGATTAGAACCAGAAGCATTGTTGGAAGACATCTGAAGAGTAGAGAACAAGATTAGTTTAGATATAAGAGAGTCCTTAATAAAACACCCAAATATAATATTAAGGCTAGGATCCAATCACAATATAATATAACTTAGAAGAGGTATGCCGTAATCTAAGCTATACCATATTTGAAAGGTAGGTGAATGACGATTCACCAATTTCCACCACGAGAACCGCAATATTTAAGTATTAGGTTTTTGATTGGTTCTTAGAAATTCCTAGATTCTTTGAGATTCAATGAACTTTTCAAAGGCATGTTTCAATCTCGAGTGTGCCCTCCAGGTTTTGTGACTGGGATGCCGAGGATCACAAAACGAGGTGTGAAGTAACCATGCAAATCACTTGGTACCCTTTAAAGTTTATCACTCAATCGATGTGCCGGTAAACCACACACGCTCTATCGATACTATAATAAACCTTTAAGTTACCCTTTACCTACCTTGTTAAGTCCAAGTTAGTGTGCCGGTTAACCACACACGCTCCACCAACGACTCAAACAAAGTGTAAAGTGTAATTTCATGGATTAGCACCTTATTCACATTTTTCCTAAAGTAACTAAGATTGGGAATTTAATAAAACTTTTAGTTACTTCATAATATTCATCATACTTTGAATGAGAATTTATAAGTCCTTGTCTTACCCGTTCGGCTAACGACCCTCCACCAGTCAAGCAAGCGGTGGGTGAGAATAGACACCCATTAAGTCACCATTTTATAGGCAACAACCTTATACCCACCTTATACACCGGCTTCGTGAATGAGGCGTACTAGCGGTAAGACGACTTTGTTCTTACACATATATATAATTATTAAATCATCATAATATAAGTATAAGGGTTGAATTTTAACTTTTAAAATTCTAGGGGTTGGAACTAAAGTTTAACTTAACTTTACTTGTTCCAAAACTTGAGGGCATGTTTTGTAAACTTTCAAAACTTTTCATTTCTTGTAACTTATGAGTTTAATAGAGTAATAAAATGAGGACTTTTCATTTTTCTAACTCTTGTGTTCTTTTAATGGTTTTTTTTTTTAATCCAAGAGACTTTTGGTTTTCCATAACTTGAGGACAAGTTATGGACTCCATCAAAACACATTATGATCAAGAATTAAACTACCACATAGGTTACAAATAATTCATATGATCATCTAAACTTCATAAGAACAAGAACATGAATATGAACACTTTCAAGAATCAAAATCACATTAAACTTTGTAATTTTGATAACTAGTTGTTGTAGATGAATTAGCAAAAACATTACACCAGCTAAAACAAGTTTTCAAGTACCAAAACAGTTTAGGGTAATGTTTCCAATCCATTTCCAGCAACTAAAGTCGAAAATCTGCACTCTGTCGACCCTACTCGCCGAGTTGCATGAACCTACTCGCCGAGTAGGTTGAAGATACACATGAACTCGCCGAGTCCCCCCCCCCCCCATGGACTCGCCCAGTCCATTCGTCAGACAGCAAGTTTTCGACTTTTTTTCAACTTTTAATTACAAGTATCAAACAAACAAGCCCAGGCTCTGATACCACTGTTGGGTTATGAGCATTCTAACACTTCCTAAGTGTACATGCAACCCTAATAAACCTTGGATTTATGTTTGTCTAAGATACATGCAAATAATTATTTTTCCAAGGTTCATATCTTAACTAGCATGGCATGGGGAACATTAATCAAATAAAGCTAGTAGAAATACTTACCTTGTAGTTGTAGTTGATTCCTTGGAGTTTTAGAGCCTAGAACCAATAATGTGGATGCCTCAAATGAAAGTCACAAATCACCACAAACTTGGAGCTTTGAGAGAATAGTCACACTTCTCTTGAAATCGGCCCTCACCTCAACATGTGTCAACTAGTGTTCACTAGATACAACTAGCCACAACTAACTTGATTTCAAGAGCCAAAGCCTCCTTTATATAGTGTGGTGGATTAGGGTTACATCCATGTAAACCCTAATACCCATGTCTCTTCATTTCCATGAGATCCATGGGTTAAAGCTCCATGGAGTATCCATGGACTTCTCCATCCAAGCCTAGCCCATTCCAAATAAGCATAAGCCCACACACTATATAAATATAGAAGCCCATATTTAATTAGTAATATCTTTGATCATTAAATTAATCCTAGATTAATTATAGATCACTACTAATTAAATAATATGATCTTATATTAATATATTAGAACTTATAATATATTAATAAATCATAACTTGTACTATTCTCAAATATTATCCATAAATTGTTCGGGTGAAGTGCAACCCAAATGGACCATGCCGGGTCGGGTCAAGTACATACCAAATATAGTTATGGACTTAGACACTATATCCAACAATTAGAACACATGAACAATATAATTTGTACACTGTCTTGTCCTCGGTAACATTCCACATAGATACGCAAATGGAGGATTATCATATTATTACTAGTAAATTTGTTATTCATGTATGATTGGAGACACGTCCTCGGCGAACACTCCACAGAGATACGCGAGTGGAGGACTACACCCGTAACCAGAATCTCTGGGATTTAGAGGGTGTGACTTGAGTGTATAGATCTATACGAGGCTGACTACCCCACACCTGGCTGCTAGCTACAACCGAACCGAAATGGTTCAAGGGTGACGAAATTCTTAAAGTTGTGGACTACTTATTGCCACAGGTTCAGTCTTTAGTATGGTTATGGAACTCGCAATTAGGATAACAGAGATTTACTTATAGTAATAATGAATAACCATATACATCTTTTACATTGATAACCAACATTCAGGAAAGTATGGGACTTTCCTGGGAAACCTTGTACATAACCAGGTCTAACAGAATACATCTTTTCAATGAAAATCAACATTCAGGAAAGCATGGGGCCCTCCTGGGAACATATACATAACTAGAAAAGTGTAACAAAACAGATAACATTACATCTTTTAAAAATGATAACTCACAATTAGGAAAGTATGGGACTTTCCTGGGGATACATTGGAACTCAAACAGAACAGTTTAACAAACCAGATAATCAAACTTTACATTTTTCACATGAGTAAACGTGTTTACAGTGTACAAACCTACTTTACTTTGAAATTGTGAAACAACAAACAACTTTTAAGAAAATGTGGGATTTTCTTGGCGTGTGTTACATATTCAGAAACAGAAAGGAAACACGAACATTTTCACAAAACAAAACTACTTATGAACTCACCAGTGTTATGCTGATTTTCAAAACCGCTTGTGTTCTCAGGTCAACGTTAGAACAGGTACCGAAGATTCTTTTTGCTTGAAGTTGGAGTACTCAGAAGAACCATTTCATTTTGTTCATATATATATACTATGTAACACAACTGTACAACTTTACTTTTGAAATCAATTGTAAAACTTTTATATGTAATGTAATGGTTGTTCTACTTTACTTACTATGTAGATTGGATTTGATACTCAACGTGGAGTCAACCCCAGAAATGTTTCCGCCTTCGGTTTTCGGGGTGTGACAGATTGGTATCAGAGCCCTTGTTTATAGTGAATAAATTATACCAAACCTTACATGGTATAAAACTATAAACACTAAAGGGCCTAAGTGCTCTGAAGTAAAAGTATCTTCAAACTATAAGTATTTTCAAAAGTATATAAGTATACCGAGCCGTCGAGATCCGTAACTATAAGTAGAACAAAACATAAGTAAATGGGTGTTGTGTAATGCAGTTAAACCTGAGCGGTTATGTAGTCGTGTCTAGGATCAATATAGCCTGGCCAACTATATTCATTCGAGACACGGCCAACATGTGCTTGGGAGTGACTGTGGTATGCGGCATGCCTAAAACTTACCCTAATACCACAACCAGCGCGCTAGCGTAGTAACGAATCATGGAATACTATGGGAGTATTTCTCGAGCCAAATTTTTTGCAGAAATCCTCGTTCACGTATAGATCCTCGATCATTCTATTAGCGATAGTTTACCTGCTTCAATAACTCTTTCCTGTTTTATCGCTTATTTGGAATTAATATCTGTCATATCTCTCGATTCAATTTAGAGGACTTATCATCCTCTCTTTCTTGATCTTATTAGATCAAGATGCCTCCCAGAAAGAGACCCAGCTCAAAGACCAACAACCCTCCGCCACCACCTCCTCCTAAAATCGATCTCGTGTTATTCCAAACAGCTGTTACCGTCGCGGTGGCAGCTGCCATGTCCCAATTGAACACCGGTGGTTCCGGTGGTTCAGGAGGTGGTACTCAAGATCAAGAAAGCAATCAGGGACATCGAAGTTCCTATAAGGATTTCATGAATGCAAAACCAACATCCTTTGATGGCACTGGAGGTGTCATTTCCCTATCCCGATGGCTCGAGAGAAATTGAATCCATCTTCGAAATCTGTGCCTGTGCTGAGTCTGATAAGGTCAAATTTGCAGCCTGTACCTTCAGTAATAAAGCCTTGACTTGGTGGAATAGCCGAGTCAAATCTTTGACCCTACCTGTAGCCAATGCCATGGGCTGGAACGCCATGAAAGAACTCCTCCTTGCCGAGTACTGTCCCCGTGGTGAAATGCAGAAGCTAGAGCATGAGCTCTGGAACCTGAAGATGAAAGGTTCCGACATTGCTGCATATACTTCCCGATTCGATGATCTTGCTCTTCTTTGCCCTGGTTTGGTCACTCCTGAAAGCAAAAAGATCGAGAGGTTTATTTGGGGGCAAACCAATCCAACAAAAGGTCATGTCTTAGCTGCTCGCCCGGACACATATGATAGTGCCAAGATTTTAGCCCCAGCCATAATCGACCACAGTGATGATGTCGAGGAAGCTACCACTGCCCCTGAGTCGACTAAAAGCAGTGGTGAGAAAAGAAAGTTCGGGAAGAAGAAGAAGGGTCAATCTTCCCAAGGCTCCTCCAAAAGACAAAAAACGGTAGCAGTCAATGCTGCTACTACCCCCGTTGCTGCTGCTTCTGTTGTGGGATCTACAGCTCCAACACCTACCAGCCGGTATGCTGGTAATCTCCCTCTCTGTGAAAAGTGCAAGTATCACCATAATCCTGGCCCTGTGGAGAACTTTCCTGTACCAATTGTGGTAAGAAAGGGCACACAGTCCGATTCTACAAGGCTCCAGCTCAATCGGCCAATCAATCTTCTGGAACAGGTGTCGGTCAAGCATGTTACAACTGTGGTGAAGCTGGGCACTTTAAAAGGAACTGCCCCAAAAAGTCTACTACTGATAACACCGGAAGGGTCCTCGCCATGGGACGGGAGGAAGTGGTCGCTGATCCCACTGTTGTCTCGGGTACGTTCCTTCTCGACAACTCATAAGCTAATATTCTTTTCGATTCGGGTGCTGAGAGGAGCTTTATTAGTCATGCATTCAAACATAACCTAAAACATAATTCCCAACCTTTAACCGAAATATTTACCGTTGAGATGGCTAACGGAGAGAAGGAAAGCGCTAGCGAGGTGTTCGTAGGTTGTACCCTTACCCTGAACGACCATTCGTTTCCTATCGATCTTATGTCGGTATCCATAAAGAGCTTTGATGTCATCATTGGCATGGATTGGTTGAGTCGCAATCATGCGGATATCCTTTGTTTCGAAAAAGCCATCCATCTCAACCTTCCTTCGGGTCAAACTCTTGTAATCTATGGCGACAAACTTGGTTCCAGCCTTCGTATCATTTCCTGCATCAAAGCTCAGAAACTTCTGTGAAAGGAGTGTATTGCATTCTTGGCCCATGTAATGAATGTGAAGCAGGAAGTTAAAGACCTCGCGAGCATCCCCGAAGTCTGTAACTTTCCTGATGTGTTTCCTGAAGAGCTTCCAGGAATCCCTCCCGAGTGTCAGGTCGAGTTCCGTATTGACCTAATTCCTGGAGCTACTCCCGTAGCGAAGTCTCCGTATCGCTTAGCTCCAGCAGAAATGTAGGAGTTATCCAGTCAACTCAATGAGTTACTTAGCAAAGGATTCATTAGACCGAGTTCCTCACCCTGGGGAGCTCCGGTTTTGTTTGTCAAGAAGAAAGATGGATCCTTTTGTATGTGTATCGATTATCGCGAGTTGAACAAGTTGACTGTAAAAAGCCGATATCCTCTTCCGCGAATAGATGACCTCTTCGATCAACTCCAGGGAGCCAGTTACTTCTCCAAGATAGACCTTCGATCAGGGTACCATCAGCTACGAATTCATGAAAGTGATGTGTCCAAAACAGCTTTTAGGACTCAATATGGACACTACGAGTTCGTAGTGATGCCCTTTTGTGTAACTAACGCACCGGCGGTGTTCATGGACCTGATGAACCGGGTGTGTCGTCCTTATCTGGACAAGTTTGTCATTGTGTTCATTGATGACATACTTGTCTATTCCCGAAGCGAAGAAGACCACAAACAACACTTGAGGCTAGTTTTGGAGACCCTGCGATCCGAGAAGTTGTATGCGAAATTTTCCAAATGCGAGTTCTGGATTCGGAAGGTAACTTTCCTCAGTCATGTGGTAAGTGAGGAGGGAATTCATGTAGATCCTTCCAAGATAAAGGCGATAGAGAATTGGTCAGCACCAAAGACACCCACAGAAATCCGGCAATTCTTGGGTCTAGCTGGCTACTATTGGAGATTCATTCAAAACTTTTCCAGAATCGCCAAACCTCTAACCACTCTAACACAGAAAGGTGTACCCTTTTGTTGGAGTGATAAACAAGAAACCGCATTCCAGACGCTGAAGAAAGCTTTGTGCAGCGCGCCCGTTCTGTCCCTACCCGAAGGGACAGAGGACTTCGTTGTCTACTGCGATGCGTCTAATCAAGGCTTAGGCTGTGTGCTTATGCAAAGGGGAAAAGTAATTGCCTATGCTTCTAGGCAGTTGAAAGCACACGAGGTCAACTATACCACACACGACTTGGAACTAGGAGCCGTAGTCTTTGCGTTGAAGATTTGGAGACATTATCTCTACGGAACCAAGTTCACGATCTTCACCGATCACAAGAGCCTGCAACACATCTTTGATCAGAAAGACTTGAACATGAGGCAAAGATGGGTAGAGCTACTCAGTGATTATGAGTGTGAAATCCGTTACCATCCCGACAAGGCCAATGTGGTAGCAGATGCCCTTAGCTGAAAGGAGAGTGCAGGCCGCAAGGTGAAGAACCAGACAATGACTATCCATTCCAACCTACCTATACAAATCCGAGAAGCTCAATTAGAAGCCCTCAAACCCGAGAATGTGTCGAATGAAGCTTTGAGAGGAATGGAAAAGAAACTTGAGATCAGAGGTGACGGAGTCCATTGTTTCATGGATCGGATCTGGATTCCCAAGTTCGGAGGATTCAGAGAGATAGTTATGGAGGAAGCGCACAGAACCAAATACTCTGTTCACCCAGGCTCTGACAAGATGTACTTAGATCTCAAGAAACAATACTGGTGGCCAATCATGAAGGCTGAGATAGCTACGTTCGTGGGCAAGTGTCTGACTTGCGCCAAAGTAAAAGTTGAGCACCAGAAACCCTCGGGTCTGCTCCAACAACCTGCAATACCCGAATGGAAATGGGAGATTATCACCATGGATTTCATCACCAAACTACCCAGGTGTCCGAGTGGGTATGATACCATTTGGGTAATTGTTGACCGTTTAACCAAGTCCGCGCACTTCGTTCCAATCAAAGAATCATACAAGATGGAAAGACTTGCGCGAATTTATATCCAGGAGGTAGTTCGACTGCACGGTGTACCTGCGTCCATTATCTTTGATCGAGATAGCAGGTTTACCTCCCGATTTTGGCAGTCTCTTCAGAAAGCTCTTGGAACCAAACTAGATATGAGCACGGCATATCATCCTCAGACAGATGGACAAAGTGAGAGAACAATCCAAACTCTGGAGGACATGCTTAGGGCATGTGTCATTGACTTTGGAAAGTCGTGGGACACACATCTACCTTTGATCGAATTCTCGTGCAACAACAGTTACCACACCAGTATTAGGGCTGCCCCGTTTGAAGCTCTATACGGTCGCAAGTGCAAATCCCCTCTGTGTTGGGCCGAGGTGGGGGATACACAGCTAGCGAAGAGTCGAGTCCCCGACAATGCTCTCACTGGTCCTGAGATCATCCGTGAAACCACCGAGAAGATCATTCAAATCCGAGAACGACTGAAAGATTCACGCGATCGCCAAAAGAGTTACGCTGATAACCGTCGAAAACCACTGGAATTCCAGGTTGGAGACTATGTCCTGTTGATGGTCTCGCCCTGGAAAGGCGATGTACGTTTTGGTAAGCGTGGGAAACTTAATCCGAGGTACATTAGACCTTTCGAGATCCTCGCCAAGATTGGTCCGGTAGCCTATGAACTTCGTTTACCTCACGAGCTCAGTAACATCCATCCCGTCTTCCATGTTTCAAATCTCAAGAAGTGCCTATCTGATGAAACCCTAGTGATTCCGTTAGACGAGATCGAGATCGATGAAAACCTCAACTTCATGGAGGAACCGATCGAAATCATGGATCGAGAAGTCAAACGTATGAAACAAATTCGCATCCCGTTAGTGAAGGTTCGCTGGAATGCCAAGCGGGGACCGGAGTTCACTTCGGAGCGAGAAGACTCGATGAAACAGAAGTATCCACAACTCTTTCTAGATCCATGATTTGTATTTTGTCTTGTATCTTGTCTTGAATTTCGGGATGAAATTCCCTCTAACGGGGGGATAATGTAACAACCAGAAATTTCATATCACCTCTTGTAACTCAAATTGTAATCCAATTCGATCAACCAAACGTCGTTTCCAAATTCGTTTCCGATTTCTCCATTTAATTAAGTCATTAACTTGTATCGATCTAAAATGACTTAATGGGTGTCTTAATACCATTTGAAATCATTCTAACACCCCATAATAGTTATCGGAATGATTCTAGAATCGACCATATCGGGTTACGGCAACTTGGACAGGTGCGACCAAAAGCCCCGCCTAACGCCGGTATCGGGTAGAATTCCATCGTGTCCAATTCTCGAGCACTATATAAGTGATTCAAAGCTTTCATTTGAAGCTTTTGGCCATTCTTCCATAAACACTTCCAATCTCTCTCCTCATCCAAAATCAAAGGTCCAAAAACAAAGAATTAAGGCTCCAAATCAAAGAGGTAACATCCCTAACTTGTTATCTAACCTCTTTAGCCTTCAATTTGATGTTTAAATTGAGTTTTAGGACCTAGAACATGTGTTTACGGCCAAGGATAAAGCTTGGGCCGTAAACACCTAAAAATGGGGTTTTTAAGCCAATTAACTCTTCCAAATCATTGTTGGGACTTAGATACGACCTTAAGGCTTGCAAATTGGGACTTGAAACATTTAAAACTTGCATCTTGAGGGACAAACAAGAGTTTACGGACAAGGCTTGTTCTTGGGTCGTAAACTCCTCAAAAATGTGGATTTAACACCTTAAATCATGTCTAAATGCCTTGTAACTCAACCAATAGCTTTGTGGTAAATCCTAGATCCATCTAAAAATAGTTTAGCGGTTTGTAACATATCAAAATGCCACATATAGGAGTTTACGGCCTAGGCACATAACCTTTGGCCGTAAACTCATGAAACTATGTCAAAAGATGCATCTAATTCACCCCAAAGGCTTAGATAAATTTCTAGAATCACATGTGATTGTTTTAAGTGTCAAAAACTAATTATTCAAGAGCATAGGAGAGTTTATGGCCATAGAACATGCTTCTGGTTTGTAAACTCCTAAAATGATGTTTTATGGTGCCCTAAATTCATATCAAGGCTTGGAAAATTAACTAGAATCACATGTGATTGTTCCTTGTACCTCAAATGAATTATTCTTGACCCTAGTAGAGTTTACGGCCGTAAAATCCAAGTTTAAGGCCATAAACTCCCTTTTAAATGGTATAAATCCAACCAAATTAATTCAAGGCATTTTAGTAAGTCATTCCAACAATCCCCAAGTCCAAACAAGCCATTAAACCCTCTAAATCACACCAACATGTGTTTACGGCCGTAAACTCATGTATGTGTGTGTATTGTGGCTGTGAACTCCCTAATATGTTTACTCTTGGGGAGTAAACTCAATTCCTAAGTCCCTAGTGCCATATTACGTCTGAAGATGTCACCCGGGTCACCCCAAACGCTCGTTTTGAGGTGTTTATCCTCGTTGGAGTGTAATGTTCCATATGATTAGTAATAGTAAATCTAATTAGTTATATATGGACATTATTACATTTTACATAGGGACATCACGAGTAAACAAGCCCCGAACCAACGTCTAGTATCCAAAACCGTCGCAATTCCGAGTCCGATAAGTTCATACCCCTACCCTTTTTCACTGTTTTTCACTGTTTTCATGGGGGGAACACAAGCAAAGTACAAGGGATTTCTTGTACTCAAAACTTATTTTCGGGTGTGTGTGTGTTTCACATTTCATATGCTTTTAATACTGATAACCAGTAGAACATGCAGATCAGGTAAACATTTATTTGTGAAATGGGTTTTATAAACTGTTATGTTTTATATATTTCACAAATGGTTTTCCACATTTTATCAGTTAAAAGCATGACATTAGAACACATGAACAATATAATTTGTACATTGTCTTGTCCTCAGTAACATTCTGTCACACCCCAAAACCAAGAACGGCGGAAACGTTCTGGGGCGGAGGACGTCATGTATAGTATCACAACACAGTAAATGTAAATAAGCAAACAACATCATCCATTGCATTAAATATATAATTTTTAATACAAGTGTGTTCTGTACAGTTATAGACACCAAAAATAATGTATAACAAAATAATATGAGATGAGTCTTGAATGCACTCCATCTTCTCAAAAGCTGGCCTCGGTACCTGTCTACTGATGAACTGAGAATACAAGTTATTTTGAAAGAGTTTATCAGCATTAAGCTGGTGAGTTCATAAGTATTTTAGTGTCAATGTTTCTTGTAAAAACGTTTGAACCTGTCTCAATGTATAAGTTTGTAAAAATGTAAGTAAATGTTTGAAAGTGTTTGTAAAAGTTTGAATCTCTCAGAAAATCCTATATTTTCTATAAAAGTAACCTTCTACCAAGGCTAAACGGTTTTGTAAACTTGTCTGTTGTAAAAGTGTGTAATTTCCCAAGTATAACTATCATTTGTTAAAAATATAGTTTGTACAACTCGGGTCATGACATTTAAGGCATGCTCCGACACAGTGGATCACAATTATTACGTATTTATGTATATGTATTGTTTCTCGTTCTAGTATGACTGTATATGTACTTGTTTCTAGTATATCTGTATATGTATTGTTTCTAGTATATCTGTATATGTATTGTTTCTAGTATATCTGTATATGTATTGTTTCTAGTATATATGTATATGTATTGTTTCTGGTATATCTGTATATGTATTGTTTCTAGTATATCTGTATATGTATTGTTTTTGGTATATCTGTATATGTACTGATCCTGTGTTACCCCGATGGTAAATAACTAATGATGTACTGATAAGTATGAATATGGAAGTACTTTTATGTTTATACATGTATATATGATATATAAGTAATATGGAAACGACCTTCGGATGGTCACCCGAAATCCCACCAGACCACATCCAAATCGAGAAAAAGGAAATAGGGCGGATGGCATTCCTAAGCCTTTTGAACATTATTTATATATCTATACATATATGGGCATGCAATTGAATATATAAAAGCATAAATAAGTTTTCGTAAAACATTTGAAGCATAAATATAATTTCAAGGGAAGATCGACTTGATGTCGATCTATAAAACAATTTAAAGGCATAAGTTGATAAAACAGTTTAAGTATAAGAAGCATTTGTTTGAATCACAGTCTATAAATAAGTTTGGATAGTAAAAGAGTTTGTAAAACATTTCAAAGTAAAGCGGTTTGATAAACAGTTTGAACAGTGGTAAAAGTCGTTGTTTTCCTAGTTATTAATCACATGTGATTGAAACAATAACTATAAGTATTTGACTTGTATCCACCCCGTAAAGCGTTTAAAACATTTAAAATCATTCAAAGGTTGATTCAAGGGGTATGAACTCACTTGTGGTGAGTCGTTTGAATTGCAGTGTCGGATACCGTGCTAGGTGGCAAACGGAGACTTGTTTACACGCACGAGCCTAGTTATCATATAATAAGCATATATATAACTAATTAGACAAATAATAACTTAAATAAATAAGTTAAGACACTTAGAAAACATTTAAACACTTTTATGAGTGTTTAAGGTTCAAATGGTTGCATCTAAGTTGCTACGGGACAAGGCAAAAGGGTTTGAAACATCAAATGGCCATGTATAGGAGTTCACCATCCAACAAACCCCACACCTTGGAGTTTACGGCCGTAAACTCATTGGTTTATGGACGTGAACTCCTCAAATGGTGGTTTTGGGTGTTTTGTGGTGCTATCTTGATCCTAGAACACTCCTAGCTTTGTCGGAATAACACATGAAGTAGTTTAAGGCTCTAGAATACTCCATAGTGGAGTTTACGGCCTAAAGTCCATTCACCCTAGAGTTTACGGCCGTAAACTCCTATGGGGTGATGGCTTTTAATTGTTTTGAGGCTCTTAAACATCAAGGATGGCTTCCATGAATTTATCTAAGGCTAATGGGGACAAGAGGCACACTTTTGTGCCTTCACTTGGAGTTTACGGCCCAAGATATGTTCCTTGGCCATAAACTCCTTTCAAGGAGTGATTATTATGTGTTCTACTCTCCATTCTAGTCCCAAGTATTCAAGGTAAATTGTCTTAAGGCCTAAGGTGTGCTTGGAATGATTTTTACCCTACAAAAAGGGGTTTACGGCCCAAGAGGGGTTCTTGGCCGTAAACTCCTACAAATCTATGATTTTGAAGGGTTTAGATGACTTAAATAAGCATAAGCCTTTGAGGGTTAAAGTCTTTAAGCATAAGGGGAAGTTTAGGGCACATATTGCCCTTGAAAAGGGGTTTACGGCCCAAGGAAGTTCCTTGGCCGTAAACTCCAATAACTTGTGTTTCTTGGTTGCTTTTTAGTCCATAAAGATTATACACTAACCCCTAAACAAGTTGTCTAACAAGGAATTGGGACTAGGAAGCCATAATGTTCCATTTTGGAGTTTACTCCCCAAGAACGTTCTTGGGCGGTAAACTCCCGGATCTTGTAATCTAAACATGTAGTTGTTGTTAATAAGCATCTAACAAGTATTGAAACATATTTAGTAAAGTAGACTCACAATATGGGGTGAAAACCCGAAGATCCGTCAGAGAGAATACAGCTTTTCTCTATTTGGAATTGTAAATAATGAATTCATTTAGTTCAGAAAACTATTTATAGTCCTGGAATATTTTGACAGAAAATATTTTTATTCTGGATATAGGACTGTAAGATTATGAAACTTGAAATGCCCAAATTTCACAAAACCAGGAGCATCCACTCTCCTGATATCCTCTAAAACATAAACCCTAATGTACACAGACTTGTTCAGAAAAGTGTGAAAATCACAGAAACTAGACTAGCTTCTATTGAATAGATGATGTTCGTACAATGGAAATTTCGGGTTGTCACATCATCCCCCTGTTAGAGGGAATTTCATCCCGAAATTAGAATTTAAGCAAATAAAAGTTACAAACAATTAAGGGAAAAGATGAGGGTATTTCAACTTCATCTGATCCTCGCGTTCCCAAGTGAATTCCGGTCCTCGCTTGGCGTTCCAGCGAACCTTCACGATAGGGATACGGCTTTGTTTCGTCTGCTTGACCTCACGGTCCATGATCTCTACAGGTTCTTCCACAAAGTTGAGGCTCTCGTTGATCTCGATCTCGTCGAGTGGGATTACGAGAGTCTCGTCGGACAGACACTTTTTCAAGTTAGATACGTGGAATGTAGAATGTACGCTACGCAGTGTGTCGGGTAGATCAAGTTTGTAAGCTACGGGGCCGACTCTGGCAAGAATCTCAAAAGGCCCTATGTACCTTGGATTAAGCTTTCCACGCTTGCCGAAGCGTATCAAGCCCTTCCAGGGTGAGACCTTGAGAAGGACTCGGTGTCCCACCTGAAATTCCAAAGGTTTTCTTCGTTTATCGGCGTAGCTCTTCTGTCGGTCTCTAGAGGCTTTCAATCGTTCACGGATCTGAACGATTTTCTCTATCGTTTCCCGAATGATTTCCGGACCAGTGAGAGTACTGTCGGAAGCTTGCCCCCTTTCTAATTGGGTATCACCCACCTCAGCCCAACACAGAGGGGATCTGCACTTTCGGCCGTAGAGAGCTTCGAATGGAGCAGCCTTGATGCTCGTGTGATAACTGTTATTATAGGAAAATTCGACAAGGGGTAAATAAGTATCCCATGCCTTCCTAAAATCAATCACACAGGCTCGCAACATATCTTCCAGTGTTTGGATGGTCCTCTCACTCTGTCCGTCGGTCTGTGGATGGTAGGTTGTGCTCATGTCCAGCCTTGTTCCTAGGGAATGTTGTAGTGATTGCCAAAATCTTGAGGTGAACCTACTATCTCTATCGGAGATAATGGAAATAGGTACACCATGCAACCGTACAATCTCCCTAATGTATGTTCTCGTAAGTTTCTCCATCTGTCGGTTTCTTTGATAGGCAGGAAGTGTGCAGACTTGGTCAATCTATCAACGATGACCCATATGGTGTCAAGTCCACCCGTTGTCTTGGGCAACTTGGTTATGAAATCCATAGTGATCCACTCCCACTTCCACTCTGAATCTCTGGTTGTTGCAGTAAACCAGAGGGCTTCTGGTACTCGACCTTAACCTTTGCGCAAGTAAGGCATTTACTCACGAAGGTAGCAATCTCTGCTTTCATATTAGGCCACCAGTATAGCTTTTTAAGATCCAGATACATCTTATCTGAACCTGGGTGGACGGAATACCGAGTGTTGTGCGCCTCGGTCATGACCAAGTCTCGGAACCCACCGTGTTTCGGTGTCCAGATTCGGTTCATGAAATATAAAGCTCCGTCACCCTTGGCTTCAAAGTTCTTGTCCATTCCCCTAAGGGATTCACTCGACACATTTTCAGGTTTCATGGCCTCAAGTTGAGCCGCCTGAATTTGCTTAGTCAGGTGTGAATGGATGGTTATTGATAATGACTTGACCTTGCGACCAGAATATTCCTTCCGACTTAGGGCGTCTGCTACTACGTTGGCTTTACCCGGATGATAACGAATATCGCATTCGTAATCACTGAGTAGCTCGACCCACCGTCGTTGTCTCATGTTTAGCTCCTTCTGATCGAAAATGTGTTGTAAACTCTTGTGGTCAGTAAAGATAGTGCTCTTCGTTCCATACAAGTAATGTCTCCAGATCTTCAGAGCAAACACTACTGCTCCTAGTTCAAGATCGTGGGTCGTGTAGTTAACCTTGTGTGTCTTCAACTGTCTCGAGGCGTAGGCGATGACCTTACCTCGCTGCATCAGAACACATCCGAGTCCTTGATTGGATGCATCGCAATAGACTACGAAGTCTTCTATCCCTTCGGGAAGGGATAGTATTGGTGCGGTGCACAAGGCTCGTTTGAGCGTTTGGAACGCTCTTTCTTGCTTCTCTTCCCAGTCAAAGGCCACGCCTTTCTGGGTCAGGGTCGTAAGAGGTTTCGCTATTCGGGAGAAGTTCTGAATGAACCTGCGGTAGTAGCCAGCGAGACCTAGAAATTGACGAATTTATGTAGGCGTCTTTGGTGCTGACCAGTTCTCAATGACTTTTATTTTGGATGGGTCCACGTGGATTCCCTCTTCGCTTACCACGTGTCCTAAGAATTCGACTCTTCGGATCCAAAATTCACATTTCGAGAACTTCGCATAAAGTTTCTCCTTTCGTAATGTCTCTAGAACTTGTCGTAGGTGATCACCATGCTCTTTCTTACTTCGGGAGTAGATCAGGATGTCGTCGATGAAAACGATGACGAACTGATCCAAGTAAGGTCGGCATACTCTATTCATCAGATCCATGAAGACTGCGGGCGCATTGGTCAATCCGAATGGCATCACCACGAACTCGTAGTGTCCGTAACGAGTTCGGAAGGTTGTCTTCGGTACATCCTCCTCTAGCACTCGTAACTGGTGATATCCGGATCTCAGATCAATCTTGGAAAAATAGTTCGCTCCTTGCAGTTGGTCGAATAGATCATCTATGCGTGGCAGAGGGTAGCGATTCTTGATCGTCAATTTGTTGAGTTCTCTGTAGTCAATGCACATACGGAATGATCCTTCTTTCTTCTTAACGAACAAGACCGGTGCTCCCCAAGGTGAGAAACTTGGTCTTATAAAGCCCTTGCTGAGCAGTTCGTTAAGTTGACCAGAGAGTTCTTGTATCTCGGCTGGTGCTAAACGGTAGGGCGACTTGGCTACTAGGGTAGCTCCTGGGACTAAGTCGATTCTGAACTCGACTTGTCGTTGCGGAGGTAATCCGGGTAACTCTTCTGGGAAAATGTCGGGAAAGTCGCTCACTACTGGGAGGTTCTTTAGTTTTTTCGTTTCTAGGATCGTGTCGACGACGTGAGCAAGGAATGCGTGGCATTCTTTGCGCAGATATTTCTGTGCTTGAATACTAGATATTATGCGAAGACTCGCACCAGGTTTGTCGCCGTAGACTATAAGGGTTTCGTTAGACGGGAGGTTTAGACGGACTGCTTTCTCGTAGCACATGATGTCGGCGCGGTGAAGACTTAACCAATCCATGCCGATAATAACGTCGAAACTTTTTATTGAGACCGGCATAAGGTCGATTGGGAATGAATGGTTATCTAAGGTTAGAAGACAACCTAAGTATATGCTATTAGTACTTTCAGTTTTCCCATTGGCCATTTCTACTGTGAATTGTTCATTAAGTGCGTGTGGTTGTTGTTTAAGCATGCGAGCAAATTTGTGGTTTACGAAGCTTCGCTCCACTCCACTATCGAACAGAATGCATGCATAGGAGTTATCAAGGAGGAACGTACCAGTCACCACTGTCGGGTCAGCGACTGCTTCCCCGTGGCCTATTGCTAGTACCCTCCCTGCTCCTCCAGTATTTCTCGCCTTAGGGCAGTCCCTTTTAAAATGGCCTGTTTCGCCACATCCATAGCAAGTTGGGCTCACGCCAGAGCCAGGAACTTGGGAGATCGGTTGTGCCGGGAACTTACAGAATCGGACGGTGTGTCCTTTTTTGTGGCAGTTAGTACACTGCATTTCACGGCAGGCGCCGTTGTGGTGGAAGTTGCATTTGTTGCACTTCGGCAAACTTCCAGAATACTGCTTCCCCGGAGTAGTAACAGCAGTAGGGGCTACCGCAGCATGTACTGCTACGATTTGTTGTTTCTTTGAAGCCCGTTGTCTCTTCTTCTCATCCCAAAACTTCCGCTTGGTGCCAGCGGGTTTAGAGGGTTCCAGAATACGGCCTAAAGTCCATTCACCCTAGAGTTTACGGCCGTAAACTCCTATGGGGTGATGGCTTTTAATTGTTTTGAGGCTCTTAAACATCAAGGATGGCTTCCATGAATTTATCTAAGGCTAATGGGGACAAGAGGCACACTTTTGTGCCTTCACTTGGAGTTTACGGCCCAAGATATGTTCCTTGGCCATAAACTCCTTTCAAGGAGTGATTATTATGTGTTCTACTCTCCATTCTAGTCCCAAGTATTCAAGGTAAATTGTCTTAAGGCCTAAGGTGTGCTTGGAATGATTTTTACCCTACAAAAAGGGGTTTACAGCCCAACAGGGGTTCTTGGCCGTAAACTCCTACAAATCTATGATTTTGAAGGGTTTAGATGTCTTAAATAAGCATAAGCCTTTGAGGGTTAAAGTCTTTAAGCATAAGGGGAAGTTTAGGGCACATATTGCCCTTGAAAAGGGGTTTACGGCCCAAGGAAGTTCCTTGGCTGTAAACTCCAATAACTTGTGTTTCTTGGTTGCTTTTTAGTCCATAAAGACTATACACTAACCCCTAAACAAGTTGTCTAACAAGGAATTGGGACTAGGAAGCCATAATGTTCCATTTTGGAGTTTACTCCCCAAGAACGTTCTTGGGCGGTAAACTCCCGGATCTTGTAATCTAAACATGTAGTTGTTGTTAATAAGCATCTAACAAGTATTGAAACATATTTAGTAAAGTAGACTCACAATATGGGGTGAAAACCCGAAGATCCGTCAGAGAGAATAAAACTTTTCTCTATTTGGAATTGTAAATAATGAATTCATTTAGTTCAGAAAACTATTTATAGTCCTGGAATATTTTGACAGAAAATATTTTTATTCTGGATATAGGACTGTAACATTATGAAACTTGAAATGCCCAAATTTCACAAAACCAGGAGCATCCACTCTCCTGATATCCTCTAAAACATAAACCCTAACGTACACAGACTTGTTCGGAAAAGTGTGAAAATCACAGAAACTGGACTAGCTTCTGTTGAATAGATGATGTTCGTACAATGGAAATTTCGGGTTGTCACACATTCCACATAGATACGCAAATGGAGGATTATCATATTATTACTAGTAAATTTGTTATTCCTGTATGATTGGAGACACGTCCTCGGCGAACACTCCACAGAGATACGTGAGTAGAGGACTACACCCGTAACCAGAATCTATGGGATTTGGAGAGCGTGACTTGAGTGTATAGATCTATACGGGGCTGACTACGCCACATCTGGCTGCTAGCTACAGCCGAACTGAAATGGTTCAAGGGTGACGAAAGTCTTAAAGTTGTGGACTACTTATTGCCACAGGTTCAGTCTTTAGTATGGTTATGGAACTCGCAATTAGGATAACAGAGATTTACTTATAGTAATAATGAATAACCTTATACATCTTTTACATTGATAACCAACATTCAGGAAAGTATGGGACTTTCCTGGGAAACCTTGTACATAACCAGGTCTAACATAATACATCTTTTCAATGAAAATCAACATTTAGGAAAGCATGGGGCCTTCCTGGGAACATATACATAACTAGAAAAGTGTAACAAAACAGATAACATTACATCTTTTACAAATGATAACTCACAATCAGGAAAGTATGGGACTTTACAGTGTACAAACCTACTTTACTTTGAAATTGTGAAACAACAAACAACTTTTAAGAAAATGTGGGATTTTCTTGGCATGTGTTACATTTTCAGAAATAGAAAGGAAACACGAACATTTTCACAAAACAAAACTACTTATGAACTCACCCGCGTTACGCTGATTTTCAAAACCGCTTGTGTTCTCAGGTCAACGTTAGAACAGGTACCGAAGATTCTTTTTGCTTGAAGTTGGAGTACTCAGAAGACCCGTTTCATTTTGGTCATATATATATATATATATATATATATATATATATATATATATATACTATGTAACACAACTGTACAACTTTACTTTTGAAAACAATTGTAAAACTTTTATATGTAATGTAATGGTTTTTCTACTTTACTTACTATGTACATTGGATTTGATACTCAACGTGGAGTCAACCCCGGAATTGTTTCCGCCTTCGGTTTTCGGGGTGTGACATCATGTATGGATTCGTATTTTGTTTATGTACCCACTCATTTATAATACAACAAAAGTTGCATGGAATATGAAAAACGAGAGTGTATTCTACTAGAATACACTCTCATTCTTTTAGAATATACACTCATTCTTCTAGAATAAACTCTTATTCTCCATTTTCTAAGCAACTTTGTTGTATTTTGAGTGAGTGGGTCATGAAACAAAATACAAACCCATATATGAAAAACTAGATGTGAATTCATTCTAAAAGAATATTATTGCTAATGTTAATGACGAATTTAAGTAGTTTCTATAAAAAATGAATTATAATTATGGATATAATTTAATATTCATATAATTATGGAAATCATTTATTATCTATCTTTATTTTATTAAATAATAATTTAAATTTTACAAAATTGTTGTTAGTGTATTTTAGCACACAATAGATGTAAGAAACATTTAAACCTAGCTTTCTCTCTCTCTCTGTCTGTCTCTCTCTCTCTCTCTCTGTATATATATATATATATATATATATATATATATATATATATAACTTTATGAATAATTAATTTAAATATGTCTTTTTTGTATACATTGTCAATTGTTTGTTTACTTTTCAGTTGTTTTCAATTATCTTAATCAAACATGGTTGGATAAATACAAAGAAATGTTTGTATCATTATGGACAAACACAGTTTTACACTTCGACAGCCACACAAATAATAGAGTTGAAAGTCAACAAGCGAAATTTAAAAACTACTTGGATTCAAATCACTCAAAGTTGCATATATTTTTTGACTAAGTTAACAAGTCAGTGGAATCATAATACACATCTATAAAAGGACGTCTTGAAAAAAGCAGAATTGAAGTAAAGCATTTCCACACCATAGAAATTTTCTGAAGCTTATTAAATAAATTTTCGCATCTTGGTTTAGAAAAAATGTTGCAAGATTTAGATCGGCCCAATGTTCAAAATATAACTAAGACCAACTGTCGGTGTAAGCTACGTGGTACTTGTGGGTTGGCTTGTGCCCACGAAATTTTATTTTATTACAATACATGCTGACAAACACCTTTGGAGTCAATTGATTTTTTTTAGAGTTGACTTGATGTAGAGAGAGTAGTGTCGGTCACTCAATATGATGAATCAATTGTTGATGGTGATGCAAACCTTTTAAAGAAAACATACATTAAACAGTCAAATGATGGAAGGCTAATTATCTGAGAAAAAAATGATGAATATATGGAAGGCATCACCTTCTATAGCTTTAGAGCCTACTTTTCATACGAATACCCGTGGACGTCCACATGTGAGTACAAAACCATCACAATATCCACCAACTCAAGATCCTCATTTCGTATACACCAGATTGTATAGGATCTAACATGTTTGTTTTAAACCAACAACCAAAACCGGAGAGGCACGACATGTATTCGTTTGGAGAATCTTCAATGTTAAACCAAGAAACAACGTATCAAAGATCCTACTTTGAACATGCACTTATGAATGAAATTCCATGTGAATTTCAACCATATGTGTCACACATACAAAATGTGGAAGGAGATGGACACTATGGATTTCGGGCAATAGTTGTTGCTCTTGGTTTTAGTGAAGACTATTGGTATCAAATTTGGACACACTTATAAGGAGAGTTATTGATGCACATTGATGATTACATAGTGGTTTTTGAAAATGACAAAAATGCTATTAGTGAAGCGTTGATTTTCTATGAAACACCCACGATTCAAAAATATTGGAAGATTATACCTGTCACTTGTATTTTAATTGGTAATAAGTATGGTGTTATTGTTTGTTGGGTCGTGTTTTGTGTTATGTGTTGCGTCTATTGGGCTCGTTAGCTAGTCCATTATGTATCTCCGGTATGGGCTTGTCCATCCGTGAGTTTAGTAGGGTTTAGTATATATATAGGAGCTTGCATGCTTCCTAGAGAGTAACGATAGAATAGAACGATCAGAGATTTATTCAGCTAGTTTGTTATTATCGTTCTTGTAACCCTAAAATCATCTACAGCGGAAGTTCTTAGTCAAGCTCTACTGAGGATTGTTTGATCTAATCATTCGATACATCTTGATCCATACTTGTGTTATTTACTGCTTTTACATTCATCGCATTACCTGTTAAGAAGATCTAATCGATCATTAAGTTTGTTTATAACTTATCAATTGGTATCAGAGCAGGAGGCTGTGTAATTCATACACATCTTTTCTGTGAAAAAGGTTGCGATTAGGGTTATTCCGCATTAACTAATATTTATTGATCCGTTATCCCATAATTGACGTAACTCAGCATTTATTTGTTTTGCCCTAATTTTATATATTACAAGTCTGATCCTTCAAACAGGTTATACGATCAAGCATGGACGAGTCACAATCAAATCCCATAAACATCTCAAATAACATTGGATCAACGACAAAGATTCCCATCCTTTACACCCAGGATTACGAAGTCTGGGCACATCACTTTGAAGATTATGTCATTGGATCTAAAGACAATGGATAGCTTATTTGGGAAGCAATCGTGTCTGGACCATTCGCTCATTCAGCAACGTCTAAAATCATTAAAACTCAGAAAGAGTATAATGATCTGTTGAAGGACGTAAAAGATATTGCTCAAGACGAAAAAGATAAGTTTCAGTGCAAAATTAAAGCATTGAGACTAATCAAATTCGCTCTTCAATCGGATACTTTCAGGCTAGTGAGTTCATGCAGCACTGCCAACAAAATATGGGATAGGCTACGAGAGTTATATTCCACAGACGAAGATCTGGAGCATCCCATTCAGACCCTACTTTTATCTGAGTTTGGCGAATTTAAGCAGAATCCCGAGGAAACTGTTACTCAGACATTCGATCGCTTCAATCATCTTCTCAGTAAGATGATCAAACACGATATTGAAAGGAAGTTGATTGAACAAAAAGTTACGTTTTTGAATGGTCTTAGATTTGAGTGGAGAGTGGTTGTGTCCACTGTTAAAGCTCATGAGCAATTCAAATCTTATTCATTGGCTAAGCTGGTAGGGATTTTGAAATCCCAAGAAAAGATTGTCTTGCAGGAGAAAAATGTAGTTTCAAGCTTGGGTTCCTTGGCCCTTCTTTCTAAAAGCAAAAGTGTATTGGAAGATGAAGACCTTAACTTAGAAGACTATGACCTTACCTCTGAAGACTATGCAATGATGGTGTCAAATCCAAAGAGGTTTATTAAGAAAAGGTTTCCTACCAATAAGAACCGGAATTGGCAGGGAAGCTATAGTTTTGAAAAAAGTGAGGGAGGAACCAAAGGCAGAAGAAGCAAAGAAAGAGCTGAAAGCTGAAGGGGATTCTGGTGTGAACTGCTACTACTGTGGAGGAAAGAACCACTATGCCAAAGACTGTGTCCTAAAGAAAATGGTAGAAAAGGATGAAGAAAAAGATGAAGAAGCTGCGTTGATGAAAAAGCTGCGTTGATGAAAAAGCTGGAAGATATCAAGAGAAAGAAAACTACTGCTAACCCTTCTATGAATGCTTTAATTGTGCAGGGTTCGGTAGCGGATGAGGAGTTCGGTGGCGTGGAGGTCTGGTAAACCGATTCTGAGGATGATGAAGTCAGAAAGCCATCTCATGGAAAGGCTTATGTTGCGAAAGGTGAAGGAAGCGGTGGAAAGTGTCTGATGGTGTCGGATGTATCTCAAATGAGGGGATACAACACAGACGGTGGGAATGAAGACACGAAGGAGCGAGAGGACTTGTGCTTCACAGCAAAACCTCTCAGCGTGCAGTTTAATGAGCTCGATGAATTAATCAAGAAGGTACAATCCATTTTTGTTTCATTCAAAGTCCCACAAAATTCATATGAATAAGAATTAAAAAGCGTAAATTCAAGAATCTCATATCTAGACAGCAGTTTAACTCAAACACGGGTCACCAATTCTAACCTAACTGACCAAATAAGCAGGGTGTCTTCAAAGAGTGAGGAACAGAGGATGTGGATAGAGCTGAAGGAGTCGGAGTTGATCAAATCCAAAGAAGAAAACATTTATTTACAAAGAGATAATTTAAAACTTTTGAAACAAAGAAATGTGTTTCGTTTGATTGCTAAGCGTCTTTATTCTAACATCACTCAACTTCATCTTAACTGTGAAATAGGACAGAAAATTCATCGCATGATTTTGCCCTTCCTTGAGTTTAAGGAAGATGAAATCAACATTGAAGCGTATAATTACGAAAGCATACTCTCGTCTGAGGATGTAAATCCGACTTATATGTATGGACTAGACAAAATCGAATCTTTCATAAAGTCCAAGGACCATAAGGACATGCTGAAAAATCTTCTGGATGAAAATGATAAATTGAAACTAAGGACCGAAACCATACAAAAGTTTGACTCATTGAATGCCAACTTGAGGTCAGAAACTAAAATTGATGTTGAAAATGCATCTGAGCTTAATGAGGATGATGATATGAGTGAAATTTCTGTAGAGGACGAAGTTGACTGTTCTGAGTTTGTCAACAGCGAACCCGAAAACCACAAAAATCTTATTTCAGAAAATTCTGTGGAGTTTGCTCGTCTGTCCCAACAAAAGTCCCCGATCCTTGAAGAAAAGGTTGTTGTATACCAAAAGGTAAGGGCGACTCCAAATCAGGTCACAGGAGTAACCGAACATCAGACAGCCGAACTCACGGCCATTGTAAATGAAGATAATGCTGATGGTTGTGATGAGTTCTTCTAGTCCGCCCCTATCGACAATGCTGACAAAACCGTTGGTCTGTCAGAACGGACGTCTTGGAAAACCAAAGGCAGATATGTGCCAGAGCCTTTGAACAAGCCTGATAACTTCGACATGCCAAGTACTAGTGGTACAAAAGATGTTCCTGAAGAAAAAGGAGTTCCTGCAAAAGAAGTCACTCCTTCAAGCGAAACATCATCAGTTCAAAGTGAACCGGCTGACAAGAAGCAAAAGCAAAAAGCCAATATCCATCGACAGCCAAAGCAAGTGAAGAATCAAAAATAGCAAAGGAATCAGAGATACAAGAAGAATCTCTCTGAACGAAAACAGTTTTGGCAATCTCAAAACGCCCATTTCTCTTTTCATGACAGAAATTCGAAGTCATAGAAAAGTGTTGTTAGACCGCAAGAAAGTAATAACAACCGAAAGGAGAGGTTCGGTTCTGAGAATCATAAAAACCGAAAGGACAAGTTCGGTTCTGAAAAATATGACAACCGAAGGCAAAGGTTCGGTTCAGAGAACACCAGCTACCGAAAGCATAGGTTCGATTCCGAGAGCAAAAGCGACCAAAGTTTGAGGTTCGATCCCATAAATGACCAAAAACAAAAGTGTCCCTCAGTACCTCAAGTCTATAAAACTTCTCAGTCTAACTTCTATCGTTCTAATTCTTCTAATTCCTCTCAACCTCATTCTAAATCCAATTCTGTTCATACTCAAAATCCAAAATCTTCAACAGATTTGAAAGGAAAATCGAAGGTTTCCTCAGTAAAGACATATCAAAATCATCCCAAAGTCCAAATGCCTAAACTTGAATCCAAACCGACAGTAACAAATCCCAATAAAATTAAGGTTTTCACCATTAAAAAGAAAGATGAAACATCTTTAATAAAAAGAACATATCTTGTTGACATCTCTCTTACTATTGTTGTACCTGTGGAAGGCTCACGTGGACCCAAGAAACTTTGGGATCCTAAATCTGCTTAATTTTTGTAGGTTATCAGTGACGAGCAGTTTGACGAAGAATGGTATATTGACAGTGGGTGCTCACGTCACATGACAGGAAGGAAGGAAGAGCTGAGGGAATTTCGATCTCTTTCAAACGGTGGAAATGTCAAGTTCGGGAACAACTCATTCGGCACGATAAAAGGCTATGGATTGATAACAAATGGAGATTTCACGATTAGAAAGGTTGCATACGTTAAAGGACTGCAGCACAACGACGATGAGGGTTCAGAGATAATAGAGAAGAAAATGAAAAGAGTAATTCTCAAATCGGAGCGCAAAGGCGAAATGTTTCCCCTGAATCTCAAACCCATCAAAGGAAATCCAGCTATCTGCCTGTTATC
This sequence comes from Lactuca serriola, assembly GCF_051521515.1. NCBI lineage: Eukaryota > Viridiplantae > Streptophyta > Magnoliopsida > Asterales > Asteraceae > Lactuca > Lactuca serriola. The sequence goes on along the minus strand of NC_136409.1, from coordinate 67,813,948 downwards.
CAAAGCACAATCTGACGAAAGCTGGTTGTGGCACCGAAGGCTCTCTCATCTCAACTTCAAGGATATCAACAAACTTGTCACAGGTGGTCATGTTCGAGGTCTTCCATTGCTCAAATTCAATCGAGAACATTTATGTGCTGCGTGTGAAATGGGGAAGCAGAGTCGTCAAAGTCACCCATCGATTGTAAACACTAAAGTTGTTGAACCACTAGAGTTAATTCACATTGACTTGTGTGGTCCATCATCTATCGAAAGCATCGGTGGTAGCAAGTATATTCTTGTCATTGTTGATGACTTTTCACGTTTTACATGGGTGTTCTTTCTGAAGCACAAATCTGAAGCAACTCTCAAGCTAAAGATGTTTATTAAGCAGGTTGAAGTGCAGCTGAGGAAAGTCGTTCGCAACATCAGGAGCGACAATGGGCTGGAGTTCAAAAATAAAGAATTCGAAGACTTCTTGGCTGAAAAAGGAACGAGTCACAACTTCTCAGCTCCCTACACCCCTCAACAAAACGGGATTGTCGAAAGACGAAACCGATCTTTGTGTGAGGCGGCCCGAACCATGCTAAGTTTTGCTTCTTTACCTTTATATTTTTGGGCTGATGCTATGGTTGCAGCATGTTTTACGTAGAACAGGTCCTATCTCAATAAACGCTTTAATCTCACTCCTTATGAGATCATCAACAACAGGAAGCCAAACGTCAAATTCTTCCACGTATTCGGCTCACGGTGTTTCATCTTCAATTCTAAAGAACATCGTAACAAGTTCGACGTAAAAGCCAATGAAGGGATATTTCTGGGATATTCTCTCACTTCGAAAGTATACAGGGTTTTGAACAAGCGTTCGAGGAAGATTGAAGAAACTTATTATGTGACTTTTGATGATAGCTATGTCAAAAAGCTGGAGGCCAGTGAAGACACAGTTGGAGAAATTTTTTCTCAAACAGGCCAAGTCACAGCCTCGATTGCAAATATGTTTGAGAAGTTTGTTGAGTTATTCAATGAACCAGAGAAGGCTACTCTCTCGGAAGCTAATGCAGCAGACAACAAAGTAGATCATCTGAAGCAACTCATCGAAGATGCTGCCAAGCAAATGAATGAGGGGGATCAAGGATCAAGTCCAAACGACCCTCCACAGCACGATGCTTCAGTTGAGGGGGAGGATCCACCTTCTTCATCACATCCGGGCTCACATGTTGAGGGGGAGAACTGTTCTCCAGCTGCTCCCGAAAGCCCAGCTGTACCCGAAAGCCCAACTGTACCCGAAAGCCCAGCTGTACTTCGTTCGATTTCTGTCTTATATCAAGATTAGGAATTCTGAATCGAAGCGAAAGCAACCCTCATAAGCCTAATTAAAAGAAGCCTTTCAACACTTCTTAATAAGTATTTGATCGTTATTCAACGGGAAACCACACAAATACTTTAAGGTCTCTCTTGACTTTGAATGATGAGATTCGTGCCCGGGATCTTTTGTTTCGTGTCATTATTGACATCACAAAATCCCTCAAAAAGTGTTGTTTTATTTCTTTTTATTTTTTACACACTCAAAACGAAAATCTTTTTCATTTTCCAAAATTCTGGTTCCATTAATTTCAAGGAGTTTTAATTGGCTTGGTTGTTACAAAAGATTGTGGTGAATTTTAAGCCACGTGGGAGGATTTTTAAAAAGATTTCGTTACCATTTAAAGGGATAAGATGACGACATGATGACTCAGGCGGGAGTCCAATCGATTTGATTTCAAACGGCGCAAGAGGGAAGCGTGCGAATCGGAACCGTTTCATCTCCAAACGGTGCCTGATGGGAAGGCGTGTAATTAGGGCCTGACACTCTCTCTCATGCGTGATCATCGGCTACCCCAACTATCACGCGTCAGTCAACTCCGAAAAACCCTTCGTTTATCGATCGAAGATTTGGAAAGATTTTTCTCTCTCCTTTACCCTCACTATAAAAGGCAATGTAAACCACCATTTACCTCTTTACCACACCTATATTTCCAGAGAGCCAGAAATTCTTCAACCTTCACTGTTCATCATCTTCTCCACTTTCTTCAAAGCAATGGCAGATTCTTCCCCAGTTCATGCAACATCCCACATCTTGCCCATTCGCCCACAGTAAAGCTTGATCATCGATTTAACCCCTCATTCGTACGACGCATTCGTGTTCCCTATCATTGAATGTCTGAAGTTTTCGCCAATCACTCTTGCACTTACCAGGGCTAAAATAGTTCCGATGGAGTTCCTGTCACAGATCTTTGCCACCGCTCACTACGACAAGGTCGTCGACAGAATCTTCTTCGATGTTTTTCAGCACAAGGCGTCGATTTCAAAGAAGCGGTTTTGCTCATTGTTAGGGTTTGACGCGGATTCTTCCAGGGTCAATCCGGAATCAATCCCCATGGGTCATCTGTTCAACATGTTCTACAACATGGGATACACGGAGGTGCTTACTATGGTGACGAAATTCAAGAAGTCGTGCCTACCTCCACAGTGGAATGGGATGTTCACTGTTTTGTTCAAGGGTTTATCTGAACGAAGTGCCGGGTCTGATGGAGCAAGCCGTTTATTTCTCTCCATCATGTATGGGATCTACAATGGAATCAACATGGACTACGGGTCCGTTCTATGGCAACAACTCATTCAGAGTCTCTCCTCCACTGCCAGACATTCAGAGATCTCGTATGCTTGGTTCTAGACTATTGTCACAAAATGGGTAATGGACAAGTACCACGTCCCCATTGTCGCTGGTGCTCCAGTGTCTTCGATTGGTACCTTCCATACCACGAAGATCATTGTGTCGGATGCTTCAAAGTTTCCTTTCAACGGGTCTATCCCGAAAACCATGTATGGGGATGTACCTGCTGATAGCCAGATTATCAGAACATACAAGGAGTTTAAGCGTTCTGGTCCGAGGGATCTTACTCCGGAGATGCTGAAATCAATTCATGACGCCGACAAGCCTGCTCCAAGAGGCAAGAAGGCTGATAAGGTAAAACAGGTGGCAAAGGGGGCAAAAGGCCCGTCTCCAAAGAAAAGTGTTGTCAGACCGCAAGAAAGTAATAACAACCGAAAGGAGAGGTTCGGTTCTGAGAATCATAACAACCGAAAGGACAAGTTTGGTTCTGAAAAATATGACAACCGAAGGCAAAGGTTCGGTTCAGAGAACACCAGCTACCGAAAGCATAGGTTCGGTTCCGAGAGCAAAAGCGACCAAAGTTCGAGGTTCGGTCCCATAAATGACCAAAAACAAAAGTGTCCCTCAGGACCTCAAGTCTATAAAACTTCTCAGTCTAACTTCTATCGTTCTAATTCTTCTAATTCCTCTCAACCTCATTCTAAATCCAATTCTGTTCATACTCAAAATCCAAAATCTTCAACAGATTTGAAAGGAAAATCGAAGGTTTCCTCAGTAAAGACAGATCAAAATCATCCCAAAGTCCAAATGCCTAAACTTGAATCCAAACCGACAGTAACAAATCCCAATAAAATTAAGGTTTTCACCGTTAAAAAGAAAGATGAAACAACTTTAATAAAAAGAACATATCTTGTTGACATCTCTCTTACTATTCCTGTACCTGTGAAAGGCTCATGTGGACCCAAGAAACTTTGGGTTCCTAAATCTGCTTAATTTTTGCAGGTTATCAGTGACGAGTAGTTTGACGAAGAATGGTATATTGATAGTGGGTGCTCACGTCACATGACAGGAAGGAAGGAAGATCTGAGGGAATTTTGGTCTCTTTCAAACGGTGGAAATGTCAAGTTCGGGAACAACTCATTCGACACGATAAAAGGCTATGGATTGATAACAAATGGAGATTTCACGATTAGAAGGTTGCATACGTTGAAGGACTGCAGCACAACCTCATAAGTGTATCTCAGCTTGTTGGAGGTACTGGTCTCAAGGTCTCATTCGACGATGAGGGTTCATAGATAATAGAGAAGAAAATGAAAAGAGTAATTCTCAAATCGGAGCGCAAAGGCGAAATGTTTCCCCTGAATCTCAAACCCATCAAAGGAAATCCAGCTATCTACCTGTTATCCAAAGCACAATCTGACGAAAGCTGGTTGTGGCACCGAAGGCTCTCTCATCTCAACTTCAAGGATATCAACAAACTTGTCACAGGTGGTCATGTTCGAGGTCTTCCATTGCTCAAATTCGATCGAGAACATTTATGTGCTGCGTGTGAAATGGGGAAGCAAAGTCGTCAAAGTCACCCATCGATTGTAAACACTAAAGTTGTTGAACCACTAGAGTTAATTCACATTGACTTGTGTGGTCCATCATCTATCGAAAGCATCGGTGGTAGCAAGTATATTCTTGTCATTGTTGATGACTTTTCACGTTTTACATGGGTGTTCTTTCTGAAGCACAAATCTGAAGCAACTCTCAAGCTAAAGATGTTTATTAAGCAGGTTGAAGTGCAGCTGAGGAAAGTCGTTCGCAACATCAGGAGCGACAATGGGCTGGAGTTCAAAAATAAAGAATTCGAACACTTCTTGGCAGAAAAAGGAACCAGTCACAACTTCTCAGCTCCCTACACCCCTCAACAAAATGGGATTGTCGAAAGAAGAAACCGATCTTTGTGTGAGGCGGCCCGAACCATGCTAAGTTTTGCTTCTTTACCTTTATATTTTTGGGCTGATATTATCGTTGCAGCATGTTTTACGCAGAACAGGTCCTATCTCAATCAACACTTTAATCTCACTCCTTATGAGATCATCAACAATAGAAAGCCAAACGTCAAATTCTTCCACGTATTCGGCTCACGGTGTTTCATCTTCAATTCTAAAGAACATCGTAACAAGTTCGACGTAAAATCCGATGAAGGGATATTTCTGGGATATTCTCTCACTTCGAAAGCATATAGGGTTTTGAACAAGCGTTTGAGGAAGATTGAAGAAACTTATTATGTGACTTTTGATGACAGCTATGTTAAAAAGCTGGAGGCCAGTGAAGACACAGTTGGAGAAATTTTTTCTTAAACAGGTCAAGTCACGGCCTCGATTGCAAATCTGTTTGAGAAGTTTGTTGAGTTATTCGATGAACCAGAGAAGGCTACTCTCTCGGAAGCTAATGCAGCAGACAACAAAGTAGATCATCTGAAGCAACTCATCGAAGATGCTGCCAAGCAAATGAATGAGGGGTTCAAGGATCAAGTCCAAACGACCGTCCACAGCACGATGCTTCAGTTGAGGGGGAGGATCCACCTTCTTCATCACAGTCGGGCTCACATGTTGAGGGGGAGAACTGTTCTCCAGCTGCTCCCGAAAGCCCAGCTATACCCGAAAGCCAATCTGCACCCGAAAGTCCAGTGGTACCCGAAAGCTCAACACCACCCGAAACTCCTGTAGCTCCGGAAAGTCAAGATACACCTGAAAGCTTATCTGTCGAGTGGGAGAATGCAGATATGTCTTATGACGTTGATAGTCAATCTGAACTAGAAGAGCTGGTAAATGCTGAATTGGATCCATCCTATGATCCAAATTACCCTCCTCTTGTCAAATGGACCTGAGATCATCCTGTTTCACAGGTTGTCGGTAATGTCCCAGGTCCTGATCCGATCACAACTAAAGGCAAAGCAAACTTCCTTATTTTCAAAAGTAGAGTTTTGTATGTTTAACTCCTCCGTCTCAAAAGTTGAACCAAAGACAGTTAACACTGCTCTTGATCACTCCGATTGGGTTCAAGCTATGCAAGACGAACTTAATGAATTCGAATGAAATAAAGTTTGGCGCCTCATTCCAACTCCTCAAGATGCCTCGGTTGTTGGTCTCAAATGGGTCTTTAGAAATAAGATGGAAAAGGAAGGCAATGTGATAAGAAACAAAGCTCGTCTAGTAGTGAAAGGATACTGCCAAGAGGAAGGAATTGACTATGAGGAAACTTTTGCTCCTGTGGCTAGGCTGGAATCTGTTCGAATATTTCTTGCCTATGCTGCACACAAGAACTTTGAGGTCTTCCAAATGGACGTAAAGTGCGCATTTCTAAATGGAGAAATCGAAGAAATGGTGTACGTAGAGCAAGCTCCTGGATTTGTCAATGAAAAGTACCCCAATCACTATTATATTCTGGACAAAGCAGTATATGGACTGAAACAAGCACCCAGGGCCTGGTATGAAACGCTAACCAAGTTGTTAAAGATGTCCAAATTCAAACAAGGTTCGGTTGACCCAACCTTCTTTCGTAAGAAGGAAGGTAACCACCTTATGATTGTTGAAATCTATGTCGATGATATCATCTTCGGCTCAACGAATCCTAGCTTAACGGCTGAATTCAGAAAGCTGATGCAGACTAAATTTGAAATGAGATCAATGGGTCCGATTAACTTTTTCCTTGGTTTAAATATTAGACAGGGTCCTGAAGGCATCTTTATTAACCAGGAAGCTTACACGAAGACTCTCCTTGCTAAATTTGGCATGATGGGAGACTCAAAGGTTAAAGTTCCAATGGCGTTCGGCACCAAGCTCACTCCATCCTTGGATAAGCAAGCAGTCGATATTACGCTATATCGCCAAATGATCGGTTCTTTAATGTACCTTACTGCTAGAAGGCCTGATATAATGTTTTCTGTTTGTTACTGTGCTAGATTTCAGGCGAATCCTCGTGAACCTCACATGCTTGCAGTGAAGAATCTAGGCTTATGGTATCCATCCAACTCAGGCTTCTTCGTTCAAGTCTATTCAGATGCAGACCTTGGAGGTTGTGGACTAGACAGGAAAAGCACCACTGGAGGCTGCCAATTCCTTGAAGGGAAGTTGGTTAGTTGGCAATCACAGAAACAGACCTGTGTATCTCTGTCTACCGCTGAAGCAGAATACATCGCAGCTGCCCCCTGTACATCTCAACTGATTTGGATCCAAAGCCAACTCTAGGACTATGGACTCAATATGAAAAAGATCCCACTATATTGCGACTCTGAATGTGCAATTAGGATCTGTCATAACCTAGTGCAACACTCCAAGACTAAGCACATAGCACTGAGGTATCACTTCATTAAGGATCATGTGGAAGATGGGAACGTTGAAATACACTTTGTTCGAACCATCGATCAACTGGCTGACATCTTCACCAAAGCTCTTCCTGAAGCATCTTTTAACAAAATACTACAAGGGTTAGGTATGATGGAATCGGAGTCAGTACCAAAAATTACCTCTCAAGCTCAAAAGTAAGAAGCAAAATAGACCGAACTTTCGGGTTCGGGTCTTGTGCTAATGTACCGAAATGAACCGAATGCTCGGGTTTGGTTGCATAATCTGTTTTTCGCTCCTCACTCAAAGGTAGTTTCCTTGGTTGTAATTCTTATGTATAATTTTTCCAAATTCATTTATCTTACTGTCAAAGTTATTCTCTTTTTTAAACCTATTTTCTTTAGCAACCAAAATAAACCGAACGTTCAGGTTCGGTTCCAAAATTTTTATCACCCGAAATAGACCGAACGCTTGGGTTCGGTTCCAAAGTTTTTCTCAACCGAAATAGACCGAACGCTCGGGTTCTGTTCCAATTTTTTTTGTGTCTTATTTTTTTTCATATTATCAAAAATTCCAAAAATATTTTTTCTCATAAATTCAAAAACTCCAAAAATATTTTATTTTTTTTATTATTATTTTATTTTTTTATTATTTTATTTTGGCTTTTATTTTTTTTGTCTACTTGTTGGTATATCATTTCATTAGCTAAGTGTCCCTAGAAGCATGCTGTTGTATGTGTCCAAAGCCTCACTTGATTCTGAATAATAAGCCTTACTGACTTGGTATAAACAAACCTTGTCTTCCCAATTAGGCTTTCATATTTATTCTAATCATGAGCTTCCTAACTCTCTTCTCACATGAGATATGAGTTTTCTGCTTGGTCCTATTTTTACAGCATAGGTACTTTAGTTTGTTTACACCATCTACATTGCATTTCTCCATCACATTCGCTTCACAAACGTAACCCTTGAGACTCTCATAAATTACCACTGAGGTTTATGGTTGCACAATTTCTGCGTTTATGATCTTAGCTTCGTGCCACTACGTGCTAAGTGATACCCAATATTCAAATACCTAAGATGCATTGACGTTGAACAATTAATTTGTTCTAGCTTTCACTGATGAATTAACGGACTTATCATGGGGGTACAACATGAAACCTCTATTTTTCTTTTGAGTCATTCCTATGAAATTGTTAAAAACAATAACTTTTCTTCCCTTGGGATCCAGTTTTATATTTTGTTGAGATTTTATAAATTTCCTAGCCAAATCAAATTATCTCCAACCTACTTGTTCAACAGACTACACCGGTCTTACAAGTACTTCGTTCGATTTCTGTCTTATATCAAGATTAGGAATTCTGAATCGAAGCGAAAGCAACCCTCATAAGCCTAATTAAAAGAAGCCTTTCAACACTTCTTAATAAGTATCTGATCGTTATTCAACGGGAAACCACACAAATACTTTAAGGTCTCTCTTGACTTTGAATGATGAGATTCGTGCCCGGGATCTTTTGTTTCGTGTCATTATTGACATCACAAAATCCCTCAAAAAGTGTTGTTTTATTTCTTTTTATTTTTTACACACTCAACACGAAAATCTTTTTCATTTTCCAAAATTCTGGTTCCATTAATTTCAAGGAGTTTTAATTGGCTTGGTTGTTACAAAAGATTGTGGTGAATTTTAAGCCACGTGGGAGGATTTTTAAAAAGATGTCGTTACCATTTAAAGGGATAAGATGACGACATGATGACTCAGGCGGGAGTCCAATCGATTTGATTTCAAACGGCGCAAGAGGGAAGCGTGCGAATCGAAACCGTTTCATCTCCAAACGGTGCCTGATGGGAAGGCGTGTAATTAGGGCCTGACACTCTCTCTCATGCGTGATCATCGGCTACCCCAACTGTCACGCGTCAGTCAACTCCGAAAAACCCTTCGTTTATCGATCGAAGATTTGGAAAGATTTTTCTCTCTCCTTTACCCTCACTATAAAAGGCAGTGTAAACCACCATTTACCTCTTTACCACGCCTATATTTCCAGAGAGCCAGAAATTCTTCAACCTTCACTGTTCATCATCTTCTCCACTTTCTTCAAAGCAATGGCAGATTCTTCCCCAGTTCATGCAACATCCCACATCTTGCCCATTCGCCCACAGTAAAGCTTGATCATCGATTTAACCCCTCATTCGTACGACGCATTCGTGTTCCCTATCATTGAATGTCTGAAGTTTTCGCCAATCACTCTTGCACTTACCAGGGCTAAAATAGTTCCGATGGAGTTCCTGTCACAGATCTTTGCCACCGCTCACTACGACAAGGTCGTCGACAGAATCTTCTTCGATGTTTTTCAGCACAAGGCGTCGATTTCAAAGAAGCGGTTTTGCTCATTGTTAGGGTTTGACGCGGATTCTTCCAGGGTCAATCCGGAATCAATCCCCATGGGTCATCTGTTCAACATGTTCTACAACATGGGATACACGGAGGTGCTTACTATGGTGACGAAATTCAAGAAGTCGTGCCTACCTCCACAGTGGAATGGGATGTTCACTGTTTTGTTCAAGGGTTTATCTGAACGAAGTGCCGGGTCTGATGGAGCCAGCCGTTTATTTCTCTCCATCATGTATGGGATCTACAATGGAATCAACATGGACTACGGGTCCGTTCTATGGCAACAACTCATTCAGAGTCTCTCCTCCACTGCCAGACATTCAGAGATCTCGTATGCTTGGTTCTAGACTATTGTCACAAAATGGGTAATGGACAAGTACCACGTCCCCATTGTCGCTGGTGCTCCAGTGTCTTCGATTGGTACCTTCCATACCACGAAGATCATTGTGTCGGATGCTTCAAAGTTTCCTTTCAACGGGTCTATCCCGAAAACCATGTATGGGGATGTACCTGCTGATAGCCAGATTATCAGAACGTACAAGGAGTTTAAGCGTTCTGGTCCGAGGGATCTTACTCCGGAGATGCTGAAATCAATTCATGACGCCGACAAGCCTGCTCCAAGAGGAAAGAAGGCTGATAAGGGAAAACAGGTGGCCAAGGGGGCAAAAGGCCCGTCTCCAAAGAAGAGGAAAACCACTAGGGTTGCTCAGTCTCCACAGCAGAAGAGGAGAAAAACTCAACCGAGGCGAAAGCTGGTTATCGCTTCCTCCTCAAGCGAATCTGAGGGTGAGAGTTTTGATTCTGAAGACTCTCCACGTGGCAACACTCCACCCAGATCTCCAACCCCTGAAGTTCATGTCTCTACTTCTCCTGTATCCTCTCCACCTAAAACCATTCCAATTTCTATTCCCCCCATAACTTCCACTACTCATATACCATCCACTTCCATCCCAATACCTCCACCAATATTCACCGAAGCAACCACAACAACCACTACAGATGTTAGAATCAACGTATCTGATACGGGGGTTCATACTGGCGCACCAAAATCCACCTCAGCACCCGAAACCACCCCAACACCCGAACCCACACCTACACCCGAACAAACAACCCAACCCGAACCTACCCATACTATCGAACCACCAGGTTCACCACCACCACCCTCTCCTGGTCACGCATCAGATGAAGAAGAACCACTCCTTGGCGGGGAGAATATGACTTTTGACTCGGTCTACTATAGCCCGTTTCAAGTACAAAGTGATGACGATGACGACGCTCCTGTCACCAAAAGGCATCTCCAGGAGCTCCATGACAAAATTGACTCACTCATCGCCTCCTCTTCCACTTCTCAGTCATCCCTATCTGAAGCTGCAGTTCAGAAAATTGTTGAAGCTTTCTCCAAAGCTCAGCAAGCTTCCCTTGCTTCTGCCACCACCGCCATAGATGCCTCCACCAAAGCCTGTCAGGCTGCGACCGAAAAAGTCGATAAACTATTTACTGATGCCTCTTTCCTATTGAAGTCTTTACAGGAAAGTGCCAACGCTGCCAAGACTATGCTGGAACCTATTGTCCACTAGCTGGGAACATCAGTCACAACTGAGTTGAAGTCCCTCGCTTCTCTTCATCAAACAATTTATGACGACAACTCAGCTTTCCGAACAACCATCGAAGAGCGTCTCTCCAAGCTTCAAGAAGATTTGGCTGCCGAGAACACTCTCATGGATGTTCTTGCAAGGAAGACTGCCACTCTGAAGGTCAAGAGTATTCAACTCTCCAACTCTCAATAGGAGATTGAGTCTCTTCGATCTGAAAGAGAGGTCATCAAATCATGTGTTTTGGATGTCCACTCTGCTATCTCAAACATCCTAGAAGCACATGATCCAATTCTCAACTACACTGTGAGGCGTGACCTTGCAGAGAAGCTCGCTCCCGCCCTCGCCCTACTCAGCAAAATCGAAGGGCTCCTTGATTTCGTGTCCATTCCGAAACAAGGGGGAGAGAAGGAAACAATGTCTCAACCACCTCCTACCTCAACAGCAACTCACACAACCGAACCTCCTCCAGTAGGCCAAGCCTCCGGTTCCGGTGTGAAAGACAAAGGCAAAAAGATTGCTGAGGAAGAAGAAGAAGAAGATAATGAGACAATCGCCGACTTGTTGAAGCGTAAAAGTCGAAACAATGAGGCTGACATCAGTGCTCGTGTGGCAAGAGAGTCTGAAGAAGCCGAACGTAAACAGAAGGAAGCCCACGACCTTCTTGAGAGCAGGAAAACTCTGTTTCCTTCCTGGACTCTTGAGAGGATGATTAAAGAAGCCATCGACACACCAAGTATCTTGTGGCTGGAACCTGTGATCTCTTTAGATCGTTCCAACACTGTCGACTCACAGTTCGACATGCCACTGACCCGAAAGGCGTTTATCTTTCATGCCTTTTCCAATGTTGCAGAGATCCCTCATCCACATCCACAGGTTGATCGGGACTTAATCAATTTCTATCTGAAGGCTGCTCAACCCCAATATCAAACTTGGAGCGCTCAGAAAATTGTCAACGTTCGGGTCTTGAAGCCGTACAGTGAAGGTAACTTCATCAATGTTTGGTTCAAGGTACTTCGGGGATCTGCCAAAACCGAACATGCTATTTCCCTTGCAGATCTTCCCAACCTTAATCCCCATGATTGGATTATCTTGCACAACATCCTCCTCACCAACGAAGCTGAATACGGTCCGATCATTGACCACTTCAAGAGGATGCTCATGTGCTACATCATGGAAGTTGCATTGATGGATCAGGAGATTGCGAGCGTATTTAAGAAGAAACCTATAATATCTCTTGTTGGCTCTGCCAGTGATCTCAACCTGATGCAGATGGGGAAGATTGACTCGAGGAGGAACTCGGTCATGTTTACCAGGAACGAAGGACAGAAATGTCTTTTCGCCTTGGCAGACAAACATCTATACACCACTGCCTGTTTGGAGCACGTTTTGGGGATCATCCACAGATGCAAGCAGAACACAGTGGATGATGTCAAGTACTTTGATGACATGATTCAATGGTACATTCGGTTCAAACAGACTATTCTCGCTCTAATCTCACGTCTGTTTGATACTATGAAGAAAGTTCCCGCTGCTGGCCCAAGCAAGAAGAAGAAGTAGTCTCGCTCCAATTTAACACAAAGGGCGAGATTGTTGGGTCGTGTTTTGTGTTATGTATTGCGTCTATTGGGCTCGTTAGCTAGTCCATTATGTATCTCCGGTATGGGCTTGTCCATCCGTGAGTTTAGTAGGGTTAAGTATATATATAGGAGCTTGCATGCTTCCTAGAGAGTAACGATAAAATAGAACGATCAGAGATTTATTCAACTAGTTTGTTATTATAGTTCTTGTAACCCTAAAATCCTCTACAGCGGAAGTTCTTAGTCGAGCTCTGCTGAGGATTTTTTGATCTAATCATTCGACACATCTTGATCCATACTTGTGTTATTTACTGCTTTTACATTCATCGCATTAACTGTTAAGAAGCTTTAATCGATCATTAAGTTTGTTTATAACTTATCATTGTTCTTCATTTTAAGCAAAGACGAATCTTCAACGTCTTTCCCACTTTGGGTTTGTTCACAAAATTTCCGAAATCATCCACTTATAAATATCGCCTTCTTTAACAGTTGTCGCTATATTAAGTTTGATTTACAAGAGAGTCATCCAATGACTACCGTTTCTTGGTTATGGAACATGCACAAATCAACACGTTCTACTCGATGGCTAATGTTGTATCACGCTCGATTATCTGCTTATGTTTGACCATATAGACAATTCAATAATCGTCGTACCGGAAGAGTTAACGTATCAGATAATTAAACACATGTAAATTTTAATTTGTTTAATAATAACATTGTATGTTTGTGTTGTATCACACTCGATTGTTATTATTATTATTATTATTTTTTAAATCAATTAATTAATTAATTAATAATAATAATAATAATAATAATAATAATAATAATAATAATAATAATAAAATAGTAATTATTTTAATTATAAAAATAAATGTAAAAAACTAAAACAAAAGGAAAAAAAGACAAAAAAAATAAAAAAAGAGAAAGGGGGAGTTAGATGACAATATTTGGGGGTACATAAAAAAAACCCTTGATTATAGATAGGTATAGATTAGTTAATTATAGACAAAAAAATTCATAATCATTCGTGTTAGAGAGTATTTAAATTAATAAGTTGTTTGATAAAGTTTGTGGAAAGAAATACTTTATAACAAAAAAGTTATACATGATACGGATGAATGTAGGTGCTCTCTCTCTGTCTCTCTCCCTATATATATATATATATATATATATATATAAAGAGAGAGAGAGAGAGAGAGAGTGAGAGAGAGAGTCAAGATCAAACAAGAAGGAAAATTTTGGAAGGAAGGTAAGCAGTTTTTTTATATACTTTATTAGTGACGAAACAAAATGAATCATTAGATTATTGACAAAAAAAAATTCAAAAAAACATCTACATGATTCATTTTCAAGTAAATTAAAGGAATATTCACTTTTATGAAAGTTTTAGTGAATAACAACAAAATCAATGCATAAATGAATCATCGACATGTTTTTTTTTGTGAATCATGTTATGTTTGATTCATCTAGGGATTCATTTGTTTTGTATGTCAAATAAATATTTAGAAAAAAAAAAATAAACTTTTTACCTTCCTACCAAAAAAAATTTCTTACCGGATGTATATATATATATATATATATATATATATATATATATATATATATATATATATATGTATGTATGTAGGGCTAGGTTCATGTGTTTATTAGATTTATTATGTGCTACATGCTCCAATACAAATTTAACGAAATTAAATAAAGATAGATATTAAATGATTTTTATAATTGTATATATATTAAATGATATCGATAATTATAATTCTCTTTTTATAGAAATGAATTAAATTTGTCATTAATGTCAGCAATAACATTTTTTTAGAATCAATTCGCATCTAGGTTTTCATGTGTGTGTTAATGTTTTGTTATTGAGTCACTCACTTATAACACAACAAAGTTGCATGGAATTTAAAGAACAAGAGTGTATTATATTAGAATACACTCTTATTCATGTGTGTGTTCATGCTTTGTTTATAGAGTCAATCACTTATAACACAACAAAGTTGCATGGAATTTGAAGAACAAGAGTGTATTATATTAGAATACACTCTTATTCTGTTAGAATATATACTCTCATTCTTCTAGAATAAACTCTCATTCTGCAAGAATACACTCTGTTCCTTTATGTTCTAGGCAACTTTGTACTATTCTGATTGAGTGAGTTATGAAACAAAATACGAATCAATACATGAAAACCTTGATGCGAATTCATTATGAAATAATATTATTGATGATATTAATGAGGAATTTAATTAATTTTTATAATAAAAGAAATTATAATTATTGATATCATTTAATATACACAAAATTATGGAAATAATTTAATATCTATCTTTTTTTAGTTAATAATAATTTTATTTTAACTAAATTTTTTTTGATGCATTCAAACACATAATAGCTATGAGAAATATTTGAACCTAGCTCTCTCTCTCTCTCTATATATATATATATATATATATATATATATATATATATATATATATATATATATATAGGGCTAGGTTATTTTGTTTCTTACATTTATTGTGAGATAGAATGCACCAATAGAAAGTTAGTAAAATTTAATAATTATTTAATTAAATAAAGATGGATATTAAATGATTTCTATTATTCTATGTATGTTAAATGATATATTAAATGATATTCATAGTTATAATTCTCATTTTTATGGAAACTACTTAAATTCGTCATTAATGTCAGCAACAACATTTTTTCAGAATGAATTCGCATCTAGGTTTTTATGTATGGATTCGTATTTTGTTTATGTACCCACTCATTTATAATACAACAAAACTTGGATGGAAGATGAAAAACGAGAGTGTATTCTACTAGAATACACTCTCATTCTTTTAGAATATACACTCATTCTTCTAGAATAAACCCTTATTCTCCATGTCCTAGGCAACTTTGTTATATTTGAGTGAGTGGGTCATGAAACAAAATACAAACCCATACATGAAAAAGTAGATGTGAATTCATTCTAAAAGAATATTATTGCTGATATTAATGACGAATTTAAGTAGTTTCCATAAAAAATGAATTATAATTATGGATATAACTTAATATTCATATAATTATGGAAATCATTTATTATCTATCTTTATTTTATTAAATAATAATTTAAATTTACAAAATTGTTATTGGTGTATTTTAGCACACAATAAATATAAAAAACATTTGAACCTAGCTCTCTCTCTCTCTATATATATATATATATATATATATATATATATATATATATATATATATATGTATAACTTTATGAATAATTAATTTAAATATGTCTTTTTTGTATACGTTGTCAATTGTTTGTTTACTTTTCAGTTGTTTTCAATTATCTTAATCAAACATGGTTGGATAATTACAAAGAAATGTTTGTATCATTATGGACAAACACAGTTTTACACTTCGACAACCAGACGAATAATAGAGTTGAAAGTCAACATGTGAAATTTAAAAACAACTTGGATTCAAATCACTCAAAGTTGCATATATTTTTTGACTATGTTAACAAGACAGTTGAATCATAATACACATCTATAAAAGGACTTCTTGAAAAAAGCAGAATTAAAGTAAAGCATTTCCACACCATAGAAATTTTCTGAAGCTTATTAAATAAAGTTTCACATCTTGGTTTAGAAAAAATGTTGCAAGAATTAGATCGGCCCAATGTTCAAAATATAACTGAGACCAACTGTCGGTGTAAGCTACGTGGTACTTGTGGGTTGGCTTGTGCCCACGAAATTTTAGTTTATTACAATACAGGCCGACAAACACCTTTGGAGTCAATTGATTTTTTTTGGAGTTGACTTGATGTAGAGAGAGTAGCGTCGGTCACTCAATATGATGAATCAATTGTTGATAGTGAAGCAAACCTTTTAAAGAAATGATACATTAAACAGTCAAATGATGTGAAGGCTAATTA